>NW_020799130.1:3598177-3666223 GCF_003259725.1 Athene cunicularia
CCCCTCACAGCCATGTCCCCCCCCAGCTCCCCTCACAGCCGTGTCCCCCCCTCACAGCCGTGTCCCCCCCTCACAGCCATGTCCCCCCCCAGCTCTCAGTTCAGCCCTCACGGCCGTGTCCTACCCTCAGTCAGCCCTTGGCTCCCCTCATGGCTGTGTCGTGTCCTGTGTCGTCCCCCCCCCAGTCAGCCCTAACAGTCATGTCCCCCCCTCACTGCTTTGTCACCCCTCATCCCTCCCCTCACGGCCTCGGCCTCTCCTCGTTGCCCCCACTCTTCTCACACACCCACTACTTCCCCAGCCTCGCCCCCGTTTCCCACACAGGCCCCTCGTGCCCCTTTCTCCCTCCTTTTCCCAAGGAGGGTGACAGGAATTAGAGGGGTGTCTTTTTCCGTGGGGGTGTCCTGCAGCGTGGCACTGCGCATGCAGAGCGTGCAGGTGCACATGCTTCCTCTCACCGGAGAGGAAATGTCAGGGCAGCCTGATAGGGTGTGACGAGAAATTAAAGAGCTGGAATTATGCAAAGGGAAATTTCAGCTTGATCATTAGGATAAAAAAAAACCCCAAAACTTGCTTGGCCAGAGGTGTCTGCAGTTGCGCAACAGGCTCCCTCCTGGGGTATCGGCGTAAACCTGGCTGCGTGACACAAAAACTGGTAGATGATGAAACTTGTGCTGGTCCATGGGATTGGGGGGACGGGATGTGCCCTCGCAGAAGTTGGGGAGGAGACGTGAGGCCGGCTGGCCCTGTGAATCCTTTTGTCGCTTACTCGGGATGGAGTTGGCTCAGGACTTGTTACCCACTAACAGCAACTTGAAGGCTGCCCTCAGTTAGACCCCACCGCGCCCGGGCCACCTCATCGGTGGGGTTACAGGGGTGTAACGGAAGGGAGAGTTTGGCCTGGTGCCCACAGCTTGTGCGTAAAAAGCCTGGCAGCCTCGCAAATGTTGCAGAGCAATCTGTGACCTAGTTAACCAAGAGCTATAGATTCTGTGTAGTATTCGATTGTGTTTGTCGTATCTTTTGCTATGATGGATAACCAACTTGGAGTGAATTTTGGTCTAGTAAGAAGTGCCAATAAGTAAAATGCACACATTTAATTAAGCGGAGTATAAATTTCCTGGGTTTGTTCTCTCCCAGAGGCGTAGGCATTCAGCAAAGATGCTGCCCCAGGTTGAACAGAGGAGGTCGGAGTAACACACCGAGGGCTTTCATCCGCTGTAACCTGCATTTCAAAAGCAGTTTTTGAAAGCTGCCCTCCTGATACCTCTGTCAGTCATTAAAACAAAGGCTGCACCGCTGGTAAGATTCTGACTTCTCTGCCAGACAACCAGACACAACACACACAGGGGTGCTGGGTTTCTTTATGATCCCAGGCGTGATTGAGCCATCCTTTCAGTCCGCATATCAGCTTCAGGGTGTTCAGAACATTCCAGTACCTGGCCCTCTCGTGCAGTTGGAGTTGCGGAGTGTGTGCTTGAATATGCCTCAGACTCCCAAGGTATGCTAGGATAGCACAACATACCCATGAATAACCCAGCTTCCAGTCTGTACAAACAAATCAAATTGGAAATCTAATTTATGAAAGCCAGTGGAATCCAGTTCTTTATTTGTAGTTAATTATTTTTTAAATACAGGATTATTTCAAGTTGTATGGATTCAGCCCCATCTGTTTATAACAGCCGTAATCAGTGCCGGGTAGCAGAGTTAGATTTTTCAAGGATGAGAATCCATAAATACTAGTTTTATGCTGACAGCTAATTACTCTTCAAACAGAGCCCTTATTCCTTAAAAGTGCCTGCACTTCTATTTATTCAGAAAGAGAGAGAAACAAATATGGTGCTGAGATATGAGACTGAATGTGCAGAACAAGGGACGGTGGTGCAGCTTGTGGGAGAGATAAGGTGTGTCCTGTTTTTGCGAATCAAAAAAGACATGAAGAAAACAAACCAAGAGAGGTTAGAAGACAAATGCTGTATAAAAAGAAACAGATGGGTAAAAAAAAAAAAATTGCAAGGAAGAAATAAGTCATGATACTGCATTTGGGTTAGCAAATACTCTCCATGTGATGTGTGAGATGTCAGCAGAGGCAGGTAGTGGGTTTGCTGGATGTTTTAAGGTGCTGTGTGCAGTAGCAAGTAGTTTTTCTCTTCTTCTTCCAGTGTTTTAAGCCCTGTAATTTGTTAAAATGTGTTCCAAACTGTCGTGGTACTTAAAGTTTTGTTGCCCCCCCACACACACCCCCCCTTAGCCGATTCTTACAGGTCAGCACCTATAGAACAGTGTGGATGGATATGGGTGGGATTTGTTGGTATTTTTTTTCCCCTCCGTCTGCCAGAGCCTAGATGAAAGCCAGGAGAAAGAACTGGTGCATGATCAAAGACTAGGGCTGATGCCCAACCTAGAGACTTGGAGCTTTTTATTTTCACGCAGGACCCTTCAATCTGAACAGGAATCCAAGCAGGTGTCTGCTCTTTCCCACCCAATCTCTAAGCTGCTTGATGCTTCAGCCAAAGAAGAGGGTGTGTCATTAGTTTCTTGGCTGTTAAGCGTCCTGCTAGACTTTTTCTGCTTAAAAGATAAGTGTTGTCCAGAGTGTGAAACCCACCCCTGTGGTGTCTCCTGCTTTACTGCTGTTTGGGGAAAGCTCTGAGCAGTGCTAGGGGCACTGGAGCTGTTTGCAGGTGAAGGAGCCTGACTGGGGGTATATTTACCTCCCTGATTTGTGTGCTTTGAATGCCATGTTTCCTAGTAGCACAGAAAGGAGAAAGCGAGTTGAAATGGCTCATAGAAATCTGTTAAAAGGAGTAAGTGCTGCAGTGAGCTGAGCTGACGTGCATGCAGGTGTGCTGCTTTGCACTGGTGGGTAACTTAGCAAAGTGGCAGACTTCTTGGGTTCGACTTAGAGACTTAAAGACAAGTCCAGAGTCAATAAGCAGTTGTTTTCCTGAGAAGGAGGAAAGAGAGCACCTGGATTGCAGGGACTGCTTACTGCAAAAGGTCATTGGTCACCTGGAGAATTGCCTAGGATATACTGCTGTGTGTTGCTGTGGGCAGCTGAGTACTGTGGGCACTCTGACCTTTTGAAGAAAACGGCAATAAAACCAAATAACAGTCTCCCCATGCTGCAGGTTGGGAAACTTAAAAGGGCCTGAGATTATTCATCCCTTAAACTGACCTCTACAAAACATATTAGTTCTGTAATTGATCAGTCGTGCGTGGCTTCAGGGAATAGCTAATTTTTTACATGCGCCAAATACTAATCACTAATGTTCAAAAAAAAAAAAAAAGAGAAGTGGTTGTAGTCAGAAAGTAACTGCAGAAATACCACAGTGGGATTCCATATTTATTTGCTCTCAACAATTTCCAGATCAAATTGGCTCAGTGAAAAGTCAAAATGATTTCCCTTCCAACTGCTGCTACTGCAAACTCGGCCTCAGATCTGGGAAAATCAGACCGTGTGGTTTCTGCCTTTTGCATCATAACCAGTAATAAAGATTTTGCTGTTGGAGCTGAGCTGACAGTTTTGCTGATGATGGATGAAGCAAAACAGACTGCTGCTTGCTGTACCGCTGCTGTGTCGGCTTTGTGGGTCTCACAGGTAGGGCAGTGGTGGGGAGAGAGAACAGCGTTTCTCTGAAGTATTTTTATACCAACTCTACTAATGCCATCCAGTGCTTAAGGACAACCCTGGTAACCAGCTAGACCAGAAAGCGCCCATCGGTGAAATTAAAGTAGCTCACTTGCTTCCAGTCATGAGATGTGAGAAAAATGTGAACGGTAAAAGAGTTTTACTGTTTTTTCTTTTCCCCTTTGGGTACAAAAGGCAAGTTTCCTTGCCTGATGTCTGAGAATACTTAATACCTTAACCTGACAGTGTCCTTTGTCCCTTTCAAATAAGGAAATATGTCAAATTCAGGCAGGCTTTTAGTCCTCTGCTGGGATTGTACCCTTGGGTTTGACACATGCATTCATTTCCTCCGGATTAGTAATACTGAAGCCTATTTGTTTTACAGTGCAGTTCTCTTCATCCTGGCTTTTCTTCCTGTCCCCACCTTCATTTGCCTCCCCTTGCTGTCTGCTGTCCTCTAAAGAGATGTATTTGCGTTTGAAAATCAGAGCCCAGGGGATGGAAGGCCATCAGAGTCCGTGTACGCGGTTATCCGGCGTCGCTCCGCAGATTAACAGGCACCTTCGAATGTAGCACAGTCTTTTAACCACCAAGATCTTGGCAGCATGTCACTAGAAGATAACTGGCAAGAGACAGGAATGTTACCAGGAGCTCAACTTTTGCGGGAAGTTACTTGGTGTCGGTTACCGCCTTGCCTTGGTGTGGTCTGGACAGTCCTGCCCCCCTCCCCTCCGCGGTGGCCAAGGGCCGGGTGTGGGGCAGAGCTGGGGGAGCTGCGATGTTCTCCTTGGGAATTTGTGCCGCAGCCCTGACCTCTGGTGGGAGAAGTGTCTGGTCAGACGCTCGCTCCGTCTCGCACACCTCGGTGGGGACAAGCTGTGGGGATTCTCCGGGGATTTTTCGGGTGGGTGCGCGAGCCCCGGGAGCTGGGCTGCGATCCCCAGTTTACTGGGAGCAGGGCTTAAAACCGTCCTCAGTGTGAGTTACAACCAGCCTGTTGGTACAACGCGGTGAATCACGTCCCTGAGCCATCTCATTTCTGAAGCCAGCAGTAAAAAGATTCCAGGCATTTCCCTTTTCCCTACACTGTGCAACTTCTGTTCTTCCATTCGGAGCAAATGCCTTTTCTTTCTGTAATCTGGGGATGAGCAGTACTACAAGCAAATAATGTAATCCGTCAGCGGCTTCAGGACGTGAGTAGCACCACGCACAGTTCTAGGTGGAAGTGCACCTCCCCACGCACATCTTTCTCCTCGAGACCCGTGGAAAACATCTCAACCCTTTGTGCTGGTCAAACGTAAATACCCAGCGTCTTCCAGCAGACTGACTCTGGGCAGCGGGGGTCAAGAAAACCCTTCTCAGTAAAATACTTAACGGAATAGAGGGATGATCTCAAAGCAGTCAGGTGTACCGTGATCGGATCATAATTCTTTCTCTGAGGTAGAAATATCTTTGCAATGAGAGAATTTCTATGCAGTTTGAAGCACTGGCTGGCTCCAGGCTTGCTGGAATTTTCCTTTGCTCCATGCTTCTCATGCATTTATTTACTGTACCTGTGAAAAAGGTACTGTACTGTAAATCCCACAAATGGTGCATACAGTGTATTTTTTGCTTCACTAGCCTCCGGTGGATTCATGCAAACAAAATTTAGGCCTAACCTGTCTCAGCCTCTTTTGGCGGTAGGGTATACAGTTAATCAACTATAAATGTATTTGTTCTGTAGGCATAATGCATGAGTACGGAAAATCTTTCACATGCTGTGATCCGTGCTGCAGTGCTGCTTGCCTTAGAGATGCCGGCGATACCTTGGTGCACGCAATTACCGATGTTACTGGAGCTGAGGGCATTTTGGAACACTGTGCAATTTGAAGACATTTGTTCTTATCTACGAAATCAAGCACTTGTTCCACAACGACTGAATTTGGTGCGAGACTAGTTTGTAAACTGCCACTTAAAGACAATGCACTGTTCACACAACAGCAAAATTGGAGCGTGGAGCTCTCCAGGCAGATTACAGATAATGACTGAACCCGAGTGTGCTGGATGTGGTGAAATGAGTTTCCAGGACACACGCACACCGAGGAACGCTGTGCGGAAGGACCTGCACCTTGCTGAATGACTTCAGTAAACCCACATAAGCTCTCAGAAAGTTCTCAGATATAAAGATGGGGGGGGGGGTTATGCTGTAGCCACGTCCCATAGCTGCGGGGAGCAGGACTGAACGTGGCCGTGCTCCGAGCGGGGGTCACGTTGCTGGGGGCTGTGTGAGGTGAGGAGCCCTCACTGTGCCCCCCCCTGCATGATGCCAGTGCTGGGCCAAGCTCCCGGCGCCCCCCCCCCAGTTCTGCCATCAAACTGTGGGTTTGCGGTTGTGCAAATATTTACTAAAAAGCAGTCACCTCGGTTAAGATTCCATCTCTCCAGCCAAAATATTTATAGACTCCTGATTAACTTTTTAATCAACGATTAAATCTGGCCCTTAATGGGAGAAAGATTGCTGTGTCTAGTGTTGTTTCCTTTGGATCTGTATGCAAGGCTTTACCCAATGATGTTAATCAATCATGTTTGGTTTACTCCATTAGTCTATTATTGTTAGATTGTTTATCATTTTGTTTCGATGCTTTTGCGTATTTTTTTTTTTTGGTAATTAAAATGATTCCAATTTTAGATAGGAGACCGAGAGGGAGCAAGGAGAAGTAGCTTAGATCAGTCTGTTATTTAGTTCTGAATATAAAACTGACATGAAGCTGTCAAAAGAAGAAAGCAGGAAAGAGAATTCACGTCATTGGTGGGAAGAGGAAATCTTGTGCTTGGAGCATTCTCATTTTTAAACTTAGGAAACAGACTAAATTTACATTCCCCCAAAAAAAGTGCTTTTCACTGAATGCCGTGAATGGATTTGGCATGAGGAGCGAACACACTCCCATGATTGCTGTCTTTACTGCGTATCCCCTTGGCGCTTCGGTTCATCATATGACACAATATTTTGGAAGGGCTCCAGAGAAGCTGTCATGGGCAGCGGTGTCAGTGATCCGTGCATAATGCGAGTGTATTGTGCATGATGGACCCAAACCACTGTAGGAGAGAGAGCGCAGTGGGAACACTGAAGGACTGGATAATAAACGTCCTCTCTTTATGGGACAGGGGTGTTACTCATTTGTACCTTTACTAAAGGGAGGAGAGCACCTACTATTAATTACAACAGGACATTTGGTCCTGGGTTCTGTTCCTGATCCATCATGTCACTGTATGGATCCAGTATGCACCTCTGTAAAATGGGCACAATTTTTTTAAATCCCTAATCCAACAAGCCATTATGCAGCAAAGCTGTTTCCTCTCGGGCACTTCAGCATTCCCTGGGAGGACACTGGAGCGTAAGTAATGTCTAGAGGTTGCACTAAACTGAAGTGACTTTAGTGCTTCCCTTTTGCATCTATTTATCTTGACAGCAGAGATGCAGAGTCCCTTGTGTGTGTGTCTGCTGTGTACTACAATCTAAGGAGAGATCTCAACGGTGTTTGAAAAGGAAAGTGTGCTCTTAAGACTTACTTCTTCCCTTAGCAGAGAGGTAACGGAGCCTGGCTCTCTAGGAATAGGAGTCCTGTGTGCTGAACCCCCCCCATGCTGTTTGTGACGTTCCCCATCCTCGTGTTGGTAGTTCCTTCGGTGTCACCCCTCCCGCCAGTGGTGGCTGTTCTCCTCCCCGTGTCCCCCCTGGGCTGTGAGGGCTGGAGGCAGGGATGCCGCTCCGGGTGCTTGGTACCCAGGGCTGCCCACGGCTCAGCGGGCTGTGGCTGAGCAGGGCAGGGGCTCACACTGCTCCCCAGCCTTCAGCGGAGCACTCCGGGGGTCTCTGCCAGTCCGCCGGCAGTTCGCACTGAACTTTAGTTCCTTTGTGACCTTTACCCTCTGTCAAACCCAATTGAAGTTTTCCAGCTCAGAAGTTACCGGGGAGGATGGTCAGATGACAGCGGAGCAGAAAAGAGTTCTCAGGCTTATTTGAGCTAATTGTTCTGATGGTTGTGATTGAGTGGGAGCCAGGAACTCGTTAGTTCTAATCTGGCCTCCAGCACTTGTATTACATGGCCACAGAGCTGTTGTTATATTTCTCTCCCTCTCAGTTTATTAGTGGGTAGAACGATATCCTAAGAGTAAGGCTGCGAAGAATAATCCATGCAAGAGATTTAGAAATTCTGTAGCATCTCATCACGCCAACAGCACTTGCGCAGGACGATGATATACGGGGAAGCTCTATGTTCAGTACAGCCTAGAGAATGTCTCTTCTCGAAGAGCTGGTACTTGCTTCAGAGGAAGTCGGTGACAGAACTCCCACTGATTTATGGAGCAAGATGGCTCTGAAGACTGTCTGTACTGAGAATTGGAGCCATGTTAGTAACGTCTGAGCAAACCGTGTTTGGAACAGGGTTCTTGCTCTAATTGTGTTAACATGATTTCCCTGGGCAGTAAAGAAAGTGCATAACCATGTACTTTGCGAAGTAACAAAAGATAATTATAATGTAATCACATTTCATCCATCCCGAAACCCTCCTGCTGTCTGGGTTAGCCAGCCCAGCTCACAAATAAAATACTTCCAAGTGGAAATGGGATGTTTCTGGTTCTTCCTCCACTTGAGCCTCTGTTTTCCTCTGCAGTTGTCTAGGAAGGACACATATTTGTGTTGGGGGTTCAGCGTTGTGCTAGATGAACACCAGTGAATCCTTGGCTGATTTTTGGTGCCGTTTTGGCTGTCTTGAAGGCCTTCCTTCTTATGTACCAGACATTTGTTCTGCGTGTTAGTGAGCTCTCCAACCACCGGAACATTGTCGCTGCTGGGTGTGGATCTGCTCAGTCTCATCAGTGGCTGCACAGTAGAATAATTCAAAAGATTGATTTCTGAAAGGCAGATCCTTGTCTGGCGTGGGGTAAAGCAGTAGACAGCTGTCTTCCGGTTCTTTCATTTCTGTTTTTTAAAGACTTAAATAAAATTTTGAATTGAATGTTAAGGTGAGATTTGGTAAGTGGAACAGCGTGGAGGTTTGTTCCTTAGGTCTTGAAAGGAAGCACAGCCAGAGCAGTACTGTGGGAGCCACCTCTGCGTTAGCAGGGACATGGAGTCTGTGACCTAGGAGGTGCCTTCTGTCTTCTAATTTTGATGAATCTTGATGATTCTTTTCTTTAGTTTATTACCCAGATCCCCCTAACTTGCCATTTCTTGCTGTATTCTTTCGGCAGTTCATTAATCATTGTCGTATGATGACTGTCTAGTGCAGTGCTGGAATGATGCCAGGGCCAAGCCCTGGTCCCTCTCATGATGGAAGGTCAGGATAAATGAAAGCAAGTCCCCTTCATCCTGCCAGCTGAATTCTAACATTGTTCTAACATCCACTCCACCAACTTCATTTTTATTAAAGATCCAGTATTTGCAACCTGATTTGTATGATTTATTGTTGACTGTGGGACTCCTGGAAGAGTTTATCAGCCTCTGGCTAATAAATTTGCTACTGTGGTCCAAGAATTTCTTGTAACACTTTTGTAAGTTGACAACTCTGACATGAGGCTCTAGGAAGGCTGTGAGCAAGTTTCTTGTGTCTGTTATTAGCTATTACCTTTGATAAATTATTGGACTAATCTCTGCTGACTACTTAATGCTTGAGAATTGCTCTGTTCCTCTCTTCAGAAGTTCAAATCGCAAGTAACTCTCGGAAGGGGAGAGAAGGGAGAGGACAGCAATGCTCCAATCTGTCCCTCCGAGCAAGAACTACAAAGACAGATGGGGAGCAGGTGAACCAGCAAGAAATCATTAAACTAAACTCATCCTCCCAGATCTCTCCTGTTAAGCCATCCAAGTGTGAGATAAAGCACGAGGTGTGCTGGCAGTTCTCAACTTCCCTCTTTTCTCCTGTTCCAGCATTTGGACTGAGACAAAGACGGTTTTCAAACAGATGTTCCTTCTGCTCCCTAAGTCCGTTCTCACAGTGCAGAGCAGGAGCGATGCCGGGTAACTCTTGGCCTGTATTTACTTTTTTTTTTTTTTTTTTTTTTTTTTTTTTTTTTTTCTTTCTTTCTTTCCTTCCTTCAGTTATCCCATCTGCTTATGACTGCTTTCTGGGCCCTTGAGCCATCCATGTGTCAAAAGCAATTCGCGCTTTGCCAGTGCTGGGAGGAACGAGGCAGATCAGATGCGTCGTCCTGAAATAGAAAGAGTGAGACACGTATATTGAGCCGCTGAGTGAACCTGTGACCGTGCTAAGTTTTTCTTCCAGTGTGAAAGGACTCCTTTCATATCTTACAGTGTGGGTCCTATTCAGAGCTGTGATTTCCTTTCCCAGATTTAAGGGCCTAACAGAGGCCTCTTCAGTCTGTTTAGGTTGTCTGAACCGTACCTCGAGCCGTGGTGTGAATCGGTTCCGTTCAGCCACCTGGATCCCTACGCTGACACAGCAGCTCCGCATCACTCGGGTCCCAAAGCATCTTGCTGTGTCCCGGGCTGGAAAATTCCTTCTTCCCAAAAGAGGATGTGGCTGATTGTGAGGGTGGTCTTCACTTTTTTTTATGTCTGAAAATGCTTTGGAAGTGTTTCTCTGGCTGAACTAGAGCTCTTCAGCTGTCCAACTTGGGCTGTTGGATACAGAGCCCCAGCCTTCTGGTCCATCATAGTTTCCATAACCATACTTCGTGGTGACTGTCAGGATATTTCTGCTCTGGGTGAGGAAGGCTTTATTTACTTGCCTCAGGTCGGCTCCGTGGCACATTCACAAAGGTGGTCCCTGTTCAGTCTTTCATTTCCATTCCCACAGAGTATTCCTGCCATGGTCCCACATCCAAGGCTCAGGAGTACAAAGCCTCTCATATCCTCTCTGTTTTGTTTCTTTTCATAATTGATCTGTTTGATGTCTCTCCTGCAGGTAGGCCTAATAGGTTCTAGAGACTTTTTTCTTTCCTTTTTATTATTTTCCTTGAAAAATGAAAGAAAAATGTCCCCAGACTTTCTCTTTTTTTCTTTTTTTTTTTTCTTTTTTTAATCTTCCAGTCTGCCCATTTTTGGTTAGTTATCACTACAGCTTCTTTTAGAGCATCCCCTTGGGCTCTGGCTCTCCAGAAATAAGAATCCTGTGCAGATGGTATCTTTAGGGAAAGAGAAAATTACTTACCTTGTCATAATGCAGGTCTGGAAAAACAATCTTGCTTAGTGTTTGTGTTTCCAGCCACCTTCCCTTTTAACAGGGGAATATTATGGTGAGGAAGTGATGGGTTCTGGTCTGGGTGTTTAACTGATCATTGTACATCATTCACCTGGAATGCTGGTCACAAGAATTTGTAGTCTGTGTGTAATTGGGGATTTACGAAGACCCTGTGCTGTACACGCCTGAAGGGACGTAGCTGAAATGCAAGAGCAGCCTATAGGTATGTCACAGTGCCCAAAATCTTAAGAGCTAGGGGAATTTCCTGCATGATTTATGCTGCAGGCACAAAACTCAGGAGGGGGGACTCTGAGGTGACATTTGAAGAAGCACAATTACTGGGTAAGTAATTTTATTCTTTTTTTCACTTTCTTTCCTCAAAGCATGCTGGAATGAAATAGTAGTCACTAAGAAAAGCCATTACCAGCCTGTCCAACCTAGAGTTAAAAGGACTTGAAAAATCCAAATACTAGTGCGACACAAAGTGTACTGCTTGCTTTCTGGGTCCACCTGCCATCCTTTGTGCGTGCAGCCCCTGGCAGTAGCTGTGAAGAGAATTGCGGCGTGTTTGACAGATATCTCCTAATATGCAACTTTGTTAGCAAAAGCAATCTTGTGAAGCGAACCATTACATTAGAACGTAAAGGTAATGATTTGTGACGTCGCAGTGGTGTTGGGGAAAATATTTGCTTGATATGCCTCTTTGTGCGTGAAAGTCTGTGTACATGTGTTTGGATATATGGTACCTGTTCCCTTCCAAAGGGCAGCACATACAGTAATTCCTGAAACCAGCATCATGCTAAAGTAGAGCACAGTGTGATGTAGTCCACAGGTATCTTTTAATACTTTTAAGTATCTAATATCGGAATATTATTAGCTAGTATTTCAGTCTTTTACAAAAAGAGATTGATTTCCTGTCTTCTGCAGTTGAACGTGTTCTCATACCTTCTCCTTCGGAAGCATTTTTAAGGGCTACAGGTACATACTGACAACTTAAATTTAAGAAATCTGTTTTGGGTGGGAAATCTGAATGCATGGAAGGAGTAAACCAGAGCTAACTTCAAATTCTGACCAGTATCAGAAAACCCCCAATGTTTTATATAAAGACCTTACATTTCTTTTCTGATTTTCTCATACTTACAGATATTGCTCAAAGAGCTACCCGGGCCCTCCTTCTGTGGTAATAACAAGGGAGATTATAATTATTCCTGTGGTTTTAAGCTCATCTTTCTTGAAGTTTCCTCTCTTCGATTTTTAATCTTTCCTGTATCTCGCTATTCACTTCCTGTATGTTTGCTGGCACGACCTCTTCACTTTCATCTGCATCACGCAAGCTGTACTTAGATTTGCTCTTTGACACCGACCCCAATTTTTTTGCAGTGTGCCAAATTACCTTTTGAATATCCATCCATAGAAGAAATCATCCATCAAATTTAATAGGGTCAGTTCCTCTGGCTAGGACTGCCGGCTGCAAACTGGACATCGCGGATCCCCTTTTTTTTTGTGCAGGTTCTCTAAACCTCACGACAGCAAGCGCTTGAATAGCAGTTGGAGGTAACAAGCTCAGGACAAGAAGAATCTTCATTGTTTTTATTGCTGGCCTTGTTGTACAGCGTCAGCTTTGGTCGTGCTCTGGAATATCGTATGTTTGATCAGTTATGGAGACTCAGAGGAAATACAAAGCTGACAGCATTAGAGTGGCTGGGAACACAAATACCTTTTATTTCTATTAGAATTTTCCACAAGCTTTGATTCTGGGAAACGAAGGAGATGAGACTACAGCTTTCCTCATCTCTCTACTAAATCACCCTGTGCTTTGGTCTAGACTTGCAAATTTGTTCTCAAAACCATTGTCGTCCTCTTACAGTCTAGAATCTCATTAAGAAACTAACTGCAGAATCAACTGCTCTTGCTGACATGTTTCCTGATTTAGATGCAGCTGGATCCAGCTGGGTCTTAATGCCTGAGATAGCCCTATCGAAGGGTTGGTTGGGTTTTTTTTTTTTCCCCTCTTGACACGGTTAAATCTAGTTGCATTAGGAATTTAATTAGGAGTTAGTTTAATTGTGTTTTGAGCTGTTCTTTCTCCCATTCAGCTTTCTTAGCAGGGGCTGTGAGTCAGGAAGACTCTTGAGTTCTATTTCTGTCCTTGTCACTAACACTAACGGCCTTGGACTTCTCTGTGATGGTTTTTTTTTTCTGTTCCCCCAGTGCAAATCAGGCTTCTCATCCTGCTTTTTTTTTCCTGATTGTGGTGGGTAGAGAGTGCTTACCTCTGCAGATCTGAACTGAATAGCTCTCTGGACTGTCTGTCTGGGAACAGCCAGCAGAAGTTGAAACTTGTTTTTTATTGCAGCTTGCTGGAAGGTGCCTTGTGGCTGTGTGATGGAAGGTGATTTCTTCAAACTTCATAAAGAATTTCTCCATTGCTTCCAGTGATGGAGATCAGTTTTCTGAGCAACGGCCTGCTGTGTGGCTATTGTGCAAGAGAGAGTGAGCTGTGATAGTAACTGATGTAATAAAAAAAACCCACCCATGCAAGTTTGAAAACAAGCTGCCAAGACTTTGCCAGAAAAATCTGAAGCGAAGCCCCACTCACCCGCTGCTTGAATTACTCTGTGATATTTACTTCTAGATAAAGTGACATGTAGCAAGTAATTCACAGCATCTATCTGCCATCTAACACCAAACAATCAGCTGATGTATTTGCAGTCAGTAGGCTGAGGAGGTTTGAAATTTTGTTTTAGAATCCATTATAAAGAGCCACAGCACATGGGAGGAGCTGTGTACTTGGTGCTTTGGGTGTTAGAACACGAGCCTTTATCTTGTGTTTAAGGAAAAAAATGGGGCGAGCAGGGGCAAAGGCAGCTGTCAAAGAGCTGAGGCTTTCCTGAGCGTTGGGTGTCATTCTGAAGGGTGTAGTGACAGAAATTTGCTTTTGAGGAAGTTTTGTGTTATCTGAGAGGCTGATCAGCCTCCGGCCCCGTTGCGGTTGTGCGTGTAACCCCAGCGTTCACTCACACAGATACCTCGTTGACTAAGAGGGATGGGACTGCCTTGATGCAGCTGCAGCAGAATAATTTATACTCTCCCGAGTCAGGGACCTTGCCCGGGTACGCGCGCTCCCGCTGCCGTGTTGTCATCACTGATGCCAGGTGTTGTGTAGCCAGGCATTGAGTTTTGACCCTGAATCAGCCACTGCCCTCTTGTGCAAAACGATTGGGGGTCTGCGAGATCACCGGGTGAAAGAATACGGAGCGCAAATCCACCGAGCGAACTCAGTCCCACGCTGTTCAATGCCCTTGGGTTGTTTCTCTTTATTGTGCCTGGTGCTCGCAGAAGAGGTTGGGTCTCCGTGTCACAGGTGGATAAACTGAGGCACGTGGTGGTGGTGGAAGTTACCCGACGGGTCTATGGGAAGGGTCAGGAAAAGAAAGTCAAAGAGATTGCGTTGAGTTGATTTTGTCGGGGCTTTCCTTTGGTAGTGACAGACTGGGGTTTCACTGACAGCCACCCCTTTACCACCCCTTAAAAGAATGATATATTTAAAGTTTGGGAAATGAAGTGACGTTAGATTAACGCTAACCAAGGTGAGACTCCAGAATGGTCATCAGCTGTCTGAAAGCCTCTTAAATGAAAAACTCTGCAGTTCACTTCTTGTTTTACTCAAAGATGAAGGCTAACATGGATGCTAGGAAACAGGCAGGTTAGCCAGCATCTCTAAATTGCTCAAGTTCCTGTTGGGATCTATTGGATTTACTGTAATCTTTAATTATAAAATGTAATTACTTTAGAATGGATTATCAATGTTGGTGTCCGTTTCTGTGGGTTGCTTGGTAACGTCTTTCATGTGCTGAAGCACTATCTGCTCTGCGAGTTGCAGGCTTTTAAACCCACGAAGTAAAAGCCTGTGGATATTAATGTCTGCCTAAATGGAACCCTTCAGTCAACCGGAGTTAACCACGCAGCTTTTTTGTTATTATTTTGCTATTACTTAAAAACATTTCTAAGGACAGTGTCTCCAAGAAGTAGCCTGAGAAGTTGCTCAGCTTTATGTTAAAGATTTTCAAAGCAGTTCTAGCCTTTTTCTAACATTCTGCCGTGGTGTTTGTATAGATATTTATATCTCCATGTGATAATATTAAACCCAGCAACAGATAATAAACATGGTACTGTTTCATTACCTTTCCTGCAGTCAATCCTGAATTATACAAGCGTATGCAAGTCTGATTAGAAAAAAATACCATCCATTATTCCAGATATAAATGGCTTATCCTGATGTGTTCAGGCAGACTTTTTCTTCTGTCTGCAAGACTGACAGGCAGTTCCTCTTTTTCTCTGCATCTTGTCATCTGGCAAATGATTTTTTACACAGCTGGGGAAAATATATGGCATTATATTGCAGGTTAAAAATCCAAACTAGAACAGGGCTATTTTGGGGTAGCAAGAAGGTTAGAGATGGGAAAGAACAGGTCCTAGTTTTGAAACTGATGTGACAACTACTCTTCTTCCAACTACAGAGAAAGGAAGAGAAACCTGTCTGGTAATTTTTGAGGTGGGAAAAAAAACAAGTAAGAAATACAGCGGAGAAAGAAATACTTAAAATTACACCCACAACCATACTTTTTTTTTTTTCTTTGAAAACCCAAGCTGGAAATTTCTTAGATAGCTTAATAGTTAAATATTGAAGGGGGGGGTTGAAGAAAGGAGGCTAAAGAGCCACAAAAGTGGTTATCTTATGAGGATAATGGCTTTGTGTAATGTTCCTTGGAAGTTCTTGAAAAGGACTGATTGGTTGGTATATTTAGATTTCATCTTTTAAGCATTTACTAATTATCCCAGGCGAGATGGATAAAACTAATCAAATAGCTGTTTGGGAATGCTCTGCATTTTGAAATCTTCCCTGGTAATAAAAGGAGGGCAAGTGATAGCATGGGGGACTTTTTTTTTTTTTTTTTTTCCTCTCTCTGCTTTTTACAGGGATTTTCAGTAGTTTAGTTATTACATATATTAAAGAACACCAGGTTTGCACATCTCTTCAGAGTGAAAACACTTCCTTGGTCAAGTTTTTATCCTGAGCCCTGTTTCTTCATTATTGGGATCACAGAACCTGCTAAACACCTTCTTGTTCTGAACTCATCCCGACTTCCTTTCCACTGGATTCTCGTTTTATCCATGACCTCAAGTTCCCTGGAAATCAGTAAAGCGGTGGCACTCTGAAAATCAGGACCGTAGTACACATGGGCAGAAATTCTAAATCCCAGCTGCTCAGTGTCTCCCATGTTACCTCCTGGGTGCCAGACCGAGGAGCTGTGGTGCTCCCAGGCAGTGCGTGCGGAGAGGGAGGGGTATCAGTTTTGTTGCTGCTTTTATTTACTGAGTCTGGGGATTTTTAATGTGTGATTAGGCGTATTTGATGTTGTATAACCTAAGAATTCTTCTTATGATGTGTCAAGAGCAAATGGATATGAGAGAATGGGCAAAGCTGTGGTAGAGGTGTCGGTGCTGCCGTGGTGTGCTTGTTGGTTTTAACAGGGAGAGAAGTTTGGAGTATCAGTGGAAACATGAAATATTTGTATGATTTCCTGCAGTATTTGAAGAGACACAACCACTTGGTGTTTGGCCCGGTATTTTAAAGGAGAGTATTTATAAAGCTGACTTCTAAATATAAATGTTTCCATACATTAAATTAAAAAAATGAACTGAAAGCAGTTTAACCTAGCCTTGTTCTGCATCGGGTTTGTGCAATCTAAACGCTGCGGTGTTGGGAACCCGCAAAGACGTGGTCGAAGACCCTGAACCAACAAACAGCTGGGTGCAGGACTTGGCACTCAGCACCCAGCTCCTGGCTGCAGGCTTCTGCCCGTATGAAATGCACGTGGGCTTGGGAGCGGGATCTTTTTTGGGTTTGGATGAGAGCAGAGCATGAGAAAAAGTAATGGCTTAAATGATGGAAGTGATAATGTGGGTTTTCAGAATTCAGTTAAGTTACTTGTAGTTGATTTTAATATCTAATCGTCTAGCTGAGTAGCTGAAACTCTTGAAAGTAAAAAGTGACTTAGAGATTATAGAAGAGAAAGAGCAATCTGACAAATTTGATTATAAATTTGGAAGTCTCTGCTATAAATCAGCTGCAAGCCAGGGTGATTAGAATTTCAGGGCCAAATAGATAATTGTCTATTAGATGGCAGATGGCACACGGGTAAGAACAAAATCTAAAATTATGGATCTATTTCCATAATTTTTGTGGTTCCGGTGCCATTTTTCAAATATAAAATGGCACAATGTTAATGCTGATGTATTGTGATCTGTCATGGCTAGAATGGCATAAAATATTCACTTCTAACCTTGGCGTCTCATCAGAAAGCTGACTTAAACACCTTGCTATGCAGATTTTCCATTTTGCACCTCTCGGCTACATCCCCTCATGTCTCAGCCCAGCGTTTGGAACCTCTGTCAAAGAAAGCTCCCGAAAGCTCCGTCTCAGTCCTCCCTACGGTCTCTAAATGTGGAGTCCTCGCTTTTAGAAACTTGATGAATCTCTTCAGTGGTTTGGAAGTTGAACTGCTAAATTTGGATTAGAAAGACAGCTGCAGAAAGCCAGAATGGGCAGAATGGCACAGATGCTTTTGGCTTTTAAACTTTTCCAGTTGCTGCTTTTGGATCCATCATTAGAGAGGAAAGCTTGATCTTGGGAGATGGGAGAGTACCACATGCTGCATCTTGCCTCCCAAATATGCAGGGTTTAAATGCAGTGAGCAAAATTTTGTTCACGTAAAGGAAAACTGACAACGCTTTAGCATGACGAGGCAGCACATCCAATCTCACCCATCCTCTGTCTGCCTGATTATCAGGACAGAACAGAGAAGGAGGGTTTAAGACACTGCAGCCAGCACAGCCCAAGGAATCGTTTTGTAGTGGAACTTTCTTGCAACACCGTGAAAAATGCAGCTTAAATGGTTGAATAGGCAAATTAAGAATAAACATGTTTATTCAAATAGCACTTGGGAGCCCTGTGTGAAGTGAGTCACTTTGGGGTGTCTGTCAGCAGGCCTCATGTCCCTCCTTGTACGAGAAGACAGAAGGAGAGGAGGAGATTTCCTCGTGGGTTATAAGTGGTTGTTGAAGGGAAACCTGGAGTAGTTTTCTCGCCTGCGATGGAGGTGCCAGCGAACTCTGGATCCCAGAGAGCCATCTGTGCCACCGGGGCAGAGATGCCCAGGTTTCTCACAAGCGTTGAAGAAGAAACTTCAGACCTTGTGGAATGGAGGGGTTAAGGTTGAGGGAAGGAAATAACTTTAAATTTCATACTCAGCTTAAAATGAGGCTGATTCAGAATTACAATGTTAGGAGTTTCGTGCAACAAAACAAAGTCATTTCCACATCCTCTCCGTGTCCAGGGTTTCTGTGTGCCAGAAGGGTGGGTCCTCCTTCCTCAGCTCCAGTTTAGAAGAGAAATGAACTGAATAGATTGCCTAGCTGTTTCCTTCCTGGGGCACGAGCCCCGTCACGCTGGGGGAAAGCGGTCTTTGTGGAAACACCATCGTTCCTGCAGTAAACTGCCCGCCCAAGCTCTGAGACGTAAAAGCATTCGCTTGGTACCATCAGAGAGAGCCCGGAGTTCCTTTAAGATTTGCCCTGTTGCATTAGTGCAGAGTGAGAACTTCCCATTTAGAATATTTTTGCGAGCTCTCTGGGGTTTCTTTCAGTGGCAGCATTAAAATGAACACCCCGAGTCATATGACTGAGGCATGTTTGAGTGAATTTTGTGGAGGTTTTTTTCCCCACACACACACCCCCCCGGTCATTATTTAGTTTCCTCAGAACAGAGCCCTCCAGTGACTTATACATCCCACACTTGAGTTTTTAAAACCCAAGTTGACTTTATTTGTTTGTCCAACATTCCTTCTCCTGGTGATGCTGGAGCCTGAATGTTATCAGGCAGTTCAGCAAATGTTTATCCTTGTCCGTATGACGAGCTCTGTGAAACTTTACTTTGGAAGCTCGATGTTTAAAACGGGGCGGCGGGGGGAATCTGGTGATTCGGCTTTTTTGTGTATGTGTGCTAATCAAGGAGGGTACTGCCAGAGGCTTGCGATGTTGGGTTTGTGAAACGCACAGCTGGAGGGAAGGACCAAAGTCAAAACTGAAACGACGGTAGGAATTTCAGACCAAAGCAACCTGCATATTCTGATCCTAAAATAGAGCAGTAAATGCTGTTGCAGGTGCTGGATGGGGCACTCTGCGGAGGAACGATTTGTTTTAAACTGTCATTTTCTCTCAAATGTCTTGTTTGAGGAAAGCATTTTATCTTTGCTGAGCGGCGGTGGAGAATATTGTCGATTCTCTGAAGCCACCTTCTTCCTCTTTGTTATCCGACTTTTTTCCAGGGATTGAATCAAAGAACGTAGAGGTCACTGCGATGCTGGGGCTGACACTGCTCAGAGCCAGGCTGTGTGGATTATAAAATAGAGCTTTATTTAAGGCAGTCCTTAGAACCTGACAACTCCTAGCCTGTGCTAGCTGAAGAGAGGATACTTGTAGGCTTAATTTTTCCTACTAGCTGGAGCCAGAGGGGCAGGAGGACAGAAAAAAGCTGTGCTGGTGTGTGTGTGTGTTGGAACGTGCACAAACACGCTGCCTTGCAGCCCTCAGGGAAAGGTTAATGTGCTGAGCCTGGGCAGGACAGTTCAAATGTCCCGAAAGGAATTGTTTGAGTTGGAAGGGGTTTCTCAGAAAGCACACAGCCCATCTGCAGGGCTCTGTTAAGAAAGCACTTTTGAGTTATGATAGGAAGATATCAAAATGCCATGGATTTCCCCTTTCTCCTTTATGAATGCGTTCTGTTAATTAACAGAAAGACAATTTCTGTGCAGCGTTTAAGCAAAGACCAATTTCTTCCTTTTCTCGCCACAGTATTAAGCGTGTTGCGTGCCTCCGTAGTGCTGCTTTGCCCAAGCTGTAGGTGTAACTGCTGCAAGGTGGGCAGGTGGTGGGTGGTTTTGCAGTTCGATCAAGTTTTACTCTTCCTATCATAAAGAAATGCAAAAAATCAGAAGATAACATCCCTGTACTTAGGGACATAACAGCTTTGGCCGTACGTTTTTAGCCCGTTTTAATTACTGTTTGAAATACCGGTACTCCATGAAAAATGTCAGAAATTCAGAGATGGGGACATCTTTCTAAAATTCCCACTTGGTTTGCACAGCCCAGGGGAAAACCAGAATTTCAGTGTGTGGTACTTCAGAAATGTGCCAGTCCCAAGTTCTGCACCAGGAGCGATGAGTTTGAGACTTCAGTGTTCAGTGTGAATTAAGGTTCTATAAATAACGGACTATTGATTGCCAGGTTGAGTAGTGAATGAGATCTCCCATTCATTCCCGGAGCTGAAGTTCAGAAAACTTTCCGTCCTGTTCAGCACTTTCATTCAGTTTTTCTTTTTACAGATGATGAAATTTGCTTGGGATAACTACAAACAATATGCACTTGGAAAAAATGAACTGCGACCCCTGACTAAGAATGGCCACATCGGTAACATGTTTGGTGAGTTCTGAAACCATTTCAGTGCAATTTTGTTGAATTTTTTTTAAAGGTCGTGTGTCCATGTCAGTTCCTTTCTCTGCAGTGCAGTGAGGTATCTGTAAGAGCTTTGATCTCTCTTCTCTTTCCATTTTTATGAAGTGAGACTTTTAACACAGCTCCTGCGGGTTACTTACCCATATCCCATTGCTGGGAATCTCATTCCTCCAGGCATCTCTCAGTGCCCAGCCTGCAGCACCTCTGTATACAGATCCAGCACCAAACGTGTCTGAGAACAGTGCTAAAACCAACCAGTGTCTTTATTAAAACATGAAGTCAGTCCAAACCTGACAATGCTGCTATTTGTCTAAGCTTGTAGACGTCAGGACCTGACCAAACTGAGCTTTTTCTCTCTCATTGCTCCACTGTTGAGCAAGATGTGAATTCCATGAAATATTGAGTGAGTGAATGAATATTAAAGGCTCTTTATACTATGTGCTTACTGGCTTGTGTAATTTTACTTTTTAGGAGATTACCTTTTTTTATGTGAGCCACTTACATAATTTCAGTGCTGTTCCCCTGCTCGTTCTGGTGGGATACTTGTTGACCTTTTGGGATATAAATTGTCTTTTTCCTCATTTGCACTCAAAGCATTTCCCCGCTCTGCCTGCTCTGCCCTAGCTTGGCCTTGCCTGCAGAGGTTGTGTGGTGGTCAGGCAGGCAGCAGAATCTGCTTTAGCAGCCCTTTCCCGCCCGTCCTTGGGGAGCACTTGCTGTACAGAGGTCTCTCGGCTTCTTCCCACAGGAGTCTGTTTTGCAGAGACTGTCTCCCAGAGTCCCTCGCCCGCATTAGGGTGGAATAGAGTTCTTTAGTGGGCAAATTATCCGTGAGCTTTACTTCCCCAGGGCGAAGGAATTGGGCTAAGACACTTGGAAGAAACACTCCCATTGCTGGTTTTGCACTCTCTGGGTGTCCCAGCCCTTCTCCACCTCAGGTACGTGCCACGTTCCAGACTGTAGATGTGAAGATCTCCTGCTCTGTGTGGAGACTGAGCACAGCCTCCCTCGCAGACCTCAGCAGCTTCAGGGCGCTGTGAGATGTGTGTGAAAGGGAAGGTCTGAAGGTGGAAATAGCGTCACGTGTCTTCTAGGATGGCCAAAACCTTGAAGAGCAGCAGCCCTGTTTGGCCTCTGGACTGCAAGGGCAGGTGGCCCTGATGGAGGTGGCAGAGGAAGGGCTGGCTTTTCACTTAGCCACAGCACGGGGAGAAACCTCCACTGGTGGTGCCACCATCAAGTCTTTCTATTGCCCCAGATGAGGCGCTTGGCTCTTCAGTTCCTGCAGAAGGACCAGGAGGGTTAAATCTGGTTGTGCAGTGCTGGAAGTTGCACAGAAGCCGTGCTAACGATTGCTGAGCTATCTGGAGGAAGCAGTTTTGCCCTTGTGCTCGCACAGGCTGTGTACGACCCGCCACTGCTCTTCCCCAGCCTCACTTTGTCAGGAGCAGAGATTTGGGTTGGTTTGTCCTTTGCCTCCCTCCTTCACCACCCCAGGTTTCTTACTTGACAATTTGCGTTAACTTCAGCACTAAGTTAAGCATTTTGCAACTTTTCCATTCTGGCAGGCTTGTCAAAATTCCTCAAGGAGCATGCCTGTAAACAGACAAAAATATTGAAAGCTTTTAAATGCATTTATCATGCTAAAACAATTGGCAGTACTTATGCTTGTTTGTGGCATGCCTGTGAGCACTCTCAAGGAAAATTCTTTGGAGCTCAAGGATTTGCAGACAATTGCAGAAAAGAAGGTACATGGTACATTTCAGCCTCTTAATAGGTTTTTCCTCCTTTTAACTGCTCTTGGTAAAGAACAGAAACATTAGGCAAGCCATAGCTGCAGCCTGCTGTCCCTCTGGTCTCCAGAGACTTTTAGAAATTAGGACAGGGCACTCTTCGCCTTCTTCATTGTTGCCCATTGCCCCTCGTGTCACATCATGCATCTTTTTATTCCAAACTGCATATGTGATGAGGCAAATCGAGTACTCTCCAGGCTGGAGGTGTCAATATTAAACTGAGATTTCTCCGCAGCTGCTTCCATGTGGGAGGGAAGGAACCTCTTTGGGGCTATTTTCAAGTATGTTTGTGTGCATGAGAAGCAATCGAGTTCTTGAAGGGTGATACATTTTCCTGTTGTGGATGTGATGCTCACTTGTAGCCTAGCCTTCAGTTTAGCTGCCTCACCCTGGGGGAAGCAGGGGAGCTGCTCTTTATCAAATATTCTCTCTAATCAAAGTAGAAATACAAAATAAACAGTCACCTTGTGCTCCTGCTAGCATTCTGCTTCTCTTAACAGCCATGAGCTGGCATCCCTCCCCGATGCCTGCCCCGATGTCAGGAAAATCACAGGCAGAAGGACTCTTGTATCTCGACCCTAGCTAATCTCCTTTCTCCTCTGCTTTGGGAGGTGGCAGCTCACATCTCGGGGACTATCTGTCCCATTTCCATATTTTTTCAGAGATCAGACTGGCCCACTACCCAAGTAAGTGCTGGACTGGTACATGCCCTGGAAGGCAGTGTTCCCACTCACTTGGACTTTGATCTGGTAACTTGGTTTTACGTTCCTCCTTGTGACTGATGCTCTCCAGATCCTGTTCCTAGTGCATCAACTTATCAGGATTCTCTCATATTCTGAACGTAGCTTACTTGTACAGAAGTCTTCTGATTGCTGTCATTTATAATCATTGCAACTTGAAAGCCCTTTCCTTAAACCCGTTAGCTGTGATTCTTTCATAAGTGTTATTTATTCATCTGTGATGCTTGTGATGAGATGCGCCATGCTAAACATCCCATCCCATGCCCTCCGGTGGGTAAACATGTTTTAGACTTGCAGCCATTTCAGATGTGTGATGATTTCCCTGGAAATTATGCCATGGAAATGGGCAAAGCACACTAGTAGAGTGGAAGGATGATCTCTCTGAGAATAAAAACCTGCACCACAAGGCTGCAATGTGAACGACTGCACAACTGTAGGGTTTTCAGGATGATCTGCAGAATTTCTCTCCGTACTTCAGCTAACTCAAGGGAGAGCTGCAGAATATCTAGGCACTGTTAGAATCAGGCCCAAAACGTACTTGTTTAGGAGAGGCATTTAAGAAAAATAGCCCAGCTGGGCTCGTGGCTGAGGGTGAGGACTCGAGATCCGCAGGTATGTATTCTGTTCCCAGTGCTCATCTACTTATTTTAACCCTTCTTACTCCAGCATCTCAGCATTCCAGTCTTTGGCGTTGTGAGCATTAATTTAATTGATGTTTGCAAAGCATGTTGAATTCCTTGGAGTGAGGCTGCTGGAGAGGGCAACCGTATTATGTAGCGCAGCACTTGAAATGCACCTGTCACTGTGATACCCAGCATTAGATAGCTGAATTATTATTCTGCCCGCTCCCTGGGTCTGTCATAGCCACTTATTTTTCTGACAAAATGTTTTTAAAATCCTGTTAGCTTTACAGAGTTTCTCTAGCTATGGGAGAGTGAGCTGGCATCTATTTCTGCTCATGCATCAGCTGAATTGTCAGTTATGTTTTGATTGCACAGTCTTTTAACAATGATAAGGTAAGAAGCCCGATTTTCAGATACCTCTTGAAGTGTGCAGTGCTGGCAGCACTAGAATCCTTCTTTGACTTATAACCTGAGCCAATTTGCTCTGAAATCAGTGACAGCAAGTAAATATGGAACCTTGCTGTGCTGTTAGACAGTCATTTTTCACCACCTAACTGCACATTAGTATATTAATTTTATTATAAAAATAGCAATCCTTAACTAGGTTTCCCCCCTTTTTTTTTCCTCTCTCCCCCCCTGAAATCACACCAAAAATTATGAATTGCCTTGTCACAGCCAATGCTTCTCTCAGCATATGCTGAATTTGTGCATCTTTGCGAGGCATTCTAGCTTTATCTGATGTGAATCCATGTGACAACTGTCACGTTTAGGACACAGCCAGGTCACCAGAACTGGATGGCAAGGATCTGACAGCAGCTGGACCTAAAAGATTTAAGGTGTTTAGACTTCATCCTCGTGTAGGGCCCTCCACGCTGTTCATTTGACAGAGTACACAGGGCGATCTGCTGGGTAACAGTTCTTGGAAGACCAGTGGCTGCTTAGGCTGGGTTTGTGTACTCGGCGCAAACTTTGGCCTGAACTGTCCTGACAGTTTGTTTTGAAGACAGGAGGTCATTGGTCTCGGTTGCCTGGAAATAGTGCTATTTTGGTTCTCCAAGATAAAAAATGGGTTTGAGCTGGCTGGGGAAGAAAAGTAGTGACCACATGAATATATACATATATATATATATATTGAGGTTTCTTCTCCCTGGCAAATGCAGTGCAATCCTACTGGACTTTCTCATTGCACCGTGACACTGTGACCTGCCCGGATTCTGATCTGGATGGAAATTCAGGTGACATCTCCCCACTGGACTTACACCCCGATCTCCTTTCACAGCGACTTTTAACAGCAGGTAGAGTGCTCTTTGACCACCACCACAGGTGCACCACTGGACACAGAAGGCTCCACATCCCAGTGAGTCCTTCAACCATCCAGTCTTGCCTGTTGAGCCAAACATTTTCCGAATAGCTGCTTCCTTCATCAGTGATTTAGCTAGGAAACCGTGAAGCAGGCAGGAAAACGTTCCCACCTCAATTAGAAGCAACGGGAGTTGATGTATGAATATTTAACGTGGAAAGGTAATTGGATGAAAATATTAATTTAGCAACATTCTAACGACCAGAAGAGAAATGGTATCCTCCAATTGTGCAATCACTTGGTGCAGCTTTTCTGTTCTGCCTGTGAGTCTCTTTCCCTGTGATCACAAAATTACAAAACCCCGGAGTGTCCTTTTATGTGATTAAAATAATAATAATAATAATAATAATTGCTCTCTGAATTTGTATGCTGAATTATTCCTGCTGCCTATTGCAGATGACATTAGATGGTTGGCTCCAAGGGCTCTTTAAAGAGAAAAATGTATATAGTAATGAAGATGTTGCTGGAACACTGTTGCTCCCTGGCTTCATCATCTTTTTTTTTTTTTTTTTATTATTTTCAGGAGGGGCATTTTGAGTTGACGTTGGCTTTTTGCTGTCACTGAAATCTGTAGCAACAAACTTAATTCCTGTCAGCAGGAAGCAGTGAATCAGGATATCCTCCAAATATCAAACTCAGAGATTGGTTGCATGATTCATGTTAGAGCTGACATTCATCCCTGTTATGTTTTTTCTGTTTTTTTTTTTCCCTGCTTTCCACCTGCCAGGATCACTCCTTCCAGACACCAAGGTTGTCATTAATACTGTAGGAGATCCGTTCGCACTCTGCTCACACCTTGGGCCGTGCTGGGAATGGTGGCTTCCTTTAAACATGCTGTTTTCAAGAATTAGCTCAAACAGAAGGGCTCCACTGAACCCTAAACCTCACACAGAGATTTAAGCTTTTTACAGTGGCTCAGCTGACAGGTAGTAACTTGTCAGCTTGAAATACTCATTTAAAAAGTTTAACCAGGAAAAAAAAAATAAAATAATAATGTCTCGTATAGTGGCCATGGGCCTTCTTCAAGCACTTTTGCTATCAAAGCAAAAAGAACTAGACCTAATGAGCTCCATCATGGCAGCGATTCTTGAAAATATTTTATTTGAACCAAATAGATTCATCTCCCCTCAGCTGAGATTTACATTTTAGAAAACAAAGAACAAGCTGAGAAAATTCAGCGGCGAGCAGCCTTGGCTTAAGATGTAAAGCACAGATGCACGTTGCAGTGTCTCCGTGTTCAGCCCCTTAGACTCGAGGACAGCTGCGAAGATTGGACAGCAAGGGTTCGGTCTGAGCCTGCCTTTAGCAGGAAACCGGGCAAACGTCACGTTATCTCAGTGTAAAACCATTAATCATCCCAGGCTTCCTCATGAGTTCCATGAACTTTCCATTGACCCTGAACAGTTTTGAGTTTAATGAGGCCTAAAAGTAAGAGGGAGTCTTGGGATTTGTCAGAACTGCTTTGCACAGCAAAACAGAGGAGAAGGAAACAAAAAAAAAAAAAAACAACAAAAAAAAAAATTTAGAAAAACAGCCATTAAAGTAGCAAATGAAAGCAGCAAAAGAAGGAAAATTCTGTTGTGATGTTGTGACTAGAGAGTGTTCTTTGGGACCTCGTTTCGAGATGCTGAGGAGCAGAACGTACGGTGGTTTGGAGGAAGCAAAGCCACGCATGAGCAGCCCCGTTACCATGCAGACAGGGGAACAATCCAGGCTGCAACTATTTTTTTTTTTTTTTCTTTCCTTTTTTCAGACTCTGGGGGCTGCATTTCAAAATACAGTGAGCTTGTCTTTAAGGTTTTTTTTCTTCTTTTTCTTTTTCTTTTTTTTTTTGGTTGTTTTTTTTAAATTCACCCTGTTATGGATGTTGTTTGTGCCTCATTCCGGACACTAATTATGCGGAAATGATTGTCTAATCTTCAGAGATATTGAGCGTGTGATTAAAAGGCAGCCAACTGAGAGTGGGTGTAGTTGGACTGCTCACCGATTCTTCTCTGGATTACGGAGGCGTTGGTGGCAACTCCACAGCAAAAACCGAGTTGGAGGCTTGGCACTTCCAACTGGCTTCAACTAACATCCAGCATCCACTCCAAGGATCTTAATGGTCCCCTTTGGGCAGAATTGATAATAACACGGAATATAGAGAGCTGAATACCAGACTTGGAGCTCCTGACGACACAGCTACCTCTGCTTTGGTCAGAACACATCTTTCAGAAATGCTGAGGGCTGTTTGTCTTCTACCCACCGTTTGCCATGAGATGCTTTACATAATTTCCACTGCAGACACAAGCTCACGTGCAGGCACGCGCTACCAGAAACTACATAAAAAATCCGAGCAAGTTACGAATGTATTTTAAATGTACTTTCAGCTGTGCCTTTTTATGTTGGAAATATCTCAAGAATTCTGGGTTTCTTATCTTCATCCCTCTGTATCTAGCTTTTCGTTGTTTATTCAGAGGAAATGGGTAGTTACAAACTGTGTAGCAAAACCCCCACTTGCCTCCTTTGTTTTTAATTCACTCCTTCCCCACTCCTGAAACTTCTGAGGAGATTAGGCGGGTTCAGAACTGGCTTTGCTGTGTTAGATTGCACATTTAGAACTTAATTGCTTTATCATATCTCTTTCTGTGCTACTGCTGGTTTCTTGCCGCCTTCATTATGTATCTCATTGGATATTCGTCTGGATGAGTGTTAGATTTTGACATTTTTTTTATTCACCTTCAGGAGATCACATTTCATATGGCTCCTGCTACAGAATTTCCTTTTCTGTAATTTTTTCCAGGTACTTGTTTCCGATATTTTTTTTTCATCTCTGCTGCCTTTTGGGACGAGAGAAGTCTCTTACCTCATTTAATCAGTGGGTTTAACATCATCCCATAGGACGTCAACTTTCAGATTTGTCACTGGTTTCAAGGTTGGATATATGTGTTCAGAATATTGTGGTAGGCACTTGTCGTTTGAAGACCTTTATCCTTTTTAAAAATACTATCTTTTAGCCTCTCAGGATTGTTCTTGTCTCCAGAGAGAATTTTTTGGGGAAGTTCAAGAAAATCCCTTAGCCTTTGCTTGAGGCACCAGTGAAAAAAACAGGGAGGATTTTTCTGGTCTTACTAAAATTGTTCATCCTTCTTCTGATGTTTTATTCTCAAAAAATCTACTGCACCCTAACACACTTTATATGCAGCTCCCAAAAGAGAAAAAAAAAAAAAAAAAAAAAAAGAAAAAAAAAAAAAAAAAGGAAAGGAAAAAACTCAGTGCAGGAAAATGAAGGTGTTTCAGGAGAAAGTTCTAAAGGCAGAGGTTGTTTCCGTACAAATTTCAATATACCCATAATATCCTTGCTCTGATACAAACATGCAATTAAGAACACCTAAGTTACGCCTATTTCTCACCACAGTGCTTTTATGAATGTAATCATGAATACATGATTACATAGGGATATCATTTCCTCACAGAGCTGGAGGATGGGGGAGCACAAATTCTGTGAATACTAAAGCGTAGCGTGGTCCAAGATCACAGCATTCCTGATGATGGTCTTTGCAGCAGCCTTGATTTCTCTGTCTCTCATCTTAATTTCCAAACTCAAATCTGTGCGGTGCTCTGCAGGAGGGAGCGGGTAATTCAGGAACAAAGAAACTGAGGATCAAGTTTTTCCCGTACATGAGAGCAGAGAGCTTTCGTTGACTTCACAGAGGCCTTCTTCAGGCATCTGGAAGTGGAAATGGCCTTCAGGTATTAAAATTGACACCTTGTGACTAGGCTAGAACATTCCTTCTCTCTTGGCAAGCTGCATCCTGGTTGCTGTGGGAACCAGCGTTTTTAATTTCCTGACTTCTGTGTACATCCAAAATTGTAACTGTGATGTACTCTGTCACTAAGGTAGCTTTGGGGGTTTACAGGGAATCGAGCCATCACCAAGCATTTTATGTAGCACTTCCTTCCCTCGGAATCACTTTGGTGCCTCTCCAAAGGGCATCTTCATGAGGCTTTTTGGAGACCTGCAGTTCTCATTCATCTTGGTGAGTAATCACAGAATGAGGAAGAAACAGTGAGAGGTCATTTAGTCCTTCCCTTTCTTCAGGCATCCCTAAGCTACCCCATGTTGGAAAGTCATCGCGGGCATTCTGCATCAGTGCTTTACAGTTTTAGAGCTTGTACTGGTGTCTGACCTCGCTCTCCCATGGAGAGTTAAGCTGCGACTTCTTGGCCTCTCCCTGTGGATGTGGAGAAGGGTTTACCATCTTATTCCTTGCAGCATCTCTCTGTGTTTTTGCAAAATACTGCCAAGCTCCCTTCAGTCTTTTCCCCTCAAGGCTGAGCAACCCCAGAGCTTTCCAAGTTTAATGGTAGGTCACCTTCCGTGGCCTTCTCCTCAGTGCTGCTGTTCCCCCAAAGTCTCCAGATGAGCCAAATGTTTCCTGAAGTGGGTGCTGTGTCTTGGTTGAGGCTTTACCTGTGCAGAGTGGGGTGCAAGAGCCCTTTCATGGCTTGCACATGACACACTTTATTCACCCGTCCTGGGGTGGGTTTTGCTCATTTTTGCAACATTACAACATTGTTGATTTAAGCTGAATTTGTGATCTGCTGTAGCCTCGGTACCATTTTCTGCAGACTGCTGTCTAACCATTTATTCCGTATGCTTTGTGGTTTGTTGTTCTTCCCTCAGGGTGAAATACGTTGTGTGTCCTTATTGAATTGCATCCTGGTTATTTCAGACTATTTTCCCAATTCGCTAAGATTATTTTGATATCTAATCCTGTCAAGCAACATACTGGAGAGCATTTGGAGTCTTTCAGCCAGGGTCATCTCGGTGTGACTTGAACAATATAGGAGAGAAAAGGAAGAATATGGGCAGATGGCTCCAAGTGATGGAGTTACCATGGCTTGATGTGTTCCTGCTCATCAGCTGAGACATATAATGGACCATTTGCATTCTCCTGACCCATTGCATTCACAAATAAAATGTGTTTAGATTCTTTCATTGTTGATTATTAGGGATCTTAGCTCAGATTGTGAGCAGTATCTGGACTGATAGCAGATGTCCAGGCCCAGCACCTCCCATTCTGTTGCATTCTAAACAGCATAATTAATTCTATTAATTCTGAGGCAAAGAACAGTTTCATTCCCGTATCTCTGTATTCTTCTCTCACACCTGGGCTTGTGTTAAGGACCAGATCATTTCTGTCTGCACTATGGGAGGTGATGTTTGCTTCTCTGGACTATAGATAAAAGCATGTCAAGGATGAGCAGTTTTATAACCCAAACTAGAACGCACTGTCTGTTCTGCAAAGCCCCTCCAGAGCAGATCTTATCTACTGAGGGAAAAATGCTGTCTAGAGTTATAAGCTGCATCTCTCTCCCGTGCTGTCATAACACATCTGCCATAGCCACTTTTTGGGAAGTGTGTTTGGAAGATAGAAGGGCACATTATTCTTGATTATTATAACAAAGAGTTTCTCCCTTGAATTCTAAGATGAATTAGCAGTCTCTGCTTGTTTAACTGCTACCCGTGTCTCTTGGAGTCCGTGGATAATAGTTGCAGGTAGGATGTGTGTGTTTGTTTTAATAGGCCTGTTGGGACCCCTCACATTAAATGATGCCAGTCCTCGAGGAGGTATGCGAAGGAGCAGTAAATAATATATAATCAGATTACCTTTAACCAGTCTAAAATTAATTTCAAACATCCAGAAGAGGAGAGACCGGCAGTGTGTTGCCCTGCCAGTGTTGCTCCTGTTGTCTTCTGCTTAACCTTCTCGAACTGTTGGTCCCAGCATTACTCCTTGCTTGTCAAATTGCCTATCTTTGCCAGAAGTAATTACCTCTGCTTCGCTGACATCTGAGCCCTGTTGCCCAAACAAAGGAGAAAACCTCTTTCCCGAAGGAGCATTTGAATGATTATTGCTTTCAATTTTCCACTGAGCTCTCCTTAGCCGACATAGTCTGCCTGCAATAGAATCCGTGTGTCATGGGAAACGGATTGGATGCACGTGGAGAGTGGATTTGCAGTCTCTCTCCTGTATCAGGGATTGTGTTCCTGAGGCTCAGTCAAACCGTTTCCTCTGCTATGACACTTCTGAATAGAAACGGTTTGATTTGAGCTCCAGGAGGTTTGGAGTCATGCAGTGATGGGACAGTGCCTGTTGCTGGAGGATCTCTAAATGATGAAAGATGGTTGGAGAAACAGAGGAAAAGAGGATTAAACTGGGGAGCTGCTGCCAAGTATTAAATACTTAAGAATCAGTTGGCAATAGGTGCTTATCATATATCTTCTCTCCCCTTCCACTGAAGGAAGTAGCTATCTGAAGGGCTGTTACTATGACAAGCAATTCATTTTTATGCTGTACACCTTTCTTTTTTTTTTTTTTTTTCCGTGCATAATAAGAATATTTCTAACCCGTTCGCACCAGGCTGATCTCCTGTAGACACAGTCTACTTTGCCATGTTCCTAAATGAGCATGAGCTCTCTTTTTCTCTCTCTCACCCATCACTTGTTCAGGGGAGAGCTGCCATTGCTAGTTCAGTTTGAATGATAGACTTAATTCTTCAGGGGAAATTGATATTTGAAAAACATGAGTGGTTTGTAATCCAAAAAAGCTATTTCTTCCCCAGCTGGAACACATTCTGTATTAAATTTGATCATAGCAGCCTAAAAGCCAACACTTCAAGATGCTTCTCCGTGATGCCAGATTTACCTAGAAACTGTGCAGCACATATGCTAACACCCATTGTGCAGTGCAGGTGGAACCGTGATTCATTACCGCTTCGTGTGAACTCAGATGGCTCCTGTTGACAATGGAAAATAGACTGAGCTATCTTGGAGCCCAGATGTTTGGGTGGTCTCCCTAATGCCAGTCTTCAAAATTCCTTGCCTTTAGGTGGGAGGTGGGTCATCCTTGTTTGGCCGATGACTCTTTCAAGGCGGTGTTAACCTTTTAGTCTCTTTGCACACTCCGATATACCATAGGCTCTGCTTCTTCCAAGCCACGTGCTCCAGGATGAGTTGCCCTTCTGTTTCTAAGCATCTTTTCAGGGAATGATCAGCCCTTTGACCTCTCCTTAGTTGGGGCAAGTGTGACGTTGTACACCCTACAGTGTCTAGGACTAGGTTTTTTGCTGATTTAGCGGCAGTGACCTCAGCATTGTCCCTGTGTCTAGTAAAGCGCATGGGTTTCTGATGGATCCACTAAGTATTTCTTCCAGAACTGCAAGAAAATTAGCATCTCCGGGATCAGATAATTGATAGCTGAAGCGATGAGTGCCAGTTGGTAGCCTACAAAGCCGGGTCATCATTCTGTCAGCTACAGAGCCAAATCTCTCCGGAATCATGAAGTGGAAGAGATCAGGCATGGCACGTCAACATAAACTGAAATCAAGGGTGGTTTGTTGGGATCTCGGGGAGCTTGGCACTGCCCCCCCCGTGTCTGTTACCCCTGCAAATGCCAGGGAGAGGCAGGATCTGCAGGTAACCAGAACTAGGGCGGTTAGTGAGCTGGGAGCATGGCAGTGCCCAGCGTGTTGCCCCAAGAGCTCCACCGATGGCCGCTCACGGCTGAGGTCGGTAGGGGAGCAGGGCACGGAGCTGCCCGTGGCAACTGCCGGTGAGCTGCCAGAGACCAAGGGCTCTGCGAGGTGGGTCTGCTCTCCTGCAGAGCCACCCCCTGCTCTGTTCGTCAGGGCAGCACGCGTGGGGTGGAGAGTATTTGGGGTGTGACCTTTTGACCAATACCTGGAGAGGAGAGTGGGGAAGATAAATATGAAGAAGACAGGAATATAACCTTGGATATGAAGTGTTTTCTGATGAAGTCCCTGAAGTGTAGGTGCAGTGGTTTATTTGGAAAGCAAAGAAAAATGAGGTTGCTGAAAAGCTAATGGACTTTTTTTTTTTTTTTTCTCTGCAGGAGAATGTGCTGATAAAAAAAGAAATAGATCTTTTCTAATTCTTGGAGTACTTTTTTTGTCCTCTTTATCTCTCTATGCTGCTACCTTGTTGCTCAGATGTAATTTGTTTAGTTTACCTTAAATAAAGGGAATAAAGTTGCTCTGTTACAGCTATCAGGTTCACAGACAAAAGCCTCAATAAATAAGACACAGTGGCAAGGCCGTAACTCAGGTCTGATGGTGTTGACTTTGCAGGCTTCAGCTGCAGTATGTAGGTACAGTTCATAGGCAGCTGAAGGGCCAGGTTGTAATGAGACTTAACTGAGAATTTTTTTTTCTTCCTGGAAAAGCCTGCAACCCGTTTCCTAGTTTAATTTGGATTTTCCATTGAATTTGTGTCAGCAGAACAAATGGTACCAGCCCTGACCTAGAGATCACTGACAACTGGCTTGATCCTACTTGCAACGTGAGCAAATTGTCGTTCTACTCGAGAATATCCTCTGGAACTGGAGTGTGTCTTCCAGTGCTGATAACCAGTGTAAGGTCTCCATGCTAGAGGATGATTATGAAAAGAAAAGTTAAAAAACGAACCAGCAGGAGTGTTGGTGGCCAGCAATGCCATTCCAGAGGGCAGGTGCATGGCTCGTGCAAGGTGCTTAGGGCAAATGGAGACAGAAGCGCCAGGTCAGATGATGGTGGGTCAACTAACGTGCTCAGCAGAGGTGGTGAGACAGCAGCTGGTACGGGAGCAGCCCAGTGCACGAGGGGCTCTTTGCTTAGCGCCTTGTGGTCTGGTGATTCTTGTTTCTTGTCTTGCTGGAACTGGAACTGAGTAGAACAGGCTCAAACTTCAGTCAGCGTGCTGCAGCACCTTTCCTGAACGTGGATTTAAAAGTATTTTTATTTCTCTAACCAGCACTTTATTTAAACTCTTTTTCAACTTGGGGGTGGTGGGGGGGGAAAATGCCTCCTGCTTTTTTGCTGGCAAAAGAAACTAAGACCCAGAGCAAGCAGGGAGCTCTGGCCTAAACCCAGATCCTATCTGAGGAGTTCCAGGCTCCCAACCACTTGTTCTTCCTGACCCGGAGCACTCAGCAGAGAGGACTGGCAAATCTTCACTGCGAAGCAGACTTTTCAAGAAACTGTGCAGTGATTTTCACAGTTTACTTTGTTGCCAAGCTGATCCTGAGCTGTGTAAGAAGTCTCTGTGTAGATTTCCCCCCGAATTCGACAGTATGCCACCACCCAGAAGCTGTCTGGTGACGTGCTCCCAGGCTTTCTCACACAAATCTCTGGATAAATGTCAAAAGTTCAGTCTGGTCTCCAAGCACTATCAGTGAGAAAAAGAACCAAAAAGAACAAGAAAAGCAGCGCTCAGAGATGGTCGCTTTTCAAACTCCTGTTTTAACAAGGCACTGATTTTAATCAAAGCCAGTTCAATCTTTTGAAGCCTTCAGCACCAACATAACCAGAAGAAGGGATCTCGGTGTTTTCAGTTCTTGTTTTGCCCTGCGTCGCCTGCACCCCAAGAGGTGAAGACAAATAACCAGTAACTGGAGTCCTTTGTGCCTCAACGGTTAACAAGTTCATCATGTTTCATAGAAACTGCATCCTAATTTTTATTCCAAACAAGATTTCAGCACTAATTTTTGTTTTGACAAATATGATTTGACATCAGAACAGTGGGAGTCAAGACCTTTCATTTTTGATCTCGGTTTACATTGCGCTGATCTAAATTCCTCCCCCTTTCGCTCCTGCCTTTCAGTTGTGAACTTGGTTATTAAAGTTAGCAAAAAGCTATTGGAAACTCTCTGTTCTGTAGCATTTAAACAGTCCTGCTATATGCAAGATTAAGTATGATAGCTTCCTAATGACTTGTGCTGTTCATTTTAAGCATTGGCACAATGCACTGTTGTACAGATTTATTTATTTATTTTATTTTAAGTGGCTTTGTTGAAAATGAAGGATTCGGTTTCTGTTCACTGAAAAACTTCATAAAGGATTGTTTGCCAAATGGCAGGACCAGGCCCCCTGGGTCTTAGTCTCCGTGTCATTAGAGATGATATTTCTTAACCTCTTTGCTTGCTCCAGTGCTTAGGCACTGCCTGCGGAATAGGTGTGTTGGTGAGGTCAGTTCGGGCTTCCATCCATCTCTGTGACAGACAGTTCAGAACAGCAGCATAATAGCAACAGCAGGGGTATGTGGCTCTCTAAACACAGGTGATATGGCCCAAAGGAGAATTTTATTTGAGCTGAACCCTGACATCGGGGAGAGAGTATTGGAAAGCTGCTGAAGAGACTTCTACTCCTGCTGCTTGGGAATCCTTGTGCCCTTTCCAGTGTTGCAAAGGCACTGCATCCAGGCACACACTGCAGTCACCGTTGTTCCTCGCACCGAGATAGCAAAGCTGGTGAGAGTTCAGACAGGGAGGCGGCCTCGTTGCGTGTGATGTACGTGCCATTTTGGCTTTGCAGCAGGGCAGCCACACTTCAGATCACACACCTGCAAGCCATCACGCTTAGTGGTTCCCAGGACACAGAACGGCTGTGGGAGTCAGGCAAAGCCATTGGTAAAAGGCATTTCTCCTTCCTGAGGAAGAGGGCTATTAAAGACCCCACTCTTAGCTACTCATTTGCTGAAGCATCACTTTTACAGCTTTTTTTAAAGACTCTCAAGGGACAGACTTGCAGCTGGGAGCCCTTCAAGTCTCATATCTGGCCTGTGATACTCCAAGCTGGCTATTTTGGGAAGAGGGGAGTGAGGGAAGGCAACTCTCTCTGTCCCTCCCATCACAGCTGCTCCACTTTGTCTTGAAAATCAAACATTTACTGAGCTGTAGAGGCTGAGTATGTCCTGGGGTTAGGCCTCCTGTTCACCCACTGGGAGAAGCAGGTGTGGGTCTGTGTACTAAGACTGATAGCAAAAGGACTTGAACATGTAGATCCCCAGCCTGCAAATACCTCACCCCCAGGAGGTATTTCGGTTTGACCAAAATTCCTTCCTAGAGCTTGAGTAACTTCCCACCAAAAAAAAACCAAAACAAAACAAACAAAAAAAAAAAACAACAACAAAGCAAAAAGAAAACCAAACGCACACAAGACTGATTTTGACAAAGGGGCACTCTTTGAGCCTGAAAAGCAGCAGGCATCAGGGAGCAGAGCTGGTTGGACTTTGTAGGAATGGAGGTGGAAAAGCCAGAAGGAAGAGCGAGGGCTCGGTTCAGCTCTGTGAGCTGGTGCAGGGAGCACGGGAGGGGGTTCTGCGAGGTTCTGGAGAGAAGTCCTCGAATGTGGGCTGCTGCACTGGCTGTCCCTTCTCTTCGGGCCTGCTGTTCTGCATCCTGCTTTATGTAAAGCCTCAGAGGTAGGATGAAGGTAAATGAATCGTGCTTTGTTACCAGTGAGTCACCCTGTTGCCTAACTATTGTCTCCTCTCTTGTCAGTGAGTCACTGACACCTTATTAGAGCAGCCTACGGACCCCGGGCCCCCTTCCCCCTGGACGGAGTGTGATGGGGCTTTGTTTCGCTGGCAGCTGGATGGGCTGAGAAGATGGCATGAGGCTCAGGCTCCACGGCCCAGAAGGCTGACAGATTTCCTCAGTCACGGGCAACACTTTAGCAGTTTGAACTGATAGAGCAGGAGCAGAGCAGGGGAAGACAAAACATTTTCTGAGCACAGCAAAAACCACAATCTATTTTCTGGTGCCAAGGGAACGCATTGAAAATATCCTGGATGCTCTTGCAAGCGTTCTGCAGTCTCTTTGTTTTTCATTTTTCTTTCTTCATAGGCTGGTTCTGTCCCCTTTCTTAATTTTTGTCCTTTCCTTCAGTCCCTGCTCACTCCTCACCCATGTAGTTGCTGTTAAGAGAGACCGACCCAGTACTGTGCATCTCAGCTTGCTATTGTCTGCCTGCGGGGTGCAGAGGGTGGAGGCAGAGGTTCTTTCAAGCTGAAGGTTTTGACCTTGGCTGCAAGAAGCCGTATGAAAAGTTGTGGCTTTCTCTGACGTGACTGTCTTCTGTTCTGTGTAGCTCCCACAGAGACTGAAAGAGAGCTAAACCCAGGATAATGTCACAGTCTCCTGATAAAAGCCAATTCTTTGGTGTGAAGACTTTGTCTTTTGCTCATCTTACTTCCTGAAGGATGTAATCCTGTTTTCTGGGCCCCTTCCAATGGGGGAGCTCATCTGTGCTGCGTGAGCAATGTCTGGATCCACCGTAGCCCGTACAACGTGGCCATCCCTTGCTGTTCACAGGCAAGGCTGGGCTGTAAACGCGAGCAGATGCCAAGTGTTCACATGGGTTGAATTTCGCTTGTGGATTTGGTGGGTCATGAAATCTTCAGTGAGTCAGATGTAAACTCGTATTGCTCTACTAATGATCAAACGTGCAGTTTCTGTTGTGTACCTGACGCCAGCGTGTTTGATTGTCCTGTTTCTGCCTAAATTGGTGGGTTTGATTTGCAGATAATGGGTAACTAAAAGGAAGTTCACAGATGCAGCAGCGATTGTGATTGTTACTGCAGTTATACTTAGTCCCTGCTTGGTACTTCGCAGTGCTTTTCAAGCCTTAATTAGCCCTTACATGTTTGGCAGGTGGTAGGGTAGATATTCTCCACCTTTGATCAGCCCTCATGGCCTCCCTTTAAACTGTACTTTGAGAAGAAAGCTGTTCCCTTTTCTCCTCCACACGCTGGCTTGCTGGAACGCTGAAGGAGAGCAGGGCTGTGGGATGTTCACGAGATTCACCCATCTGCACGTGTGCCAAGGGGGGACCCCACCTCTTACTTGTAGGTTCCCCACTTGCCTGACTTGGAGTTTTCACCCTTCACAGTCCTCGTTCAGGTTGCGATCGGGACTGCGTATCTGTCACTTCTTGGCCATAGTCCGTGGGCTCACAGCCGATGCAGATCTTTCTGTTGGGGGCCGAGGAGCTGCAGGCTGTGGTGGCAGCTCCTCTCCTCTGCCCTGGGCTCCGCAGGGGGGTCGGCGAGGGCTGCCCCTTGCCTGGCAGGAGGAGCCTGGCTGGCAGCTCCCCGGGCAGCCTGGAAGCTTTGGTACCTGGTAGTTCCTTTGGTTGTTGAGATTGGCATATGTCTGTCAAAGTGTTCCACCTTTGGCCCGGAGAACACACGTTAAACCTCCTAATGAGCCTTTGGAATTGTGTTTTGGTTTATAAACTCTTGCTGCAAGTGGCTTTAACAAACCCCTAAGCTGGCAGGCAGCAGGGATGAGTCAGGGGTAGGAGAAGAGGGTGAGCCCTTCTATTCAGATTATCTACCCCAGAGTAGAATGAGCTGCTACAGGCTTTATCTGTGGTTTTCAGAGATAACGCTGCCATTAATTCCCATGAAGGCCCTTCTGAGAATTTATTGCTCGAACGGTCTTGCTCCTCCAGACTGGCATTAAAGGACATTCCCACCGAGGCTGTGGGGGTACGGTGTGTGCACAATGCCATCTCCTCCCCGTGGAGTGCTCCATTCAGCACCTTTCACAAGAATTATGTTAATTAATGTAACGTTTGTTAGTGATTTCTGTGGCAGTGTTCACAAGGAAGCGGGTGGAGGCTCGTTCCTCTGGGTGGGTGGAAGTAGGAACAGAGCAGCCTTGTTGCCTACATGGATGTCTCCATTCTTTTTGTGCACAAAAGAGCAAATGCACTTGTGGCTCGGGACAGGGTGGTACAGACCCTCCTTCAGCTCAAGAAGAGATGAACCTTTGTATTGCTACCATGAGCTGCTTCTTCTGGTGCGCTGCTGTTCTCTCACAGATGAAACTCCAGGCAGAGGCCCTGCCACTTGCTGTCACAAGAGCTGCCACAAAGTCCTGCAGTTAGAAATGCCCCCAGACAAGCATCCCTGAGGTTCCAGTTCTTCCCACTGCTCCCAGTGGAGGGTTCTTCTTCCCTGTTCAGAATGGCTGTGGGCTCTCACTGGGCGGTGTAGGAGCTGGTGTGGATTCCCAGAGCTGTGTCCGATAGACACCTCATCCCTTTTGGCCATCAGCACAGTGACTTTGCCTCTCCCGAGCGAGGCGTATCTCCACTCCGAGGCAGCTCTGCGACAGGACTGGCGCGGGGATGCTCCTCATAGCACGCGGGGGCCTTAGATTTGTGGAGACAGGAGTCCTGCTTAAAAGTCATTGCTACCATTTCTGGGTACTTTCAGAAGGATTTCCTTTGAGGGTTTCTTGGTTTCTGCTTTAAAACTCCCTCAGAGAGAGTACAAAGAGTCTGAAACCAGTAATTTAGAGAGGGGAGTGTCAGCAAGAGTCAAAAGTGACAGAGTGGATTTTGATTCCTTTTCCTTTTGAAGCTGCTTCCCCTTTGATTATATCCCTCCCATTATAATGTGTAGATCTGGAAAGGTGATTATTTTTTAACATCTCTCAAAATAAGCAGCGTGTCAAGCAAATACCACCACCTTTGTAAATGGGTGTGTATATATTGTAATGAACACGCTGGGATATGTATAGCACCATCTTTTGACAGCTGAGTATAATCAGAGCTATTGGACATTGTACCATGAGCTCTGCCGTGAGCTGATGAAGCAAAGTCTGGGCAAGAAGGAAGATGCTCCTGTAGCAAAGAAGTAACGTGCCAAGTGTGCCCAGCGGGGTCAGGGACCTTCCTAGATGTCCCCTTTGTCCTGGCAAGCGACAGAGATGCAGCAGCAAAGTCCTGTTTGCTCTCTGCATGGTTGCGGAGGGGAAAGGGGGTTGGTTTTGTGTTTTTTTTTTATCGTACTCATGAGACGGCTGAAGCTGAGACAGTAGCTCTTGCTATTGCAATAGGCTTTGTTAGCTGCAGGAAAAAAGTCAGCCATGCATTTTGCAATTGCTTCAAAGCCGGTGCAGAAGAAAGGAAACATTGACAAGACCCTTGTACAAAACACACAGCCTGAGGTTCTTCAGATACAGAGTGTTTAGGGGAATATTTAAAACAAATGTTTCAAATGACACAAAGACAAACCAGCAGGGAAGCAAGGTTTGCCCTCCACTTTGTCAAATACAGGGGAGGAAAGCTAAGCAACTCCCAGCTATGCTTTAGCAAAGATCCGAGCGTGTTCCTAATCCCCGATGCAATTCATGTATTTTAAAGGCCTTACTTGCTAAAAACATAAAAGACTCTGTCAATTCCAGCAATATTTTTCACTTCAATTAATCATCCCAGCAAATTTTAACTTTATCATCTCTTTGTATCTGTTTAGTTTGAGCAAAGCCAACTTTTCTCATTGTCTCTCTGCAGATTATGAAAGCCTTTGTGGATTATATCATCAAATTAAATCGAGCCTGTTAGTGTTACTCTAAGAATATCACAGTAATGGGCTGTGCCTCAGGCGGCATTGCCCTTCCTTCTCTTTTTAAAATGTTTTGTCTGCGTCCGTATTGCTCCGAGCTGGTGTGTCTCTCCTTGCTAATAGGAAAGTGTATAAAAATCACATAATCATTAATATTGAAGAATCATTAAGGTTGATAAAAGCAGCTCTGACTGCGATGATGTTGTTTTTCATGGTCACTGCTTTTGGAAAACACGCCATGCAAACATCAGCTCAGCTGTTTTTTAGAACCCACCAGTTGATCGAGTGGCTGTTTGACTCCATCTATTGCACTCTCGGAGATAGCTCCAGTTAGATGATAATTTCACCAGCCTGCAGGAATAAATGGATTTCTAGAGCCTGTCTCTACAGCCTTCATCCCTTTTCCACAGCCCCTGTTTTTGATGCAGACAGCATCCGAAAGCCAGCAATCTGTAGTTGAGCAGTAAAGTCTTGGTTGGGTTTTCATTAAAGCAATGATGTGCTGACTGGCTGAAAAGTGTCAAAACTGCAATCTTGTAACATCAACAAAATAAGGCAGGATGTCTTTCTTACGGGAGAGGAATACTGAAAGCATAAATGAGCCCTGCATGAAATTGGTGGATTTGAGCACTTCTCTGGGGAAAAGGTATGATGTGCATCAGACACAGTCACTTTTTTTTCCTTAATAAGAAAAGACCAGAGTCTAAAGGTTCATGACACATGACTCACCTCTGCCTTCCTCTCCCCTCTGCAGCAGTTCCTCAACAGTGCATCCCGCTGGGATTTCCTCTCTTAAGCAGAACTAGAATTGAAGTAACACTGAAGGTATAACAAAAGTGCCAAGCCAAGCCGAGCAGGCAATAAAAGGCTGGGAAAGCCAGAGGAATTTGGGGTGGTATTTTCAAGTCTGTTAGTGAGAAGAAGGAACCGACCTGAGCTAAACAGAAATACGTCTCGGGAAAACCCCTGGGTGTAAGCACTGTGTGTCTTTGTGTTACACTGGAGAGGGAGATGATAGGGACAGAGCCGATACAAGCGGTTTCTCCGGCAGAAACGAAACCTGAACCTCATCCAAGCATCTCTGCTGCCAGAGACTCCGAGAGGTCTGACTGTCAGGGGGTGGGTAGGAATGTGGCTGCGACTGAGCAGTGTGTGTGTGTGTGTGTGTGTGTGTGTGTGTGTGTGTGTGTGTGTGTGTGTGGGCCTGCACATGCAGCTCGCTGACGGCAGCGTAGAGGCAGCTTCACGCCCATGTCCCTGGCGCGTTACATCCACCCAGGGATGAGTGATGATGATTCCAAACTGGATCCTCCGTGTGAGGATTTGTGTTTGCCGAGTTACCCAGGGAGGTGATGGGCTTTGTAATTAAAGCACAAAGGCTTTTGAGTCACAGTGTGCTTCATACCCTTTGCTTTCCCATGCCAGGAATCATTTTAGGGAACCCTACAGAAATACAACTCTAACACTGAGATGTTCCAAACCCAGGGTTGTTAACGTCTCTAGTTTCATTTAATCCTGACTGCTACAAGATTGTCTACACACCCTGTATAGTTTTTTTGGCATGGCATGCCGTGTCATTCTGTCTCACTGGAAGTTCTCCTATAACCCATTTGCGTAAGACAACGCTTGGCATGCAGTATTTTTGCATGAATGACATGGTTGGTCCAAGTACTTGGTTGGCATTTTCTTCATCTGCGTGTGTCCCATTGCCATCTGCTGGAGACTGGCGAGCGTGCTCGCAGGGACCGTGCTGTTAGCCAAAGGGAGCCGTCCCTAAAGTCACCCGCTCTCTGTTCAAGATTCATTGAGTTTCTGGTCTCTCTGCTGCCAGATGAGTCTGTGGTTTGTCTATATGCTGGTTGTGGGAAACCCTGGGTCGTGGCACGGTGCAAAAGTACTTTGTGCCCCAGATAACAAACACTGCGTCAGGACAGATCAATCAAAGTCCTGACTTGGATGCTTTTGTTAAAATACATTTCTCTCACTTAGAAGAAGGTTATGCTTGTAACTGGGTTAGAAAGAGGCTGACTTCAGGTTTACAGCTGAACAAAGGTTAGGGATGGAATTGCCTGACCACTTCGGCAAAGACAAGACTGGAAAACAAGGTCAAGGCTTGCAGTCATGACTGGTGGCTTAAAGGGTGGACCTTGAGCTGTTCCTTGGAGGTGTTCTTTCAGAAAGGCCAGGCCTTTGAAAACCAGGCCTCTCCACAGCAGCCCATTGTGGGTTCCAGAGCTCACTAGTCCTTTTAGAAGATCTCAGCCTAGCCCGTGGCCGGTCTGGATCCCATCCAGTATTGGGACTGGAAGCTGCTGCCTGTCCCAGCTCCTGCAGATCGCTTTAGAGCTAAAGAAGATTGCATGAACGGGGCTTCACCTCGCTGTTCTGTTTGCCATGCAGGAGGCCTTCGAGGAGCTACGGTGGTAGATGCCTTAGATACACTGTACATCATGGAACTCGAGGAGGAATTCCAAGAAGCAAAGAAGTGGGTGGAGAAGAGCTTTGACTTGAATGTGGTGAGTCCGTCACTGGGAATGCCTGTCTGTGTCACCAAAACCTGCGCGTTTGGCCAGTTCTGACCACAATCTTCTCTAGGAATCATGTGGGGAGGGGAACTATGAAGTCTGTCAGGGAAGAAACCACTCAACTCTGATTTTTTTTTTTTTAAGGCTAAAGGTACTACTGTGATGATTCACCCCATCTTCTGCCTATACAGGCACAGGGTTCCAGCCAGGAGCCACCAGATCAGATTCACAGTGTCTGGCTGAAAATGAGATTCAGTGTTTGATGGGTTTTGTGTTTTGGTCTGGATTATAAAACCAACTGTAATTATTAGATACTTCCAGGAAGTTTTCTTCATCAAAGAACAAGTTCTGTTTCATCTCAGTTAAATGTCTGCCTGTGATAAGACAAGTTTTCTTTTTACACGCTATAGATTGAGATTGAAAATGCTCATCTCCTTTGTTGGCATGTCACTGCTGGGACTTGTGCAGTGGGAGCGTGGCACCTCGGCAGCAAAGCAGGAGCCTACATTTGGAAGGAAGGGCATCATCTCTAAAAATGGCCAGAGATGCTCTCTGTGGCCCCTGAAGCTTTCCTAGCCGCTTCTTAGAGCTGGTGTTAGACCTGCAGGGACTCTGGGTGCAACACATTCCTTGCAGTGCCGTCAGATGAAGGATGCTCTCCTTTATCTCACTGTGTGGCCAGAGCCCCTTGCCATAACTCTGTCGGTCTCCAAGCCAACCCTTGTATTTCTCTCATGGGAGAGCTGATGGGATCTCATCAGTGGCATACAAAGAATGTTAAAACCAGAGCACAGTTCAAACTTTTATTTTTTTTTTAATGCCAGCCTACTTGTCTGTTGTGAAAAATGGTTCCCCCCATGGGAACAATGCATGCAGCTGCCTTTATAGAAAAGCATTATTTGGGAGGGCACGACTGGCATTCATGTATTCATAAAAGGAAGACCACATCTGATAAATTTGGTGAATGCTCTCAGTATGTTACTGAATCGATAAACAAGGGACAAAATCAACTGGGAGATAATTTATCTGGATTTCATAAAAGCTTTTAATCTTGGCCTGCAGAATAGATTGATCTGCAAAGACAAGAATGAATGCTATGGATTGATCAGTGGAGTCGGAAAGCACAGCAGAGGGAGGGAAGGAGGGAAATTAATTAAAAATTGTCTATGTACAAGGAACTCTCATAGTCCAGAAAACTGAGGCAGAACTCCAAGGCCCACAAGCTCTGTTTGAAACCGAGTGCCGTGATCTGTCTCATGCAATTGCAGCCATCATCTCAAGAAAGCGCTTGCTCTGAGTTGTAACCTGCAGGTATTTGGAAAGGGCAGGCTAGAGCAGAGGTTCGAGTGCCCCTTTACTCACTGAAAGTGCTGTGTTGGTGGAAGATCTTTCTGATTTGGGGCTTTATGCATTTGCGTGAGGGTAGGAATCGTTTATCATGCAGATTCAGCAGCCAGGAGCATGTATTTTTTAAAGGCGCGTTTTGAATGCAATCGTTTTGACATTTGCTGATCGTCAGCTGCGTAGGTAGAGCAAAACTTGTTCCAGGTGAGTGGGTTCTTGAGCGATTCAGTGACCCGTGCCCGTCTGTGGCTGCTGTCTGTGGTGGGGGGGGGCACACGGATATGGTGTAGTTTGTCTCTCCGTGAGCATGCCCACGACAGGCAGCCTAGAGGCTGCGCTCCCCTCTGAGCCTGCAGGCTGGGGTGAGTCTTTGAATGACCCAGAATACCTGCCTAATGCAGGAGATGCATTACGTCTGTCTAATGCACTGCCCTCTCCACAAGAAAATGGAGAAAGTAATTTTTCCACGCGGCTGTACAATTTTCTCTTTAAATAAAACCTCTCAAGGAGCAAATTTTTGCCCTAAACTCACAGCTTTTTGCAAGGCATAACCCAAGACAGGGTTGGGTGGATGGATGGACAGTACGTCTGCCCCAGCTGATTTACATATTGTCAGCTGGTGATAAATGGGCAGTTTGGGTGTTTCTCTTCCCTTCAGGCTCCACCTGTCACTGTAGAGCAAATAAAAGTGCTGTGAGATCTGAGACAAAAAGCTGTGTTACACTGTGGGTGAGGACTGGGAGACTTGAGTATCTGCCTGCAATCTGTTCCCCTTAGCTGCCATTTGTGCGTGCAGACTTTGCAGTCAAGTATATCATTATGTATTTTCAGAACGGAGAAGCATCCTTGTTTGAGGTGAACATCCGCTATATTGGAGGACTGTTGGCCGCGTACTACTTGACTGGAGAAGAGGTTTGTTTCAGCAGCCCTGCATGTCTCACACAGTCACCGATAACGAACTGAAAGGGTTCTCCAGCAGCTTTTCTCTGAGCATCAGATAATCCCTCCATAACAACAGGCTAAAACCTATCGTTTTTATGAATATCGAAATGCCACTAATGTTCTTTTAATTAAGTCTCACATAATTACCTTGCACACACCGTGCATGGCTCGTTTGCAAAGATCTTTTTCTCCTGTGGGCAATTCTAGCAAGACATGGTTTTGGTTGGACACATCGCTCCCCAGTGACATGCAGTGATCTTTGTGCCGGTTCCTTTGTATTCTAAACTTGGGCAATATTTCATCAGACATTCCGGATTCTGCCTCAGACTATGGAAGGCAGCTGATTAGTGGCAGGTGCTCCAGACTCTACCTGGACAGTCTCTCTGTAGCAGTAGTTTCTCAGATAAAGTGCCCTGGGGTGCAAGGAAGGAGGGCAGGGTACCTGTATCCTGCCAGCTTGTGTGACAGGGTGACACAGCCCCCCAGAGTGTCCCCTTGCCCAGCAGGTGTGGGCTCAGTGTCACAGCCCCTCGAGCAGCCCTTCAGTGGGTTCTCCCATCCCTCAGGAGCCCTGGCTGAGGCAGGAGGCTCTCGCTGCCACTTTCCTTCTTTCTCCCCAGCCCAAGCAGAGGCCAGGGCTTAATGCCATAATCTGTTATATAATGTGACTGGACTGGAATTTTACAGCTGTAGAGAGATGAAGAGATTATTCCTTTGCCCTGGAAGTCTTAGGCAAGCAGAAACTCTGACTCCAGGGGGAGTTTTGTGGGTGAAGGAACTGGAAGATTGGCTCTTAAATGAGAGCTTAGCTCTCGTGCCATACACCGACTGTGGCTGGGTGCTGTCCACCATAATAGGATGGGATGGCTCATCACTGCATAGTGGCACCATTGATCCGTGGAGTCACAGGAGCGGCTCTGTTACTTTAGTTGCATTTTAAATGAGTTCTAGGAATGACTTCTCTCTGTGATTTCCCTCCAGGGAAAACTCTCAAAGACTCAGTGCCCCGACTCAGGGCCTGTCTCAGTCACAACTTCAACAGGCTTCAGATCAACAGAGCAAAGAGAAACCATATTAAACCATAAAACTCCAGCAGTGACCTCTTGAAGTTCAGTCAGCAGTGTTGCTCAGCAGCCAGGGCAGTGCCTGTCATATACCCAGTTAGTGTCACCAGGCTGAAAGGCAAAAATCAAGTCCCTGTCTCTAGCTTTCCGTTCTGAACCAAACCCCTATCTCCTTGTGAGTGCATCAAAGGTCTGCAAGCCCACAGGAGAGCTCAGGTTTCCTCAGTGCTGTATTTTTAGAGCAATAAATTCTTGCTTTCTGAGAACTACTGTGACAGCTTGGGCTGGTATAGGGGGTTAGAGGTAAAAGGCTTGTGCTTTATCTCCTAAGTCACTTACAGGCTTCTCTTGATCAGGACTAATCTCTGGAGGACAGATTAGTGCTTATATCAGTTTGTCCCAAAATAATTGTGTATGATGGCTTTGTGCTGCGAGCCACCGTAAGCTATAATTTGATTTGAAAGCCCAAACCTGAGGCATCACAAATGGAAAAGGAGCAGCTTAGCTATGAAACCATGAATCCTTCCTGGAAAAGAGTTGCAAATAAAAGATTGTTTGTTGGAAATCATGTTTTTTACAACAGAAGATGACACAAGCTAGGCAAACCCATGTTGTAAATCTTAACAATGCTTCACCCGAGAAGGACTTCTTTTGATTTTAATTCAGTCATTTCACCTCCCCGTATCCTCTGCCACCCTGGGAAAAGGGAGAAATTTGTCCCCAAAGAGTACTCTTTGGATCAGTTCAGATCATGGAAATTTGCCGCTGAGTTACTTGGGGTGTTCTGAGCTCTGCAGCTCCGGCTGCTCTCATCCAGGCTGAGGGTTTGGCAGGGGACTTGGGGCCGGTGCCCTGCAGATTTTTAGAGGACATTCAGGTAGGTACCAGAGTTCAGCATGACTTTTGGTTCAGATCTATCATGTAGTGGAACTAGGGCAGCAGCATACCTGAAACGGTAGATTCTTGCAGTGCGGCAGTTCTAGCTTTTTATAATGGTGTGTTTGAAAAAGGTGGATTTGAAAGAATCCAGTGTGACTAGTATTCGCAACCAGTCCATCAAATATTTATTCTCTCTTTTTCTTTTAACAGGTGTTCAAGAGTAAAGCTCTGGAACTTGGAGAGAAACTTTTACCAGCTTTTAACACCCCCACTGGTATCCCACGTGGCGTCATAAATCTGGGCAGGCAAGACACACGTCCTTACAAGCATGTCATTTTATTACTGAGTGTTTGTAAAAGACCAGGATTCAAGCAGGAACGGCAGCAGTTCCTCAGAGGTGCCCCCCTCTAGTGCAGATTCTTCGAGGTCATTTGTTTTGCCAACTCAAAACCAAGAGGTGCCTTGGCAGAGATTGCAGGTGACTCAAGTTGAACCCAGATGTGTTTTATTAATTTTGGGCTATCCACAGTTTCTTCCTCTACCTCTTGGCAGGGCTCCCTGCTGCAATAGCATTTTCCTCACTCTCATTTTCTTTGAAAGGTTATTTGTAGTCTGCACGTAGCATGCAGTGCTCTCTGTATTTTTGCAGTGTGCCCACTAGATGCATGTGAATTTACCCAGGCTCCGTGTTTGGAAAAATTGGGAAAGGAACTAGATGGGACTGGCTGAGTTTTGCTGCTAGAAAGCGGGGAGTATACAGATCCTCTAGTTCCCTCCCTGCCAGCAGCACCCAGCCAGGTGTGTATCCTTCACTTAGAGCCACAACATTTCATGTCAGGTAGGTGGTGTTCTCGCGCTGGAGGGCAGCTTCGAGGCGGCTGGGTTAAATACCTTCCTGAAGGTCTCTCAGCAAACAGATTCTTGCTGTAGACAATGTTCCCTGCCAGTAAGGGCTCATTGGCTCATTTTGATGCCTACAACCAAATCCCCCAGGGTAAAAGCTGCATGCTGGCTGAAACAGCAGGAAATGTGGGTTAACAAAAGCCTTTCATCCTCACCTCCTGCAAAACTCAGAGCAGCAGCCCTGAAAATAATTTCCATCTCATAGCCCAAATCTCCCGTTTGGCTTGTGTCTCTGTGAAGTGCAGGATTTTCGAATGTTTGGCTCACACGGATACATTCCTCAAATATCTCTGTCACCCTTCAGTTGTCTTATTTGCACGTGATCCCGGGGAAAATTTGAGCCACCACCACGACTTTAATTGTCTCTTTTTATAGAAGAGACATTCTGCTTCCTCTGTGGCGGATAAAGACGCGGCATAGACTAACCTTTCACAGAAATGCCAAACCCTCCCCTGCCCTTTGTGAAGGCAATTGAAACAGACTGTGTCTGCCTAGACATTCCCAAAATGTTTTGCTGATGACCTTGACTAAGAGCAAAGTAAAATCAAAATAACACTGAGCCCACAATCCAGAACCTGTAGTACTGGCTTGAGCTCTGGCTTCAGGGCTGTGAAACTGCTGTGAGGACTCGGAGTATCAGTTGATTTAGGAGCAAGGATGAAGTGAGCTAAATCTGTAGTCTGAGTACTGCAGGAGCATAATGAACAGCCAAAGGCTGTAAAACCCAACGGGAAGGGACTTCTTCCACGTGAGCTAGCGTGTGGAAGTGGAAGCAGAGGAGAGGGAGGGGGTGCTGTGAGAGCACCCTGACACACATGTCAGGGCCCAACCAAAGCCTGGAAGAGTTTTGCAAGAAGGAATTCTCTCTCCAGTCCTACTGTTGGAAGGATGTGCTAATTCCAGAGAGACCTCATCATCTCAAAAGCGGGAGAGTCTTGCAGCATGTGTAGGCTTTTGTTGGTGGTAGCTTGGAGGGGGTTGTGTGTTTAAGAATGACATTGAAAAATTTGAAACAAAGAAAAGTTGCCGTTAAGTCAGTTCTGTGTATACATTTTTGAGGACCCGAGTACAAAGAAACCCACCCCCTCCAGCTCTTCCCATAGCCAACTGGCTTTATCTCTTCCTATCACCTCATACCAGCTTTTCCTCTCGTGTCCCCTCTCCGCTGATGTGCTTCCCTGTGGCCTTCTGTTTTCACACAGGCACTGTATCATATCGCACACAGGCTTGTTTTCCATCCTGCTGGTCCAACTGCCACGTCGTCTGCCAGGTCCTAGCGTACATTGTCTTCTCAAGCTGCTGCTCTGTGCTCTCTGCCTGGGTGTCGCACTGTGATTTCTCTCCTGATGCCTCCTGTTCAGGTCCCTGGCCCCTGCTTTCCTTCACATCTCCCCTAAACCTTCTGTACATCCAGATTTTTCCTCATCATCCTCTCCCACTCTCTCTCTTGACTTGGCACTGATTTCCTGCTTTGGATTTCCGTGAGGGACGGAGATGATACAACCATTTTCAGTCCTTGCTTGCACTGGGCAGTGTTTAAGGAAGACCCACTTATCTGGGGGATAAAGAGAGCTCTGGGAATTTTTTTTGGTCTTGAGGACCAAGGTCCTTTAAACAGTAGTTTCCTCGAAATGTTATAAAACAGGGCAGCTATGAACACCCAGTTTGTCCAGTCTGTAATGCTGAAAAAATGTTTTCCTGCAGGGGGGTCATTTCAGGCTGCCCTTTAACCCAGGGACGCATTGCAGATGTACTCTGTTTCCTCCAGACCACCTCTCCTTGAGTTTTTTACCATGATTTCTAACCCAGGGCTTGCGTTCCCAGCAGCACAGTCCTTGCAGGCAGTGCTTGGCTGCGTGTTTGGGACGGAAGCTCCCAGGGAAGGGTTGTGTCAGCTGCTGTGACCCCACATAACCGCTGTCACAACAAACACGGCCCCATTTGGCTGCTTCCAAGCACTCCTCAGTTGAACTTGCTCAGAAAGCAGTTTCTGTTTGCGAGATCGTATTTGTTACAACGTCCCTTCAGTGCAGTAAATAATAAAAAAAAAAGAAAAAGTAATTGAGTCTTTATAGATATGAGCACACCATGGGATTGTTTAGCACACCCATCCCAGGGCTGGCTGCTGCCAGGCTCAGCAGATACATCCAGTGCAGCAGTAATGCCAAGGTTAAGCTGGTCACACTGGAGAACCTTTCTGCCTGCACAGGGAGATCTCTGCCATAAACCTTCGACGTTCTTGGGGTACCCGTTTCAGCTGCATACAGCGTTTTCAAACGAAAAGCTGGTGATACAACCTCCTGACAGTTTGCAGGGAAGGCTGACGTTTGGCAGCGGCTGAGCAATTTGAAACGGCATGAACATATTGCTTATCTAATGGTTCTTTTTGTCTGGAGGCTAAACAAACAGCTCTGGACCTGAAATGGTTTTCCGTATATCACATGGAGGGGAAACTTTTTTTTTTTTTTTTCCCCTCTCTCAGAAAGATCATTAGTTTTAGCCTCCTGTAAACAACAGAAACCCTTTCCTTCTAATAGTCAGGCGCCATCTAGTGTTACCCCCCCCCCTCCCCTCCATCCCTGGAAACCTGTTTCCTCATCAGCATCAACCGCAAACAGCGCTCGCAGATAGACCTGAAAATCCCAAGGCACGTCGCTTCTGAGATGGCTCAGCCAAGCTTCCCTGGGCCAGCAGAGGCTGTTTTGGGACCAAGGCTTAAGGATATTTGGCATTTTCATGTCTGTGTAGATTTCAGAGAGGCACGGAGCTGTAATCTGTAGCAGTGGGATGCAAGAAGAAAGTGGTGGAATTAAAAAGCAAATCCAAGGGTGAAGCTGTTAGTGCTTGGAAGAGCCCTCCCACGTCCTTTGGTTTGTTTTCCTTCAGACTGAAGGGAGAAGTGATGCCCTCCTCATCACCACAGTGGACTCCTTGCGTTGCTTCAGTGCTGATTTCTCTCTTTGCATGGATTTGACAGGGTGAGGGGAGACAAACAGAAAACTGAGAAGGGATCCCAGTACATCAAAAGTAGGAACAGAGACACTTTATATAACTGACTGCTTCAGTGTTTGCCACCTCTTGTCGCTTTATGCTGGCCCTCCTGTTCTTGCAGAGCACATGAGATGAGCACCAGTGGGGTGTTTTCAGAGTGAGCTTTGTCCTCTGCAGATGTTAAGACTCCCCATGGCTTTTCATTACAGTCAGGTTTGCCCAATGGCATCTTTCCCCGAGTGTTGATGTCACTGTATCCCCTTTCAAGCAAACGTACACAGGGAATGTCAATGTCAAATATATATAAAGAGTGTGAAATCTTGCTGAAACGAGGTGCTTGGGGACAGTCTGCACTCTCCATAAAATAGCAGGCTTGTTGGACTTGTGGGACATTTGAGATGCGAGAGTTCAGGCCAGGCTACTTACAGACATATTTTATCTCAAAGTGTCTTGTGTAGGGCAGGTTGTCGGTGTTCTTCCAAGGGTTGCTTTGAGTTTGGGAGGGAATACTCTCGCACAAAAACTGCAGCTTCCCAGCATGTGCAGTCTGTGTGTTTGCCCTATCCTAAACAGTCCTGTGTAAAACTATTGCCCCATCCCACTAGAACTGCTCCTGTGAGACCCTAGAAATCTGTGTATGTCCTTTCCATGGCCCCTGTTGAGACCTGGTGTGCAGTGCATGCACACAGTAAGGCAGGATCTGCACTGGGGCGGTGGGGGACCTCAGGCTTTGGCTGTGTTTTCCTGGCAGTGAAGGCTCCCTTTTCTCTCCTTGCAGTGGCATGAGCTGGAGTTGGGGTTGGGCATCGGCTGGAAGCAGCATCTTAGCGGAATTTGGTACCTTGCACTTGGAATTCCTGCACCTCTCGGAGCTCTCTGGCAACCCGGTGTTTGCAGAAAAGGCAAGTACTTCCCAGCTTGGTCTTCAGTGAACTGGTCTCTCCTGGGGTCAGTGCTGGGGAAGAGCGGCACTGCGGGCAGCAGACAACATGGCAACAGTGTGTTCCTTCTCCCCAGTACCAGTACAACTCGCCAGAGAAACCTTCCAGAGTGGGACACGGGGTTCAGAAACCCGAGTCTTGCAGGCCTCGGAGCCTGCTACACACCAGCTCCCTGAAAAAGCCACAGCAAGCTCCCGTCGGAGATCCCATCGCACCAATAGCCCTTGGAAAGCAGCTTCCCCTGTGTTTTCTTTGCCCATTTGCTGTAGCCCCTTCACCTCCCTCTCCCTCACTTGCAGCCACCGGGGTGATGGGGATGTTTCTCCCAGTGTCTCAGCCATGTGAAGTTGTAGCAAAAACTTGCTCAGACAAAGACACGGCCAAAATTAAACCATCTGTCGGATGCAGGCTGCAAAGATAATTGTTAATTCTGATATCCTAATAGTAGTGCCTTGTACTTGCAGACCTTTTTACTCTAAACAGGCATTAAATGTTATGCTCTAGCCAGCAAGATTTCTGCTGAGGTTTCCAGTGTAGGACAGATCTGACAGTTGACATATTGGATTCCTTTTGTGTAACTAGTAACTGAAAATCTATTAATATTATACATTACCTTGAGCTCTTTTTTTTCCACAAGTGATCTTATAGTGCATGTGAGAGCAACTTAATAAATATGCTGTTGGATACCAGCAAGTCATTAGCTTTCGCTGCACATCCCCGAGGAACCAGCTTTGATGGAGACAAATTGTTCCAGTTAGAATCCAAACTGCCCCCATGAGCCTGAAGGAAATGGGGCCTGTCCAGAGTCCCACGGTGGGGTGAAAACAGACAGTGGTTCTAGGATTGCCAGTAAAAAGCTCAAAATGGTACTTTTCCTGGATATTTCCAGTGCAGGTCTGTCAGTTGTGAAACAAGAAGAGAATTTGAAGAGGAGACAGGAAAGAGAAGGAAGAAGCCAGGAGAGCAAAACGGAGAGTAGGATGGAGTGTAGGGAAAGCAATAAGGGAAGGGGGGGGTGAGCAGAGGAATGTCACAGAGGGGTGAGCAGGAGAGAAAAACAGAGGCTGAAGGAAAACTGGAAGCCCAGGAAACTCTGTAGGGAAGGTAAAGAAAGACTGGTGATTTGAAATAAAGGAGACAAGCTAAAAAATCCTGAGGACAGTGATAATGACAAATTGCTCAGAGGAAGGGGGGAGCTGAGAAAAGACTGGTAAAGGGAACAGTGGTATGGAAACCAAATGTGTGCTAGGGAAATGAAGTATGTGGGGGGAGAGCTGAGCACTGAAAACACAAGGGCAGGAAGATGCACTGTTAAAATCTAGAATTGCATCCGTATTCCAGGTTCAGACTGTGGCATTTAGAGCCAGGGTCAAGCCTCTGTCCCCAGCCTAACACATTTTCCTCTTTGCCTTTAAGCCCATAGAGGGGTAAGGGCAGAACCTTTCTAATGGATTCTTCTGAGCTGAGCATGCCTGGGGTGTGCCACAGAAAATGTACCACATTCATCCTAACACCCTCTGAGAGAAAAAATGTAGGATGATGTGGGCTCAAACAGCCCATCCTGTGGGAAATTACTTCAGAGAAACAGATCAACTCATTAACTTGCAGCTTGAGACTTGTGTGATTTTAGCAAGAATAAAGTCCATCTGTGTCTTTTATTCAAACATGTCATTAATATGCCATGCTACTAAACTTCAGTAAATATTATGCAGCCTGACGACTTACTTGGAAGCACCGACTTAAGTCTGTAGCCAGCTTTTGGCGTACAAATTGTCTAATTTTATAAAAGGTTTAGAGTGTGTTAGCTGCTCCGTAGGTTATAATAGAATATTTATGCTGCATACCATTTAACTTTGTCCCTTATGGGAAAGACCTATTGGATTTAATGGGGGTGAAACCAAGGGAGGTTTTAGAGAATAAGTACGGCTGTTCTAGCATATTAAAGGAGCTGTCTGTTGTTGAAATTAAAGGCCCCAATTCATCATGTTAAGTGACCACATGGTGAATTTAAGTACTGTGTGAGTCACTTATCCCTGCCACTCCTTTCTCTTTGGATCATGGAAAAAATCACACTCTGCATCTCATACATTTCCACCCAGATCCCAAATCCTTGGGATTGCTTCTAGACCACTGTTAGTGAACTGCTTCCCCTTGCTCACTGAACTGGGGCCTTGCAGGGTTTTTAGAATCATTTCTAAAATCCCACAGAACTGGATAAAATTGTGCTGAGCACTCCAGCCCAAAAGCTTCTCCATCACAAGCCTCTCACCGAGAGCCATGTCACTGGGTTCTGCCTGCACGGTGACTCACAGCTTTAGCAGCTGCGGGACTTGTTCAGCCAGGGATCAGCGCTGGTGAATTACACAGTTCTCAGCAGCAGGACAAAGCAGTCGGCTTTTGCAACAGGGAAGTAACATGCTTCTTGTCTCTCATCTTTCCTAGGTGACCAACATCCGGAAAGTCCTGAACAGAGTTGAGAAGCCTCAGGGCCTTTATCCCAACTTTCTCAGCCCGGTGACAGGGAACTGGGTGCAGCGTAGGTATCACTCTGCATTCAGAGTCCTGCCTGGAACATTTCAGTCTTTCCATTATTCTTTAGGAAGCAATAGCAACTGTCAGAGCAGCAAGCCAAGGAAATGTCTTGTCGTGCAGCCTGTTATACATGTGATTAGATAATGCAACCCGGTTTGTAAGATGCAATATAGTAATGTACACTTATTCCATCAGCCCTGTTTCCAGCTGAGTGTCTCACCTCCAGAGAGAATTAAGGCCTCTCTTGCACGGAGGAGGATAATGGTACATGGTTCATCACACAGATATTAGAAATCAGCACATCTCTTTAAGACCTCATCCTGCAGTCATCACATAGCCCACAGACCTCCTTGGGAGTTGGACGGGAAGGCTGTGAGCAGAAGTGCTGTAGGATTTACCTCCTGAGTGTGCTGCAGCAAGGAAAGAACCGGCTGGAGAGGCAGAGGGCTTTACAGATCCCCCTAGGGTGTAGGGATGTGTTCTTGTGTGCATTCGTGTACCTGTTACCGTGGTGCCTCTGGGTAGTGCAATTTTGTGCAAGAAGGGTGAGACAAGTTTGTGTCCTTTTCTCTCGCTGGGAATCCAGCACTGACCAGCACTGCAGACATGGGAATAGATACTGCTTCGATATGAAAGAGGAGCAGTAACAAGGAAAGGGCTTGAAAAGAGCAAGGAAATATTAGAAGCAGTATACCCAGGGAGAGATTATTTACTGTCCTGCCCCTTCCTTACCCAGAGAAGAGACCGTACCCCTCTTTCTGTGCCCCCAAAGGGCAGAAGCTTCCCCTCTGGTAGGAAAATGTGAGGCCACTTCTGCTGCTGTGCCCCAGATCTCTGACCTTAACTTTCCACTCTTAAGGATTTGCTTGTTTTGGCAAGGGAGAGTTGCTGGATTTCATGTTCTTCTGTCAAAGGAAAGTCTCTTTTTGCAGAAGCTGTTTTTAACCTGTCAGCGGATTACTTTGAAATTGTTTAAGCAGTTTTCTATGACTCATTGCATTACCTTGTGTCCCCGTGTGTCGGTTGCTCTGCTAGATGGCTCCGGAGCTTTCTAGCGACTGTGTTAATAGATCTGTTCATAACGGACAGGCAGTTGCATGGCTGCCATCGTCTGGGACAGTGAGAGCGCTCCAGCTGGGAGCAATCCCTGACCTTTCACTGCCATAGCAGCACCTCTAATGGTCATTGGCAGGGCTTGGTTTGAAAGGTGTCCCAACAAAGCGGCTGGGATGGTTGCAGTTGTCCCATGAAACCAGAGCTGTCCTTTGGTGCCACAAGGAAAGAAAACAGGCGTCTGTGTTTGTCCCATTGATTGATCTTCCAAGTTATCCGGTCCCTTTGTAAGCAGTTCAGCTTCCTCTCCACATTTGTCTCTGCAGAGTTGTTGCAGTATGTTCCACTTGGAAAGCTAATCTCCCATCCCCTACTGCACCCCCGAGATGCCATTTTCTTTAGGTTATTCCCAAGTGACACCCATACTTCACATTTTACCAGACTCGAGCATTAGTTCTGCCTATTCATTGGTTCTGAGAGGAGAAGAAGTGCCTGTCTGTTGCGATAATTGATCATTACAGAATCTTTGGGAAACTGAAGAGCTGTGCTCTTAATTCAGATGGTTAAAATAGTCAGCTTGAAACTCAGTATTCATCTCTTCCGCCACTAATTTAATTCTATTTATGTCCGCAGATTTAACTTCATTGTACTGACCTGCTCCCACCCCTTCCTGACAGATAGAGGGACCTGTTGCTGGTTCTGGGAGCTTATTAAAAGTAGCTTCTTACTTGTGCCGGGATGGGCTGATTTATGCAAAAAGACTAGAGATAATCTCTCCTAGACTTTCACATCACGGGGGCAACTCATGGCACAGGCTGTTTGTGGCAGTTGCTCATAATACGACCTTGTGGTCTGAATCCATATTCCAGTGAGGGAAAAGGCTCATCAGCCTCTTCTGCATCTCCAATACTGCTGGTGAGAAATAGATTAGGACCAAAGTAGGGAGGCAGCTGCAGCCTGCCACAGAGATGTTCCCTGTAGGTGCCAGGCTCTCATTTTCTCTCTTGTCATTAAAGCTCTTTGTGGGAAGCTGTTTTTCTTGGAATTGCTGTGATTTTCTTAAAAGGTGTATCTTTGACCTGTCTGAATGAGCAGATCTTCTAAATGAAGAGGCAGTGCTGTACCTCTTCTGAGTGCAGTTGTTACCTTTAGAAAATTAAAGCACGGTCCCCTGCTGAAATAAGAGGTTTGTTTATGCAAAGTGCCTAGGAGGCAAATGCTGGCAAAGCTGATGCCATATGGAAAGCAATTATGTACCAGAGCTCCTGCTTTGGTGATTTTATGAATGACACACTTAGGATCACAGAGCTTCTCTTTAAAGACAGGCTGTGCAGCCGGTGTTTGCAAATAGTCTGTCCTCTTTTTTTTTTTTTTTTTTTTTTCGCGTCTAATCTCATTGTTTTGCTATGGATTATTCCATGGATCATTGGACACACTGTATCAGGGATATTTGCTCTTCAGGTCAGGAAAATGCATGGCTGTTGATCTCTTCTGGCGGTAGGATTTAGCATTTAGAATAAGCCTCAGGACTTTAGATATGTACAGTGAAAGGGAAAATAAAAATCCGAACAGCTAACTCCAAAAACCCTGCTGCATCTGCTTACATTTAAAATGAGGATCTTGCAGACACAGAGGTGGACACTGTTAATTAACAGGGATGGTTCAGTCCGTGGTGGGTAATTTGTCTTGCTCTTCTAAAAAAGGGGAGTGCTTGGCTGCTTGAAAGAATGAATGCTGCTTTTCCCCCTGTGGTATAATTTAAAGATATAAATCCATCCAGCGGTTCCCCCCAGGCAGAAACTTGCAGCTGTCATGCCCATTTCACTCTGCAATTCCTTAGCATCCTTCTCTCCAGTAAGGTCATAGCAGAGTGTACTCTGAGCAGATAGCCTTGAAAATCTGATTTCTGCAGAAGAAAATATTCAGTGCACATCCTTGTACCTGACTTTATCATTTTAACACGCCAACAACCCCACCCTTCCCCAGGGCACGGGGTCCCACCACGAGCCAGGAATACAAATGGCACGATGGAGAAGTCCCTACAGCAGCCCCTCGCTGTGGGATCCAACATGTGTTCTCCCTTTTCTGAGGCAGAGAGGCATCACCCAGTGGATTCCTATAGGCAGAGGTCTGTCAGTCCCTGCCATTGCTCTTGGTTTACAAGGCTGGGATTTATGATGATTGCTTCATAAACAGGAAGCATCTTCAAGTTGCAGTGTAAATAACTGTTGCAAAATAAGACCTCTGAATAGTTTTGGTAAGGGATACTAATGCTTTGTAAAATGACAGAACATTTTTCTTCTGATTGCACTTTCCACCTTTCTTTTTGAAAAAGAAATGCTGCAAGCTCTCCCCAGGAAACTGGAAAGAGGAAGGAGAGAACAAGGGCATTAAATAGGACATGGTTGTTTGCTCTTTGTAAAGCAACTGCTCATTGTATATCATGAACCTGAAGTTCTTTTCTGGCTTTCCCACTACAGACCACGTCTCCATTGGGGGGCTTGGGGACAGCTTTTATGAGTATCTCATCAAATCTTGGCTAATGTCAGACAAAAAAGACTCTGAAGCTAAAAAGATGTACGACGATGCACTAGAGGTAAGGAGCAGGCTGCTGCTCTGTATTTTTTGTGGGGGACATTGTTCATCAAAATGTTTCAGGCAAAAATGTCTTAGATCTTTGGGTTTATTCACTCCTGTCCACTAAGTGAGATACTTAAGAAGTAAGTTGTACTTGCTGTCCACTAAGCATCCTGAAATCCTGATTTTCATCCCTTTAGGCAATAGAAAAGCATTTGGTCAAAAAGTCTGCTGGAGGATTGACATACATTGCTGAATGGAGGGGTGGCATCTTGGATCACAAAATGGGCCACTTGGCTTGCTTCTCTGGGGGCATGATAGCGCTTGGAGCTGAACATGCTGGAGAAGAGAGGAAGCAACATTACATGGATCTTGCTGCAGAAATAACAAACACGTGTCACGAGTCTTACACACGCTCAGGTAAACCTGGGGGCTGCCTAGAAAATGTTAGTAAAGGATCACCTACAGCCTTAGGAGACAGCTTTCGTGTGGCAGAAGGTTTGCAGGAGGATATTTGGTGCTTCAGCAGCATCTGCACCCCTGCGTGTGATTTTTCACTTCTCTTTTCTGGGATATCTAGAGGAGAAAACAGTTTCATGTAGCAGAGAGGTGGAGCAGAGGGACGGGCAGGTGTGAGCTCCTGTGGCAGAGCTGGGAAATGAACCCAGACCTGAATCCCAGTCCTGCCTCCCAGTCATACATCTAGCCTTCTCCCAGTGAGACTGTAGTTTGTCTTTCCACATCCCTTTGCAGGCCAGAAGGGGAGATTAACAGATTCATTGCAGGGTGTCCCACTCTATGGAGCAGAGCAGCTGAGAAGCCCGACAGGACAGTGTTGGAGACCTGCAGCTGCCAGTAGGAACCAAAAAACCGAAGTTGCTCAGCCTCTCCCAGCTCTCTTTGTATTTCACGAGTCCACTAAAATCCGTTTCACCACGCAGTGTGCTTAGCAGCCAGTGCTCTGGGACAGCAGTGAGTGGTGATGAAGGAGACCCGGTTAGTTCTCTGCCTGCAGGGCTTTCTGCAAGATGAGCTCGCTCTGGACACTGCTCCTTTCTCTGTAGGCAACTGCAGCTCTTCTGACACTGCAGGCAGCGAAGCAGCAGTCTGTTTTCCAGGACCTTGTCAAACCCAGGTCTGTCTGCACTAACTGTTCCCACAAATTGTTTCACACCATCACCACATCAGCAAGACCATATTGGCAGCCGGTGTTCAGCATGTTTGCCCAATAAACTTCAAGCTAACCTGAAATGATGTTTGCAAATAACTCTTTTTTTTTCCCCCCCCCCAGCACTTTACAGAGCTAAAACAAGCCACCCGAACTAATAACCCTCTGGTTGTGAGTGCCTGGAGCCAATTTTCACCTTCAGCAATATCCATCAGCCTAGAAAGGGCAGTAGCAAGCCTGCCCACACTGGTTACGGTGCTGTCATTTCAGCAAGCTCATTGTTTTGCAGAGAATGTCTGTGCATGTCACCCTGACTCTCAGCAAATAGTCCAGCCAGCAAACACTGTTAGATCCCCGCGCAGACAGGAGGGCCCAGGGGAAGGTGTGCAAAACATTTAGAGAAATAAAATGACTCCCTGAAATGCAGCCTTGTGGTAGACACATGGGTGCATGCAGCAAGAGAAGCCTTGTGGTATGAACACGAGCAACCTCTATGCTCAGTTTTCCTGCGTTTCAAATAGGCAGAGGCTTGGTGTGGAAAGCAGGGATCTGAGTGAGATGTGCATGTAAGGGACACTCACAAAGACAAGGTACTCTTAATGTTTTATTTATAAAATACCAGTGAAATTGATTAAGACATCATCCTGATGTCTTCTTTTCCAAGAGGCTGCTAGTGGAGCAGAAGGAAAGGCAGAAGTGATTGCAGATCCCAAGTCCCACTTACTACAGCCTCCGTGCCGCAGCGCAGGCGAAAGGGCTCAGGCTGGGGGACTCTTAATTGTGAAATAAACCCCCTGCCTGGGAGCAGTGTACCAGCATCTCTGTGATGGCAGGGCCAGCTGCATGCCTAGATTTTCCTTTGAATGTGTTTTCTCTTCGAGCCTTTGCGACAGGATCTACCTCTCTGTTCTTTCTCCTCCGGGTTCTGTCTTCAGTGATGAACTCTGTGCGCAGGGTCAGGGGCAGTGCAACTCCTAGGAGCGAAGAGCAGCAAGAGTGTTCAGCCGTGGGGGAGATTTATGCCTCTCCATGCTCAAATCTGGTCCAAGTCAGTGTTTTTTCTGTTGTATCGATCCTCAGCAACACTTTCTCCTCACCCAGCTAGCCCCCAGTCATACCCCAGAATGGGCAACCCCCGGAGTGGCCGTTCCGCAGCGCCTGCACTCTGGGAGTTGCCCCTGTTCTGACATCAGCTGCGAGGTTGATCTGATACACAAGCATGCCTGATCCGCTCCTCTGACCTCACGCAAACCTTAGTTAAATATTGACAGCCTGAGCAGCAGAAAAGCCCCTGGACAGTCTGTTTACCTGCTTTCTCCTCAAACTGATCATTGCACGCGTGTGATTTTGTCTAGATACCAAACTTGGCCCTGAAGCCTTTCGCTTTGATGCTGGAACTGAAGCCATGGCAACCAGACTCAGCGAGCGCTACTACATCCTACGTCCAGAAGTGGTAGAAAGCTACATGTACATGTGGCGGCTGACACACGATCCCAAGTACAGGCAGTGGGGCTGGGAGGTTGTGAAGGTACGGTTGGAAAATTCGCAGTAATAACTCCTACAGGTTGTTGGGATTCTTACAAATATCTTCAGTCAATAAAAAGAGCAGAAATTATTTAAATCATGTTAGACACACGTTAGCAGTGGGTCAGGAATACACAAAATAGCTCAGTTTAGTGTGGCGTCTTGATCACTCCGAATGTTTTCTTCTCCCTTTTGGGCTGTGCTGAAATCAGTCAGTCAGAACAGCAGAGGTTTATGGAGAGGAGCACTGCCAACAGCGAAACCTGCTATTAATGTAACAGCCCTCAGCAAAAAGGAGTCAACCTTCCATTTGAAGTATCTGGACTGCTCAGAACCACTGGTTCGTAGCTGACCAGGGAAAAATCAGCAAACCTGCCTTTGCCCTTTATCTTGTCTGCTTCCCACGAAGACCTCCCAGCCAGAATGTCCCTCACCTCTTTCTAGCTCACGCAAGAGCCCGTTGGCTGCTGCCCCACATCCTAGCAGGGGCTGCTTTTTCGTGGCAGAGCTGTCATTTGTCAGCTGCCCTGGAAAAGAGGCTTCGCAAACGCCTGGAGTTGCCACTTGAGATCCGTTTTTGCTATGTGTGTAACGTCAAGGTCGATCAATCAACTCACTTAGGTGGTTTATGTTTCTCTCGCTATTTCATTAGAACTAGCTTTATTCCCAGAGTCTGGAGTAATCACCACGCTCCTCAGTGAGGGACAGAGGCTACTATAAACCTGGAATTTGATTTGTAAAGCTGACTTGTAATGCAGCTGATGATGATTAATGAGTTACTCCATGCTACTGCGCGTTACTGAGATTTCTTTTCCTTTCTCAGGCCCTGGAAAAACATTGTAGAGTAGAAGCTGGTTTTTCTGGCATCCGAGATGTTTACACCACAACCCCAACCCATGACAACATGCAACAGAGTTTTTTCCTCGCAGAGACTCTGAAGTAAGTCTAGTATGACAGAGGCCTTTCAGATTAGCGTAATTCCTGCAGCATCAACACTCTTGCCTGCTTAGTAAGTCTCTAATAATAAGGGGGAAAATTTGTCCTCTGCGGGGAAAACTGGGCAAGGCTATGGGTGCTGCAAAGCTTTGGTAGTTTCCTCCTGTAGAACCACTGCTGTCATTGGCACTCTCGTGATTTCTGCTCATGTGCTGGGTTTAAAGGACTCTTCCTGTGATTTAGAGCTGCTCTAAGTGGGGGGGTCTGACTGTTGAGCTCCCTTGAATTAGCTCTGATGGTTTAAGCGACAGCTGTCTCCTCTGCCAGGTTGATGTCCTGCATACAGAGGAGGCATGGCCATGGCCGGAATGTGCTGCCCCTTGGTGCAGATCCGCCTTTGGTGGTAGCGTGAGCTGATGTTTATGGGGTGCCTGAGTGCAGATGCCCATCCCCTTTTTTGCCACCTTTGCTCCAGGGCTGGCAGTTTTCAGGCAGGGTCTCAGGAGATGTATCCCCATAAACCCTGGCAGGTGAGGCCCATGGCAGCCCCCAGCACAGTCCTGCAGACAGCGCTTGCTTGTGCGTGCTCGGAGTCCCACTTGAATTGCCTTTAAATCTCCCTCTGTGTCCATCTCCTTCCCACCCACCCTTGCCTTGTGGCTCCAGGTACCTCTATCTTCTGTTCTGTGAAGATGACGTGCTGTCCCTGGACGACTGGGTGTTCAACACAGAGGCTCACCCCCTGCCCGTCAACCACACGAACTTTAAAGCAAGTGTGCAGTAGTGAGGCCATTGCCCAGCGCCCTGTTTCTGCAGCGTCGGCGGGTGACTGCATTTCCTTTCCATTAAAGGAATTCGCATTGTTCCTAAAATGGTATTTTGGGGCACTAGTCCAATTCCGGACAGTATTATATTGGGAAGATGAAACCATGACGTAAGCACCTTCTTTTCCTCTGTGAGGAGCTCTATTAGCCTGATAATGAGATGTTTATTCTGGGCCATATTGTACACAGTTCATAGACATTCCTTTATACAGAGAATTTATATGAAATCCACTGACTTTGCTTTATAGTGGCCAAAGGACTGGAAGTTTGCCATAAAATAGACTTCACACACACACACACCCCACACACACACACATCTTCCTTTCGTTTTTCTGTTTTGTTTTTGCCTTTTATATACTCTTGGATTTATCACCTTTCTAACTGACAGTTTTCAATAGACTGTGCTTTCTAGGTGGTAGGCTCTTCAGGAGGACAGGATAGGAGAATGAGGAAGAGGAGTTGCCCTTTGTGTGAGACAGCAGCTGAAGTGTGTGGAGCTCTGCCTAGGGGTGACTGAGAGCTTATGGGATGGGTTAGGATTAAAGAGAGGACAGATAAAGGTGACATTATAGTCGGTGTCTGCTATGGGCCACCTGACCAGGAAGAACAAGAGGATTGGGCCCTCTGCAGGTAGATAGGAGCAGCCTCAGGTTTGAATTTGCAAGCCCTGGTCCTCATGGGGGACTTCAACCACCCTGCTGTCCGCTGGAGGGACAGCATAGCAGCACAAAAGCAATCCAGGAGGTTTCTTGAGTGGATCGATGATCAATTCCTCCACCAAGTGGCAGAGGAGCTAACAAGGAGAGTTGCTCTGCTGGACCTCATGCTCAGCAGCAAGCAGGGGCTCACTGGGGATGTGAAGAACCAAGGCAGCATTGGCTGTAGTGACCATGAGATGGTGGAGTTTAGAATCCTGAGGGCAGGAAGGAGGGTGAAAAGCAAGCTCACAACCCTGGGCTTCAGGAGAGCAGACTTGGGCCTCTTCAAAGTTCTGCTTGGAAGAGTCCTGTGGGATAAAACCCTGGAGGGAAGAGGGGCCTGAGAAAGCCAGTTAATATTCAAGAATCGTGTCCTCCAGGCTCAAAAGCGTTCCATTCCAATGAGCAGGAAGTCAGGCAAAAATGCCAGGAGGCCTGTGTGGATGAACAGAGAACTCCTAGCTGAACTCCGAGATAAAAAGGAAGCATACAGAGGGTGGAAGCAAGGATGGATAACCTGAGAGGACTAGAGAAACATTGTTGGAGCATCCAGGGCTGATGTTAGGAAAGCTGAAGCCCAAATGGAATTGAATTCAGCCAGGAATATCAAAGACAACAAGAAGGGCTTCTATAAGAACATAGGTGACAAAAGGAAGACTCGGAAAATGTGGACCCACTGCTTAACAAGACACAGAAGATGGAAAAGGTCAAAATACCAAATGTCACCTTTGTTTTTACTAGCAAGACTGGCCTTCAGGAATCCCAGGTTCCGTAGACCGGGGAGAAGGGATCAGGTCAGGGAATAGTTAAGCAAACTGGACAGACATAAGTCCATGGGCCTTGATGGGATGCACCCACGAGTGCTGAGGGAGGTGGCAGATGTCGTTGCAAGGCCACTCTGGGTAATCTTTGCTCGATCACAGTGACTGGGAGAAGTGCCTGAAGAACAGAGGAAAGCAAATGCCTCTCCTATTTTCAAGAAGGGCAAAAAGAAGGACCCAGAGAATTATATGCTCATCAGCCTCATCTCAATCCCTGGGAAGGTGACAGAGCAGCTCATCCTGGAAACCATTTCCAGGCACACAAACAACAAAAAAATTCTTCAGGAGTAGCCAGCATGGCTTCACCAAGGGGAAGTCACACTTGACCAACTTGATAAACTTCTGTGATGAAATGACCATCCTGGTAGATGCAAGGAGAGCAGCAGATACTGTCTGCCCAGACTTCAGGAGGGCCTTTGGCACTGTCACAGGAGATGCTGCTGTATGGGGTGGGTGAGCAGCCAGTGAGGTGGGTTGAAAACTGGCTGAACGGTTGGATGTAGAGGTGGTGATCAGTGGCACGAAGTCTAGAGGCCAGTAACTAACGGAGTATCCCAGGGGTCCATACTGGGTCCAGTCCTGTTTAACATCTTCATTCATGATCTGGATGATGGGGCAGAGCACACCCTGGGCAAGTTTGCTGATGACCCAAAACGAGGAGGGGTGGCGGATACGCCAGAGGGTCGTGCTGCCATCCAGGGGGACCTCGACGGGCTGGAGAAGCGGGTTGATAAAAACCTAATGAAGTTCAATAAGGAGAAGTGCAGAGTCCTCACCCAGGAAGGAACGACCCCGTGCACCAATATCTGCCTGGACACCTGCCTGAAAGCAGCTTGGCAGAAAAGGACCTGGGGGGCCTGTGGACACCAGATTGGCCATGAGGCTGCAGAGAGGGTGGATGGTGCCCTGGGCTGCACTAGACATATCGCCAGCAGGGTGAGGGACGGGATCCTTCCCCTCCACTCGGCACTGGTGAGGCCACACCTGGAGTGCTGTGTCCAGTTCTGGGCTCCCCAGTACAAGAAAGACACAGACATACTGCAGAGAGTCTAACGAAGGGCCACGAAGATCATTAAGGGACTGGAACATCTCTCCCACGAGGGAAGACTGAGAGCTGGGACTGTTTAGCCTGGAGACGAGAGGCTCAGGGGAATCTCATTACTGTATATAAATTCCTGAGGGGAGGGTGCAAAGAGGACAGAGCCAGGCTCTCTCCAGTGGTGCCCAGTGCCAGGACCAGAGGCAGTGGGCACAAAGTGACACACAGGAGGGTCCCTCTGAACATCAGGAAACACTTTTTTACTCTGAGGGTGACCGAGCACTGGCAGAGGTTACCCAGCGAGGCGGTGGAGTCTCCATCCTTGGAGATATTCAGAATCCACCTGGACACAGTCCTGGGCAACTGGCTCTGGGTGGCACCTGCTTGAGCAGAGGGGTTGGACCAGATGGACCCAGAGGTCCCTGCCAGGCTCAACCGGTCTGTGACTCTGTGGTGTCAAAATTGTAACTAAATCAAAACCTGTCTGCAAAATTCTTGATCCTAATGTATTTTTATATACTTTTTCTGTGCTCTTAAAACACATTTACCACACATCTCATCTCATTTAACTTTCCTTTATCGTTTTTGTGTTTTTCTACTTTTATTTGGAACTAAATGTTATGAGTCACTTGTAATAATTTCACTGCTGTAATAGTCAAATCTGTGAAACAGAATAAAAGTCTTGTAAAATAAAAACCATGTTTGGGTTGATCCTCTTTAAAGCCCTCTGTCAAAGACCTGCATCATGCTCGGAATAACTAGGTGACAATACTGGTTGATTTGAAGAATATTTCACAATAGATGTTGATTCCCAGAGTAATCTAGCCAGTGCATGGACAGCAATTCCCATCTGCACCAGCTCTCTTAAATTGCTTGTTTACCATCTGATAGGGGTTAGCAGGAGTTCTTCTAAATGCGGTATTTTTCTAGCAAAAAATAAATAATCCCCAGCCAAGTTTGCTCTTCTGTATACATTGTTTCTGGAAGGAAGTAACAGAAGGAAAAAAAAAAAAAAAAGAGAAAGCCAGATTCTTCTCCGTGCCCAGCTACTGAACTGGCAGTTTAGCCTGCGTGTCCTCTGTGAGGTGAAGCAGGATGACTGTGCAGGGGTGATCTCACACTGCTCCCCTTCTGACCCTGGCAGTCCCGAGTACCTGTGGAACAGTTCTTGGGACAAGGGCTGGATCTGGGATCCTTTCTCCCACAGCCTTTCCTCTGGTCACTGCAAAGCTGCATGGCCCTTGGTGATGGAACATTTTTGTTCATTCTTGTGACATCCTCTGGATAATTGGTTCATTCAGCAGCTTGGGAAGATAAAGTTCCTTAGAGCAAGTCGTGAAAACAAAACCTGTGTTTCTAACTTCATGCCTGTGTAATTCCCCAAGAGAAATAAGGTTGTCAGATGGGGACTTAGCATTATCCCAGGGATGAAGATACTGGCTGGTGAGCTTTGCCTAGAGGAATGGTTATTGGTAAACAAACATCTTGGGAGTGAGTTATGTTATCCGAGATTTGGATACCGGGAAGCTGGTTTAGCTTAGAGGATTTTTATAATGGATTAAGGGAATTCCATAAATAAAAATGTCCTACTCTTGGAGTAACACTTCACCCGGCAAAATTTAAAACCCCCCCCCAAATAAACAGTATGGTTCTAGTTTCCTTTAGAAAATAGATCCTTGGTGTTACATTAAAACTCTGCTCTTGTTTTCTCTTCCACACAAGTGAGCAAGAACGGTATTTGTAGTCACATACACTTCTAGAGCAGAGCTGCTGCCTTCCTGCAGTTCGGTGGCTGCATCACAAACAGGGAGGGTTTTTTGGTGCCCAGCATGCCTGACGCCGTAAAGCTTATTGGTAAGTTTGCTCACCAAGACACTCGTATGCAGCTCGGCACCAGTCACAATGAAAGCTTTTTGTTTCAAACAACCATGCCTGAAAATTTCCCCTCTCACAGACCACAATTCTGCAAATACTTCTGCCTGTGCTCACAGATTTAAATCCCTGAGGCCAGTGGATTAATCACAGGCATCAAGTTAAGCATGCATATCCTTAGCAGGAGTAAAGATTTATTCCAAGGATCAGCTTTGTTCCAAGGCCTGGCCCAGATCCACCACCGGGATTTTTCTGTCCTACGGCGATGCAGGTAACAGAAATGTTTGCTCTTGAAATGCTCCTGCTCTTTCTTGCTCCTCTGCGCACCTCAGGCCTTGGCTGGATGCTCTTGCTCAGGCAGAGCCCTCAACTCGGGGAGCCCTGCGTGTGGAAGCAGGTTCTGAGGTTTCACCTCTCTAATCTTCCACACACACCCCCCGTTATACTTCCTGCTCGGTGGGAATGGCAGGACTTCTATTGTTCCCCACGGGAACCCCTTTGTTTTCACACTTTGATAAGATACATAACGGGGTGTTGCCTTGAGCCAGAGGTTTGGTTTAAATGTCTAATGGCAAGGATCTGGGAAGACGTGTGTCTTTGGGCCGCTTTCCTGCCTTTCAGTCTCAGGCATGTGGGACACCAGTGGGAATTCTGTGGTTGATTTATGGTGGGTTTTTTTTTTCTCCTTTTGAGTCACCTTACCAGGAAATGTGATCAGCCTAAGTTATTTCCCATCTCCTCTGTTACATCCACATTCAGAAGCCAGGATTATCATGTTAATTTTCACTGTCAGAACATGTGGCCCTATTTTATGTCAGGAGGAATTTCCTGTAAATTAAGTTCTGATAAAAGAAAGTTGCATTAGTGGTAGAGATGAAAACTAATAACTATTGCTTGTAGAACAGGCCGGCTGTTGTTGCCTGGCCATACAAATAGATAAGACAAAACTATCCCGAAAATAAATGCATCTTTTTGTAACCCACACTTCATTTTTACGGCGTTATTAAATTCCCTTGGAAGGCTTTCAGCAGAATTGGTTATTGAATTCAAAAGCCTGGCAGTCGTAGTATTTTTCCACATACATTTTGATCTGATCTATTTATCTGATTGTTTCAGATGTGATGCATTGAGCGCTGGCTCCCAGTGCTGCCAGTTTCAAAGTTTCAGCAGTTACTTCTGATCACGTTTGGGTCTTTGGCTTCGTTCCCTGTGGAGCCTCAAACAGGTACCATGCTGTAACTAGGAATCCTTTCAAAAAAACGCCCCTGCATGGTAAAGGCTTTTGTTTAGTGAGAGCTGAGTGTCAGAACTGGAAGTGACCCCCCCCCCCCCCC
>NW_020799130.1:3666273-3669113 GCF_003259725.1 Athene cunicularia
GACCCCCCCCCCCCCGACTGGATTGCTTCCTACTGAATGGGAAAGGCCAAGGGAGAGTTAGGAAAGTCAGCCCATGGGAACTGGGTAGGCATGGGCCTTGCTCCTCAACTAAATGTTCTGCTTTGAAATGTCTCAGTCGAACTTCATCTCACCCCTTTGCTGGCCATTCTTTTTCCGGGATGAGCTGTATGTTTTCCATGGCTGTGAAGCTTTGTCACAGCACGTCCCCAGAGCAGGATGCAAGCCCGTCTTCCGCAGCAAACACACCTCTGCTTTTCTTGTCCCCGTTGAAATGCCCCATGCGAAACCAGACTTGATACTCCTTGTTCCTTACTCTTTTCTAGAGGATTCATGTTTTTTGGGCCTTAGTCTGGTCAGGAGTTGCTTCCTCAGGGAGGTTTCTTTTTCCAGGTGCTTTCTCCATTTGTGCACAGAGCTCAGATTTTAATGCCTCCTTCTATTACACCGTGATCGCTTTGACTTCGAAACAGGCCAGGGTTTCAGGCTATGGGCATGGGGCCATCAATTTAAACAAGGACAGGGTTTCTCTGCTCTCACAACGTGCCGCCCTGGAATGTGGAGTTACTGCGTGTACTCCAACATATGGAAAACCCATCCCTCTACTGAAAAAAAAGGGCGCTCCAAGTTTTTCATCCCTGCTACCAATTTCTCGCTATTTTTCTTATTCTCAGCTGGACTCTCTCCCTGCTGGCAAAGGGGAAATCTGGGATAGTTTTCCTGCTGGGTGAATTTTCTGTGTGGAAATCTTCCTTGTTCATTCTCTATCACAAGGATTGCCTTTGATACAGGTGTGCCTGGGTGGGCCATGCACCAGATGCTTGGATATTTAAAATTCTTTCTGAGTGCTGTAATCTGTAATCTCAGGAACCAGCAGCGTAGAGCCAGGAGTTGTTGGGTTTGTTCTTTTGAGGAGGATTAGTTCCCATCAGATGCCCTGAATTATTTCACCTTTTGTCTTTCATTCTTTTTCCTATCAAATAATTCATCCATTTATCTTCTTTATATGGTCGCTGATGACTCGGGAAATGGTTCAGATGTAAAATGAGCCCCTCTCCTTCTCATCTAAATGGTATAATTTTGGCTCCACCAGCCACCCTGTCAGGTCTCCTTGCCCATCCCGGTGTCTGCAGGCTTTGTCGTATCACCTCTTGCTCTCGCTTGTTTCCCAGACGCCCAAGTACATTTATCCTGTTTCAAAGCTATCTCCTCCTGTTACATTTTGCGCTCTAAAGGTACTTGCTAGGTTATTTGAGGTAAGCAACAGCTCTCCACACCTCACTGCCCAACCTAATGAGTTGGGGAAGTTTTAAAGCACATCTGCTTAAAGTGCTTGAGTGCTTAACTCATTCACACCTGTCTCTGTGCCCAGACATTCTTTCAACGCTCTGTTAATTCCGTTCCTCCCATCTCCTCCTCCCCATAGCCCGGGCACAGGTTCTTTGATGGACAGGGAGGTGTGGAGCAAAGAGCAGTGGCACAGTTTCATGAACCTTTTGTCCTGTGGTGGAGCTGGCAGGAGGAACCTTCTCCTTTATAACAACACTGATATGAGTGACAAATAACTGGGCTCCCCAGTCTGGTTGTCACCCAAACTTGCACTGTCACTGCAGGAAAAACATCAAGGGCTATGCGGGATCTATGGCAGGGAGAGAAACAGTGCCCAGGTCCCAGGGAGAAGGCTGTATCTCACCTTCACCACCCGAGTCCTGCTCCCTCCAATCCTTGCTGTGGTCTGCGAGAAAATGCACAGTATGATTTTTTAATCTTGTCCCCAGAATTGCTCAAAACTCCGCACACTCCTGGCCTGCCCTGCCCAGGATAACCAGCCTCGATGCAACTGCCATTGCTCTCTTAATGGCTTGGTCATGCTCTCCTCATCTCCAACCAAAACGCTCTTTAAACCTAAAACAAAAATGATTAGGCAGGCTTAGGAAACAGCAAAAGCTTCAAAGGATTAAATGCTAACGCTTCCTGCTACCCTTAGAGAGATCAAACATTCTGCGCTGTTAGCCCTGCAGCAGCAGAAAATGGTACTAAATCTTCCCCAGCAATCAGGGGATTTCAGTGGCAGTGCAGGATTGCAATGTAAGGAGGAGCAGGAGACTGATTTATGAGGAAAGATTAAAATGACTAAATATACATCTCTCGGCCAAGCCACTGCCGAGGAGCAATGTGACAACCATGCAGAAGAACCTGAAGGGCACAAAGAACACCGGGAGGGTGGAGAAGTTTGGGGTGTTGTAAAGGATCGTAGGACTCACTCAAAACGTGGGGCGATGGTAGCAGTGACTCAGAATTTGGAGATGATGATGTGGTGGCGGGAGGTTGAGGCTCAGCGGTAGCTGCAGACGAGCCCCGTTGCCTCATGGCTGCAAAGTCATTCCCATCCCTGCAGTCCTGGGGTTTAAACCCCAGTGGAATCATTGCAGGTGAAACTGGTAATATCTGGGGTTTGGTTTTTTTTTTAATAAAATAAAAAATTCCTTTTTGGTGAGCTGAAACCGAGTAGAGGAGCAGGACAGAGCTCTTTTTGGGAGACCAAAGACCACTCTGGAAATTCATAGGGGGAGGACGGGCCACTCGCCCATCGATAATTAAAAGCAAAACCCACGGCAAACAATGAGACTGCTGAAGAGGAGGGTGATTAATCTCCTCCAAGAATCCCTGCAGCGGATAAATTTAAGGCCAAAAAGTGGGTTTTTTTTGTCCCTCCGGACTGCGGGGCGGTCTCCCCGGGGCCCGGCCGGGGTCTGGAGGCCGCTCCCCCCCGCGCCGGGCCCCGCCGGGCGGACTCGGGCCCCGGCCCGGCCCCGGCCCCT
>NW_020799130.1:3669163-3686550 GCF_003259725.1 Athene cunicularia
TTTTTTTTTTTTTTTTAATTAGGCGGATTGACATTGTTTTTGATTGTAATCTGTATAATTCAAGTGGTTGCTGCGTGCTTTGGAGAGAGGAGCCTTTGTTTAAGACCTCGCTCCCCCGGCGCTTCGCTTCGCCGGGCATCCTTGAACATCTAAAAAGGTTCATGGAAAAGAGCAGACTTCTTGTTCTTGATATTTCTATAGTAAAAAGGAAAGTGTTTTTTAAAAGATGCCTCTCTTCTTTGTCTCTTCTTGCATTGCAAAAAGGGGAAAATTGCTCAAACCAGTTAATTAGAAGGATTCTTCCTACAGGGACAGAAGGGTCAGGACAGTCACCGCTGGCTGAGAGGACCTCAGCCCTGCCTGACAAAAAGCCTGGTCTTCTGGAGGTTTGTTTTTTTTCTAGACGATGGGCTGTGCCTGGGCACTGCTGGAGAGGAGAACAAAATGTGAACAGCCCAAGGTTTTTATTTTTCCTTCATGGTGCTTAAAACATATGTCTTGTCTCTTTCTATGGAAATGTTTATTTAGCTAAACAACCCACTGGCAGGTGGGAGAAGAAAACTCTTTGTGGAAAAACACAACTCTGCTTTACAAAAAGACTGAAAAAGCTGGTTTACTCCTCTGGCATAAACAGGGAAACATTTTATTTCTTATAATCTCAGATTAGAAAATAAAAAGCAAAAAAACACAGGCTCTGGAGAGCTTTCTTTAACGTGAATGTTATCAGAAAGCAAAAGGCCAAGCCCTGACATCTCTCTCCCCTTTTAAACCTAATTTTTATCATGCTTTTTGGCAGGACTGGTGTGTGCTCTGCAGAAATCTTTGTTCCTCCGTGGTTGGGCTCTCACCTCCGGCCGGGTGGGATCTGCCGTCCCGGCGCGAGTGAGGCTGTGCGGAGCTGAGCTGCCGTGCTTCACCAGGGTATAAATAAATGTTTCCAAAGGGAGTGATCTGTTCCAGGGGGGTGTGCAGAACTGATGCGCTCTGCCAGTACTGCCTGGAGCGTGCTTTTGCTGGAGAAGTGGCTGTTTTAACTGGCTCTGGGGAAGGCAGCGTCGGCTGGAGCAGGCAGGAGCTGGGTACCAGCCCAGTGAGCGGGGAGGCTGCGTTCAGCCGCCTGCGGGCACGCGTATGAGATGTGTGCACACACACGTGTCTCTCCTGACCACAAAGCTGCCATATCTCTGGCCAGTTGTGGTTGTGGGAATAATTATCTGATTGTCCTGCAGCTGAGGGCTTTTCATTGCTTAACCTTTGTGGAAGTGCAGGCTGAGGGGATGGGAGTGTGCTCTCCATTTAGACTGATTTTTGGATGCTAATGTCTAAGCCCAGGTATCAGTATTACCCTCTTCACCTTCTGCTTAGATGCAGAGATGTTCTTCTGGGTGGGGTATAACTGGTTCTCTTTCTGCCTTCAGCCCTCATAAGTAAATAAATGCTCATGCCTTTTTCCTAACACTAGAGCAGCAGGCAGTCCAACCAACTCAAAACTTTGTTGCTCATTTGCCTCTCATCCCTTGAGGTCCGTGTCTGTGAAATGCGAAGAGAAGAGAGACTCGACAAGATTCATCAGCAGGGAATCGCTGACGCGCTGTGGAGAGGACTAGGAAATGGTCTGTCTCTTCAGAGCTCAGTACGCACCCAGGATGGGCTCCTCTGCAGAGGAGGAAGCCATCGTGCTCCCTGCACACCCCGCTGGGCTGTGAGCCCTTGCGAGGTTGATGCATTAAGTGCCGTGCAGGAGCAAGAGATAAAGCCAAGAAGGAGACTGAAGCCTCACGCAAGGCTTCGTGGCATGACCCTGGCAGGGAGCAGGGCAGCTGCTCAGAAAAATGTTGTTACCTGTTTACAGAGCCAAGGCTGTGCATCCCCATGCTTTGGGGAGCAAAAGCACAGCTTTGGCACCAGGAACATCGACACTCTGGATTGTTCCTGTGCATAGATAAATAACCATCTTGTTCCTTCATTGCTTTTTTCAGCCGCAGAGTTTCTGCGCCTTCCCCTCCTTGTCTTCCCTCGGCCATGTCTGCATCCAGATCTCTGGTTTGTATTCCAGGGTCTTTATTTCTGTCTGTCTCAGTCCTGAAACTGCCCTGGAAGGCTCTTAAGTGCTTTTGTTGCTGCAGTTGACAGGAGCAAAGCCTTCCAGGCTGCATTAGTGCTGCTTCAGGCTGGCAGGCAACAGATGGAAAATAAACTAGTTCAGGAGCTCTGGGGATGGTAATGGTGCTGCAGGCAATAGAGAATAAACACGGTTAAACAGCAGAATACAGAGTATTTATCCTTGCAGCTTGAGGCTTTTACGGGGGTGGCAGGGGAAGCTGCCCCAAATGATGGGTCACAGGGGATGTGCTGCAGGCTGGCTGGCAGCGATGTGGCTTGTCTGACTCGCTGCATGTCTTTCACTCTCACACCGACGTGGAGCTCTCTTGTTCTGCCTCCAAGTTGTCCCTTCCCCTTCAGTGCTGAGCGCTGTGGAGCGGAAATAACTAGAAGCATCTAGAGCTTTTCTGGGGCTGCTCCAGCGTTGTGTTTCAGTGGTGTTTTCCACGGGATGCTCTCCCTGTGAGCTTTGCAGAGGGAGACGCTGAGGCACAGGCTGGCTGAGACCTTGCAGAAATTTCTGGAGAAGACCATGGGATTTGTGGCTCCCCGATGGATGGCTGACTGAGTAGGCAGTGCTCCCTGCGGAGCAAGGGGCTGAAATCCTCCATCCAGTCCTGACGATGGAGACCTGGAGGGGAACCTGCCCAGAGCAGGGCACTAGTGTGCGGTGACACTGGCATGGATCTCGGCACAGGTGTGAGTGAAGTTGGTTTCTGCAGAGTTACAAGGGCTCAGTTCGTTTCCTTTGTGTTTTTGTAATGTGGATAGTCATGTATTTGACTGCCTTTGTTTCACTGCACATCAGTTAATTACAGAAATCACGATCTCCAGGTGCCCTGAATATCTGCAGGTTTAGGAGTAACTATCTGGAAAAAGTTGGAAATTTTTCTGACAAAAGGCTTTGAGGCCGACTCTGAGCAAATGATTCAGTTTGAATTACTCAGCCAGATGTAGTTTTAATATGCTCATGCCAACAGTTCCTGGACACCGATCCCTATTGTAAATAGCACAAAATCCTGCCAAGGGGCATTAATCTCTCGATTTGATGGCTGTTTGTGTGCTGGAAAGAATGCAAATTAACTCTGAAGCTGAGAGGGGCCGGAGTGGATTTCTGCAAGAGGTTGGAATGAAATCTCACTTGCCTTTTCTTCCCAAACTAGGAGCTGGCACTGAAGTCTTTGGGAAATGAGGGGCTGTTTCTCTTTTCTTCTCTGGACACAAACAACGATCTGTACCTCAGTCCAGAAGAGTTCAAACCCATAGCTGAGAAGCTGACGGGTGGGTATCTGTCTACCTTTCAAAGCTCTATCTGCACAGACTGAGCAAAAGCCAAAGATAATGCACTCAACAGTTTTTATTTATGTCTTTTTTTTTTTCTGGGTGCTGTTTTGAGTCTTATTTTCATGAAGATAGACTGCTCAGCTTTGCATGTTTTTGAAAAGGCTTAAGCTCTAGACATCACTTTCACGAAGTAGAGTTTTTATAAGATGGAAGATCCCATTGCTGGACTAACAAAGTACATAAGTTACTTTGTCTAGAGCTTAAAGAGGATTTGGGATGGGTGAATGCATCAAATACAGCTCAGCCGGGGCTAGGCCAAAACTATTAGTGAGTGGCAGCGCTTCATTCGCACGCTCCTCCGGCTATAGCGGTCTGTCTCACCTAGCAATTGTGAGAGATCGTGTTTGGAGACTGGATCAGTGTGTGGCCGACATCTCTTGGTGGTGCCAAGCAGGAAGAAGTGTGGTGATGATAATGTGCAAGAGAGCTTACGGCACAGTCGAAATACGGACAGTTGATTGCTTGTGCTGTAATGAATTGGCTAAAGCGTGTGTTCTGATCCCTCCTTGGTGGAATGAGACTGCTTAGCTGAGCCGTGTGTTCTGATCCCTTCTCGCTGGAATGAGACTGCTTAGCTGAGCCGTGGGGTTTAGAAAGTTGTCTGCTAAAAGGAGAGCTCCCCTTTAATTCATGTGGCCGAAGCTGATCGCTGGGGTGGGTCTGAGTTCGGCTGCTGCATACAGCGTAGGGACAGCTGGGAAACTCCCAGTGCTCCTGGATTTGCCAGGTTAAATGTGTAATCACAACTGCTTAAAAGGGGAGGGAAGAGAAACAGCTGCTTAAATTCCTTTCCCTTTGTCTAGGGGTTGCTCCCATGTCAGAATTGGAAGAGGAGGAGACGCCTGATCCAAGCGGGGAGACATTGTCTGTTGTGGCTAAATTCCAGCCTTTGGTCATGGAAACGATGACGAAGAGCAAAGATGGTTTCTTGGGAGTAAGTATCACGCAGGATGTGTATGGCCAGAAATTCTGGTGTAAACAAGTCCTGTGGGCTGGTAACATCAGCTGGAATAAACGCCAGCCTGTTGGGAGGGGGAGATGGTGCTGCTTGAGCCTGTGGGATTTGCTTTGACAAGAAAGCTCACTGCTTTCTGCAGCGTTTCATTGTTTTCAGTGCACTCAGCAGCACTATGCCCCAATTAATACGCCCTTCCTGGGAAGCTTGAAGCAGACATTCGAGATGGCTCTCTTGGAGCTTAGTCCAAAAGCAGTGGTGTTACGTGGTACGTGTCCCTCTCCCATTTTCTATTACTGACATAATTGAAAGTTTACGGAACTATTTGGTGGTGTTTGCGGTGATAGGAAAGATTTAAAACATGGTATATTCTCCCCTTCTTCAAAGCCTGTTTAAGTCCTTCAGCGCTACTGCACGTTGGAGAAGTCTGGCTTAGGCTCTGATAGTGTCTTTTTTTCACAGATTTCTCACGTTGCTCTGTCTGGGCTGAGGAATTGGACTGCCCCAGCAGCTCCTATGAGTGTGATGTTTGCCAGGCAGTTTAAAGCCTTTCTTCCTCCAAAGAATAAACTGAATCTTGGGGATCCGTGGTGGATAATTCCCAGTGAATTGAACATCTTCACTGGGTATCTTTCCAACAACAGATTTTACCCTCCGTCCCCCAAGGGCAAAGAGGTGAGATATGAAACTTAGTTTTTTATATACCTGAGAGGTAGTTTGTGTAGATGTTCTGCTTATAGCCCAGATGAATCGCGGGAGTCCCTTGGGTGGATAAGGTTGTTGCATTGTGTCTCCCTGGACTTTCTAAGGGAGCAAAAAGGCTGCAGCGTACAGCCAGGAGCACAGTCTCCTAAACTGGAGGTAAAACTTGAGAGCAGACAAAAGCTTTGGGTGTCTGTCATGGCCAGAGGAAGCTGACTTCATCTTGCTTTGTTGAAGTGTTTGGGTTTTTAGGCTAGTCTTTCCTGGACAGGGAGGGTTGTTCCAAAAGCACTTGTATGAAGTGATTGTGCCTTGAGGAACAGTTGCCGTGTGCCACCCCAGAGGTGAGCGTTTCATTGACAAGCAAAACGATGTGTATACAGAGTTTGTAAAGCCAGGCGTGTACATGGCTCTCCCCCGGGTGCCCGGGTAGGTGTTAGTGATCACAGAGTTGATACACCTTCGCAGCCGGGTGTGTTTATTGATTGCATACCCACTCTTTCAAAGTCTTAAGTGGTATTGATGGAGGCAGCCTCATAGATCAGTTTACCGTACTCAGACATTCAACCGGCTGGGATGATGGAAACTTGCAAACAATGGGAATAGCATAAAAAGCGTGGAAGATGGATTTATTTTTAAAGCAGTCTCTTGCTTTATCTCCTTGGTTTGTGATTAGGTAGGTCTCCGAGCTAATTTTTAAGTCATAGCAGTTCTCTTGCCTTCCTGATCTGGTGTTACTCTGGAGCTGCAGCTGACCTGCGGTGGAGGAACTGCTCTCATTTTTACTCTCTTACGCTTCTTTCTCTAGATCATAATCCACAGGCTTTTGAGCATGTTCCACCCACGCCCCTTCGTCAAAACCCGCTTTGCTCCCCAGGGTGCCGTGGCCTGCATCCAAGCCATCAGCACCTTCTACTACACCGTAGCATTCAGGTAAGTCCGTGAGTCCGGGTGTTAGAGGAGGGCTCGGGGGCACTTCTGAATTTATTCTGTATCTCAGGGGAGTGGAGAAGGCTGCCCTGAGCCCGTAGCAGAGAGTGTGCGTGTCATTGCATGTGCAGTTGTGTTCCCAAGCCAGACCAGATGTGTCCTGGCTGGGAGGGAGAAAGAAGGTGGTTCCCAGCCAGCTCTTGCCTGTGTGTGCTGCTTTGCTGGCGCCCGAAGAGGGCACCCGTGCTCCCAGTGTCACTGTGTCCCTGGTGAGACAGGGACTGTTGCCCAGATGCAATATAGCAGCTGTTCTCCATCACCCTTGGTTTGGAGCTATCCCTGGCTGAAAGGGGAGAGTCTTGTTAGCAAGAAATTTGTTAGATTTTGCTTAATGGGGAGTGGGTGGGGGTGGAGTGTGTTTTCAAGGGGGAGAGTCTGGGGAATTGTTCTCTTGTTTCACTGGGAATGTTACACGCAGCTTTTATTTGCCTGATCAAGCTGGAAGGGAGGCTGAAGGGGTCATAGTCTGTTCCTGTGTTTCAGGGAATGATGATGTAATTCATCCTTCCTGCATGGACACTTACTGCCCAATTTCAAAAGGCATCGATACTGGAGATGATCCTGACCCAGGGGATCTGCTCCAGTCTTTTATTCTCTTCATTGTGTGACACGAAAAGCTTTTTAAACTGAATCTCTGCACCAATTTAGCTTCATAATTTCTGGTGCCTGGAGATAACTTTTCCCTGCTGTCATCTGCAGTGCGTGATCCATTCTCTCCTCCTGGCACTGCAGCTGATGGCTCCTTTCTCATTTCAGGATCCATGCTGAGTTCCAGCTGAATGAGCCACCAGACTTCCCCTTCTGGTTTTCCCCAGGCCAGTTCACAGGTCACATCATCCTCTCCAAGGATTCTTCCCATGTCCGAGAGTTTAAACTCTTTGTCCCTAACAACAGGTACAGCTGTTTCTCTCCCTGGGTGCTGATCAGACTGGAGGATTGTTATACATGAAGCCCCGTGGAAGCCGGGGGCTCGGGGATCCTGTCCTGTGCAGGACGGGGGGCTGTGCCTGGGAAGGCTGGGGGGTTCTATTTCTCTGAAGATCCAAGTGCAGGGACAGCCCTGTCCCTTGTGGTATGGGGACATCCTGGCTCACGCAGGGACAGCAGATCTGCAGTTTGAGCTTTGGCTCTTTGCTTATCTGTTTTCCCCACACATCCTTCTCTGCCAGCGGTCACCACAGTCATCGTGTCATCAATTCTCTAGATACAGTTGCTCCCTAAACTGGTTCTGATGCAATTTTTCAGAAATAGCTCTGTTTATCAACAGGTCTGGGGAGCACCTGGCTTGGAAGAGGCAGGGAGGGACAAGGGCAGAGGAGGGTCAGGGGGGAAGCAGAGCAGAGGTTACCTGGGGACGTGGAGCATGGCATTGGGGATGGATATTCTTGCACAACCTGGCTGCAACTGGCACATGCCTCAAGCCTGAGCTGCCCTGTGCCAAACGGCTTCAGAGGGAGGTACCTGCAGGCTGATGGGAAGATGCACAAGGATGGGGAGTTTTATATTGTTCTGGTATTGCCCTCGAGACAGGCAGCAGCCTCTTCGTTAGGAGCACTGCTGCAAGTGCTGCTCCCCTTGACCTGTCTCAGCGGGCTCTGGCTGTGGCAGGGACTCCTGCAGATGTCACATACCTGTTGCAAGCTGCAGAAGGCTCCTTGGGTATCTGTGATGGATGAGCTCACGATTTTCAGCCACGTCCCTGGAAAATCTGAGTGAATTTTGCTCAGCAGTTGTCTGTAAAACTGGCAAATGCATCTCTAGTCACTGAGGATCCCTGACCCATTTCAGGGTCTGATTCACTCACTGTCCCTTGGTACTTGGAGGATGGGGAGAGGGGGGCAGGGGGTGGAGAGCAGCCAGGGGCAATCCCAGTGCCTGACTTAAAGCACCAAAGTTCAGCAAAGCCTGATGCTCTTGCTTCAACCTATTTTTTGCTTGTTGTTTTACAGGTTAAGGTTTTGTGTGCATAGCTTTGCACTAGCTCATTCCTGCTCTCTGGCAAGCAGCTGGAAGCATTTCAGGGGAAAGAAGCTTCAAATCTCTTTGCCCATGACGGCTGGAGTGAAAATTCTATTATAACATTACCCTGGCGACTCAATCCCTATGGCTCTGTCAGCACATTTGTTACAGCAAGCAGACACTTACAGCTCTGCCAGCAACTCCTTACAAAAGCCTTTCACTTCCAAAAAACACTTTTAAAAGTTCAGCAGGATCAGAACGTGCAAGTGCTGGGGAGGAAGGGGGAGAAAACACACCTCTCTCGAGTACTTTGACAGCGCTCAAAGGCAGGAGGGGGTGCCTGGGCCCTGATCCAGCGGGGATCTGGTGTTGCTGGCGATCTCCAAGGAGCCAGAGACTCTGGGCTTCAGTGCTGACACTGCAAGAGGAGCACTGGATGGTCTCATTTGTTTGGGGTTTCTCATACGCAGCGTTTGCCTTGCAGGTCTCTGAATGTCGATATGGAGTGGCTGTATGGGGCGAGCGAGAGCAGCAACATGGAAGTGGATATCGGTTACCTGCCTCAGGTCTGGAGTCGCTCTCAGTCCTCTGTATGTGAGCAGCGTCTCAGCAGGGATTTATGGTGCTGTGCCCCTAGGCTGTACAGCCTCAGTTATCCCTGTTCTTTAGAGCTTTCTCTTGAATATTTCAATATAATAATATACTCTCTGTTGATCTGTGTATGTCCAGTGCAGCAGGATGGCTCCCTATTGCCAGTTCTTGTGATTTTTTTTTTTTTTTTTTTTTTTTCCCCTCTGGGTTGAATCCTAAGCTTCTAGAGTCACGTGACTTTTTCTATTTTAAAAAGTTGTCTAACAGGCAGTGGGGGGAGATTAGGAGCTGAACCCAGGCTCTGAGCCCAGAGGGGTGTATGAACAACAGCGTGTCTGAATTTAGAAACTGCATGAGGTTATTCCTCTATTTTGTGGTAATCCCAGCTCTTGGGACAGGAAACATAAGTCAGGATTTTGAATGCCTGAATTCAAAAGTCCCGTTTTCTCCTAAACTAGATCCATGTTTCTTTTAATTGTCAAAAGTCAGGAAAAGAGATCTACAAAATAATTTCAGATGTACCAGGCAGCTCCTGAGCAGCGGTTGCACCCTCTTGTGGCTAGCGACGGGCTGCATGGGGCTGCGCTGCTGACAGGAGCCAGAGCTTCAAACTAGCCCTGCATGTCCCAGTGATTTTAAGGATCTGCTGGTGTCCCACAGTCAGAAATCTCCTCTGGGAAAGTGGGAACATGGAGTGAACAGTGTGCATTTCCAATCTAGTGAGCACAGTTGGACAATAACTGAAGGGAATGAAGCTGCTTTCTTGCTGTTCCCCAATAAAACACATCTGCAACTGATAAAGTGCAGCTCTGGGAGACAATAGATCAAGCTGTATCTTCATTAGAAGCTGCACAGTCTTATTTTGCATCTTTATCCTGTCCTGGAATACAGAGAAACCAGGAGTGGGATGTCTGCAGTGTCCAACTCAGCCTGTTCCCCTGCAGATGGAGCTGGAATCGACAGGGCCTTCAGTCCCCTCTGTGATCCACGATGAGAATGGAAATGTGATTGACAGCAGGGATCCCTCAGGGGAGCCCATTCAGTTTGTGTTCGAAGAGATAACCTGGCAGCAGGAAATCCCCTGGGAAGAGGCAGCCCAGAAGCTGGAAGTGGCCATGTATCCATTTAAGAAGGTGAGGAAGGGGCTGGGCTCTTCCTTGGCACATTTTATTTGGGGCAGATGATCTTCACTGAGGTGTCTGGTCACCTCGAGGACCAGCAGAAACCAGAGGCCGCAACCTGGTCAGCATTCAGAGCAGTGTGAGGGTCTCCCAGCTCAGATCTGCCTCCCAAGCACCACGTGTGTGGCTTGATGGACTTTCCAGTTCCCAGATGAGGGAGTTCAGCATCTCTGAAAGGCCATTTGGGGTTGCACAGAAGCACAGGCAGGAGCAAAACCTAGATGTCATGTGTCCCAGGCTTGTATTGTAAATGTAGGTTCATCCTTCCTTTCTCTTATCAGTAGCTGCCGATGCGATTTCTGAGTGAGGCAGGTAATCGTGCTGCTTACAAACAATTTTCCACTGGCGTTACTTTTGCAACATTCAGCTACCTTTGGACCAAGCTTTCCTTATCAGCAGAAAACACACAATCCGCCTGTGCCTCTGCATCCCGCAGGGAGACACAGATTTATAGCACTGGGTGACCTAAACTCTGTAACATGCCAGTAGCCTGTGGAGCAGATGGCTCCTGCCTGTCACTGCTTCCTTGGCTGAAGGGACACATTTCAGTGGCTGACTCCTTGTGCCTGAGCTTACAAATGTCTCTTTGAGCTGCCAAGATGTTAATAAAGTTCCCTTCATTTGAGAGATTGGAACAATCTCTGCGCAGGGTCCCTCACAGCCAGTTTTTAGGCTGTTTCGGTGAGGCTTTGCAATAAATATCTCGAGGCCAGATTTCCCAGGCTGCTGAGGTGTGTTTGCAGACAGCCTGCCCGCAGTTGTGCAGTGTGTAAAGATGGGGCTCTGCGGGTGCCGGTAACAGCCCACATGCTGTGAGGGCTCGCTGCAGTCTCACCAGGAGATGAAGTTGTTCCTGGGGAAAGTACCACAGTTGTTTGCTTTAATCCGCAGGAACTACTGCAGATTAAACTCTCTGTGTGTCGCCTTTGGGATGTGGCTGTTTCTCAGGCTGTCTCTCTTGCCTCCAGGTCTCCTATCTTCCCTTCACACAAGCTTTTGAGAGAGCAAAAGCAGAAAAGAAGCTGGTGCACTCGATCCTGCTGTGGGGTGCTCTGGACGACCAGTCCTGCTGAGGTGAGGCCATTCCCGGCGTGGCTGGAGGAACGATGTGCCTCGTTCAGGCTCTGAGAAGAGCTGGGGGTCAGGAAGCTGGTCATGATGTTGTGTTACTTGTTTTGGCACTGAAAATGCTGAGCAGAAAAGGGCTGGAAGTGGGAAATTACTTATCAGAGCTTAGAACCCCAGGGGCAGGATCTGTCAGACAAGCCCAAGACCAACTCGCTAATTCAGGTGCCTTTGTCAAGGTAGAGACATGGGTCTGGTCTTCCTCTGTTTTCTTCCCCTCTCACTCTGCTTGGGTAGAGGCAGCATCTACAGGGTGAAAGTGACACTGCTTTCTGCCCGTGACACCTTCACAGGAGAAGCCAGAGCCAGATGTGGGCTTGAGTTTGTCCTGATATGTAGCTGTTTCCCCCCTCCACACCCAAGAACTTATGTGCCACGTTGGGCAGGAGCGATGGGTTGCAGAGGGGCAGGTATTTTTACTCCCATCTGCCCTTAAAAACTTGCCAGCAATTATGGGCCCTGCTTAGCATGAACAGCAAGAGGCACTCAGGGTGGATCCGCGGGGCCTGATCCTTTCCCAAATGCACCAAACCAGTCCAGCTCTGTGGTGAGCTTGTCCTGGTCCTTCTCTTTGCCTTGCAAGTGGCTGGGGTCTGCTCTGGTGAGTCTGCTCTGCCAGCAGCACACACAGGAAACAATAAGCTGGGGAAAACTGCCAACAAAGGAGAAAAAGGACAAAGGGCCAGGCTGGGGGGAGCCTGATCCAGCTGCCACAGCAACCAGAGCGGTGACATGGCCATGGCATCAAACATGGCAACAGTCAGCTTAGGAAACTCGGCAAACTACTGTCTGCCTCTCTTCCTGCGCCAGGTTCGGGGCGAACTCTCCGGGAAACCGTCCTGGAAAGTTCGCCCATCCTCGCCCTCCTGAACGAGAGCTTCGTTAGCAGCTGGTCGCTGGTGAAGGAGCTGGAGGAGCTGCAGGTGAGTGTTGAAGCCACATCGGCTTCGCATTCGGCGCTGGTGAGCGCAGACGGTGCTTGGCAAGGGGGTGCCGGCAGGAGCGGGGAGCTCACACCTGTGCCAGGGGGGATTTTGGTTCCAAGCCCTCCATGTCCTCCAAGCCAGTGACTGTAGGGGCCAAGCAAACACCAGATGGAGGCAGGCTAAGAAAAATGCACAATGACCCCCTTTGCTCTGTCAGCGTGCCAGTATTCAAAGCTAAACCAGATGCTTCACTGTGAGATAGCCCTGCCCAAGGCCATTTGTGCCATCAGCAAACTGACTTCTCGGTAACCCAGGGAGCAACCAAATACTGTCTGAACCCTGAGTCTCCTGATTGCACCTTTCCCCACTTACGAGCCTGTCTTTGGGCCTGTGCTGGGGTCTGTCACAGAGCTGGAGACTGGGAAGAGTCAGGGTGTTGGCGTGCCTGGGAGCTGCCAGCAATGGGGTGATTTTATTGTTCAAGGAGAAAACGTACAGCTGAAAAGTGAGGGGGAGACTGACAGAAGGGGAATAGTAAAGCAGATGGTGAGAATGGAGCCAGTTACTACCATGCTGCAAAGTAGCTTTGCACTCTGCCTCCTCCTGGGTTCGGTGTACAACTCCTGCTCTGTTCTGCTAGTTTTGGTGTGCACTGGCATGTTTCTCTGGGGTTTTCTTACAGAGCAACAGAGAGAATGAGTTCTACAGCAAGCTGGCTGACCTGCACCTGGAGAAATACAACTTCCCCGTGGAGATGATCATCTGCCTCCCCAACGGCACGGTGGTACGTTCGTTACCTCTTTAGCTGGGCTTGGCTCTTCCCATCTGGATGTGCTGCTCTTTCCAGGGTCATCTGCAGACCCTGCAGTGGGTGCCTGCTCCCCCAGCCATTCTCTGCCTCCTCGGGCCTCTCTGGGGCCGTAGTTCCTCACGGTGCTGTGCTCTCAGGGGTGCTGTGGCAGACAGCAGCTCTACCAAGAAATCTGAAACAAATGTCTGTTTATTCAGAGACAGAAGAGCAACAGCTCAGGGAAGGTGGGGGGGAACAATCAGACTTGAACCAAATGTCTGCCTGTGATTCCTCGTCCCCAGTTGGAGTCGGTGACCTTTGGGAAGCCACTGTGCCTTGTTTCCTGCACCCATCATCCCTTGTGCTCATGCTTTGGAGGACATTTTTATTAGCACCTTCTAGCACATTTATCTTTCTCTCGATTCCCCAAGTTTGTCACAGCAGATCAGCCATTAGCAAGTCCACACACTTCAGCTCTGTTGTTCCCCCCAGCAGCCCCCCTGCCTTGAACTTGAAGAGCAACAACAGTTCTGACACTTGACAGTGCAGCGCTTTGCTGTGTGGCAGTGGCCAGGCTGTCTGCAGCTGAGGATCCTGCCAGGGCTAATCTGATTGTGCCCCACACTCCCCCGATACTCGCCCGTAACGCACGCAGTGACTCCTCACTGTCTCTTCAGTGGCTGCCCTCCAGATGAGGCCATGGGCTGGTGGTTGGCTCCAGCTCAGTGGCCACATGTCCCCCTTGCCCACCTCCGTGAGGGAGCAGAAAGCACGGAGGCATTTGAAGCTCAGGGGCTGGTTTCATGGCTGGGCTGGGCTGGGAGCACGCACCCTGCAGTCAGCGTGGTTGGGCTGCCACCTCCCCGCTCCTGCTCAGAGCCAGGTCTTACCTGTGTGACTTTTCCCAAATTGCCTTCATCATCTTCTTATCCTAAGTGAGGGGTCAGCACTCTTGGGGGAAGAAACAGACCACTGTCTTCCACACATCTTTCTCTGTGAAATGCAAACCTGAATTACAGATGCTGAATTAGCAGAATTACAGAATCATTCAGGTTGGAAAAGCCCCTTGGGATCATCGAGTCCAACCCTCAGCCCGACTCTACAAAGTTCTCCCCTACACCACATCCCCCAACATCTCACACAAACCACCCTTAAACACCCCCAGGGGTGGGGACTCCCCCCTCCCTGGGCAGCCTGTTCCACTCTCTGACCACTCATTCTGGGAAAAATTCTCTCCTCCTGCCCAGCCTGACCCTCCCCTGTTGCACTTTACAGCTGTTCCCTCTTGTCCTGTCCCTGATCCCCTGGGAGCAGAGCCCAGCCCCGGCCTCTCTGCAATGTCCTGTCAGGAGCTGCAGAGAGGGATGAGGGCTCCCCTCAGCCTCCTCCTCCTCACACCGAACACTTCCAGCTCCTTCCCTGGCTCCTCACAGGATTTATTCTCCAGCCCTTCCCCAGCCTCGTTGCCTTCCTCTGCCCTCGCTCCAGCCCCTCGAGATCTCTCTTGTATTCAGGTGCCCAAAACTGGACACAATAGCATTTGCAAAGTATTAGAGCTTCTTTGAGTTGTTACAGTCTTGTCACCTGTGTCCTGGATAGAGGCCAAGGCAGTGGATGGGGAATTGTTCTGGCCCTTAAAGTCTCCTCTCCTTCTCTGTTTTCTTTCCAGGTTCACCATATCAATGCCAACTACTTCCTGGACATTACTTCTATGAAGCCTGAAGATGTTGAAAATAGCATCTTTAGTTTCTCAACCAATTTTGAAGACCCTTCTACTGCAACTTACCTCCAGTTCCTGAAGGAAGGACTGCAAAGAGCAAAACCATACCTGCAGACCTAAAACCACAGGCACCTGAATACCCCATGCAGATGGCCAAAGACTTCAGAGATCTATTTTGATTACAGCAATTAAGATGCAGACAGTCCCAGCACTAGGGCTTTGCTCTTGATGCTGGTTTGAGGTTAAGGTTCAAGTGATACCAGTTTACATAACCTGCCCTTTTGAGTTCAGGCAAATTTTTACAGGAGTGAAAATACTTGAATCTATAAACATTCTCGGTGCATACACCTTGGTTTGCCGCCCACCCTCATCTTTTTCCAGCTCCTGTTCAGACTGGGGGAAAACTCCTGTAACAGCCTCACCCAGCATCACCCAGAAACCCTCAAGGACTGGACTGTGACTTGACCCACGGAGAGCAGCGTTGCCGATACGACCCAACACTTGTGGTGCCCGTGCCCCGTGGGCGAAGGCGCAGAATCCAGCGCAGGTGGGAAGCTCCCTCCTGGTAGCCGCTGTCCTCCACACCTTGCCAGCAGCAGCTCTGAGCTGGAAGCTGCCCTGTGGCTCGGACGCCAGCTCTTCACGACAGCGTTTATTGACAGCAGCGGTCCCTGATGCGTGATGGGACTGGGGCTGGTGGTGTTTCAGCCCGGAGGCCAGAGCTCTGGGGTGGCCTCTCCCAGCACCCTGCAGGACAGGGCGGGCGAGCAGTCTCACTTACTCAGGTTCATTGTGTCTGAGGGAGGTGCTCAGGTTGACCCGGTGAAGTTAGGAATGGAGAGCAGGGCATTAGGGCATGGTACAGCTCAGAGACACCAGGCATGGATTAACTCGGGGGGGATTAGGGGTCAGAGCCTCTGTTAGCTCCACCAGTGCAGTCCGTGCACCCAAAGGCTGTAGGACACAGTGGTGAGCAGTGCCCCCACCCCATTCAGCCCAGGGCCGTTCCTGCCCCACCAGCTTTGAGGGTTTTGTTCTCCCAGTGTCTCCTCAGAGGTGGTGAAATGCTCCGTCCATGTTTGCTTTGAGCTTCCCAGTCACTGAACCATGAACCACAATGAAGTTCCCTTCGGGAACAGGAGCTTCAGCATTGCCCTGAGAGCATTAACTGGTCGATAGCTGAGCAGTTTTAAAAGCCAGTGGTACTAAAGCGATTTTCAGGAGATTTTTCCAAAGAAATTCTTCAGGCAGAACGCCATTGTCCCTTACCTGTAAGCACCCTGAGCAGTTGCTCCTACTCTGTATCAATGCCTGGCTATGGAGTGAGTGTAATTTGGAGAAAGAAGGGTTAAATGAAATGGGGTTTAAAGCATATTCCCAGAGAGAGTGAGCAGGCAAAGCATCTTCAATAGATGGCTGCAGACAGCTGTGGCTCTTGATGCTTTTTCTGCTCCCTGAAGCACAATTTTGTGGGACCAAATCAAATGGGGGGGAATAGCCTTTTTTTTTTATTTTATTTTTTTATTTGGAAGGGGTGTTTTCATTCCTTGGCTCCAGGACTTGTTTGGAACCCAGGGGTGGTGATTACCGTGTCCCCACCCCACCCCAGCCCTCCCATCTGTATCCGTGGCTGGAGACTGAGTTTAGGTGGACCTCTGGGCTGAATCAGTGTAGCTTCACTAATTGCTCTAGTGAGATTAGTTACCCCCGGGATGTTTCTCAGTATCAGCTTTATAACTATGCATTAGCTCTGCACTTTTCTCGCGCTCCAAGGGGCCTGCAGGAATGACAGGCTTGGATCCGGCAGCGCTTTCAGCTGCAGAAAGTGCCAAAGCCTCCAGGCAGCGTTTGAGACCGAGCTCCTGTCACACCGGCGGTCTCGTCCCTTTGGGGGACTTTGGTCTCATCCTTTTGGGAGACTTTAGCCCAAGCAGAGAGTGGCAGAGGAGTCCGAGTGCCTGCCTCCCCCCCAGCTCCTCGGGAAGCGCAGCTCCAGTGGCCTCTGGCTTTTACAAAGCTTCCCCTTGAGGTATTTTTGTTACCCCTTTCCTGAGCCCCTCAGTCAGGCGCCTCAGACTCCCAAGTTGTGTCTGTCACCTCCGCCGGGGTGCAGAGTTCACGCTATTTGTTTTCCTTCCAACTGGTTTTGCAGAAGAAGGGGCCAGAGAGGGCAGTGGCTGAGCAGGCAGGGATTGCTTTTGTCTTTCAAGGCTTGGAAAAAACGGGCACGGGAGAGGTTCTGCAGGGCCAGGGCAGCCCGCTGCTTTGTGCTGTGCGGAGGTCGGGAGTTCCACGGGGCAGCACCACTCCCTTGACCCTGCAAATTGCAGAGCTGCCTCGCTGAGGGTCAGTGTCTGAGCCTGGGCTCGCACAGAGCCTTCGGGATCCCTCAGAGTCCCTTGTTCTTTCTCTGGTGAATGGCCGGGCTCTTGCAGCCCTGCCCAGAGCCGCCTCGAGCGCTGCCGGAGCTCGGGGTGAAGGGGCTTTGTCTGAACCGCGGCAGAAGGAGCCCAAAGAGCCGCCCCCAGGCTGGAGCAGTTTTGGGGGGATCTGGGGGGACTCAATCCCAATTATTGTGTGTCCCACTATTAACCCATTAACTGCAAAGCTGCCTAATTGATCCCTCACTGCCTAGTTGCTGCCGTGAGTGGGCTGCGGACAGAAGCTGTTGCCTGAAGCTTTTATTAATAGGTGCCGAGCTTTTTGTCTCCTATTTGTAAACTTACTAAGTTGGGTTGGTTTGGGTTGGTTTTTTTTTTTTCCGATAGGTTTGTGATACCTCGCGGGGGAGGAGGTGCTGCTTTCCCCCACCTCCTGTGCTTTGTGACGCTCTGGTCTGAAACCCACAGCGGGCCAGAGCCGATGTTTTGTCAGCGAGGGTCCGGGGGGAAGCAGCCCCGAGCGGTTCGGTGCCGGTTGGCGTGAGGGGCCCTGCGCCCCGGCTGTAGCTGCACTTGTTAAACCGTCCCACCCGCCTCGGTCTCCTGCTGTCCTTGTCTCC
>NW_020799130.1:3686600-3700978 GCF_003259725.1 Athene cunicularia
ACAATTTCCAATTTAATACATTTTAAGAAGGGCAACTGACTTGAAATATTGAATTATATCACATGGCTTCTTGTAGACGATCCCCATCTGGCAGAACAAACCCCACGGCTCAGCACGGAGCGTTGTCAGGAGGATCGGGTCAAACCTCCCCTTAAAACCCTGTCCCAGAGCAACCTTTGAGGTAAGCGGGGGCCTAAGGGATCTGGTGATTGTGTATGGGAAGCTGCTGTTCTTGCGCAAGACAAGGCACCGCCACGAGCTGCTGCTCTGTCAGCCGGGTGTCTGCAGAGTCGTATTCACTAAGCTCACGTAGCAGTATAGTTTTAAGATTTTTTTTATTTCTTCTTTTTTCAATTCTGTTCTTGTAAAACGATCGTTGGCAACTTGTGGAAAATACCTCCTAAAATAGCATCTGTGGACTGGGTTAGGGAGCTGGAGGAGGCAGAAACGTGATGTTGCTGAAGCAGTGCTTTGCTGTGTGACCTCCAGCAAGCCCCATGCCCTCTGGGCCTGTGTTTCCTAAAGAGTAAAACAGGGTTTATGGAAACGCTTCCGCCCCTGTTTAAGCTCAAGGACAGGGCTGGGACTTGTAGTGCGAAAGTGCTGCACGTGGCCTTGGCAGCGTGCTGGGCTGTCCCCAGTGTCCCTTCGAGGCCCCGCAGAGCACAGCAGCGCGCCCCAGGACATGGCCCGAGGCGACAGGCGGAAGCGCTGCCTTTCCCGGAGCCCGGTGGTGTTGCTGTCACACCTGACAGATGCAGCTGCTGCCCTGGGGCAGGGCAGAAAGGCTCTGACAGCCAGTGCAGCCCCGCTGGGGCGGCCTCAGGAGACAGAACCACCCTCTCCTTAATGTAACTCTCTCCTTTTTAGGTTCTACCAAGTGTTTCAGAACTCTATTTAAATGATGTTCCTCCAGTCCCCACCTTGGCAGACATTGTGTGGATAGCAGCAGATGATGAAGAAACATACACCAGAGTCAGGTTGGTTTTCTCTTTGTGTCGTTATGCCAGAGTCAGGCTGGTTTTCTCTTTACTGGTCCTTATTTTCATACACTGCTTTATTTCTCACAGCATAGGCCAGACACTGGTTAAATGATCAGAACTTCCAGTCCTCTCAAGGTTTGATGTGCTGCATGTTGAAAAACATTTTTCCTAAGAGACAGGGAAAAAAAAAAAATTGGACAAAGAACACTGGGAGGAATTCTGTAGGAAGTGCCAGGAGCCTCTGCCACGCCCTGTTTTATTCACTGAAAGATCTGTGCAGAGTAACCCCCCTGATCTATGGTATTTTCTGCTTAGAAAGTTGAAGAGTTGAGTTCTCCTGGGATTTAAATGTTCTGCTCCCAGGAGTTTTGTTCTGGTCAGTTGAACTTTTGTCCTTACAGCAGGGCACTAGTAATAGGTATCTTGTGAAAGATAAAATGGACTTTGTGATTGGAAGCAAAAGCTAATGGGTAAGTGACGTTCCCCATGTGCACCCAGTGCACTGCCCAGCGTGGGAACACGCTGAGAAATTACTTGAAACCACATGAGCATGCCCAGACTTTTGTCCCTGCGTTTTCTCACCGCATCTTGTGCCGTTGGGTCATGATTTCTGTTCCCTGTAACACAGAGGCGGCACCTCCAGTGGTACCTACAGCACAGTGCTGCAGAGGCTTCATTTATTGTGTTGAAATCTTCTGCTGTCCTGGGGTGCGGGCAGAGCGCTGCCCAGCGATGTTGTCACGGAGGGGTCTGGGCTTTGTAAATGACCAACAGGTTTCTGTCCTGTAGAAGTGACACTCGCCCGCTGAAGCACAAGTGGAAGCCGAGTCCCTTCACCGTTATACAGCGAAATGCTTCGGTCCCCAACCTGAGGAAGCAGGAGGAGAAGCTGCTCGCCTTGAAGAAACCTGGTTTGCCAGCACTGAGCCGAACCACAGAGCTCCAGGACGAGCTGAGTCACCTTCGGAGTCAGATCGCTAAAATAGTCGCTGCAGAGTCAGGTAGGACTATAACGAGCGTTTTTTTGTTGAACGAGGAGGGCTGTTGGTGAACCATGTTCAGACTTGTGTTGTTTTTCCAGCAGAGCTGTGGCTCCCGTTGGTGAGGGGCCACCTCTGGTGTCAGCTCAGTGCTGGTTCTGTGTTGAGATGTCTGCATCTGTTTCGTTGGAGGGATCCTGCTTGTTTTTAATAAATAACTGTGTTTGCTGCATTTGATCTAGAGGCTGACCATCATCTCCAGCACCTTTTTTCATGAGAACTTTTGGTGTATTCTTGCCGTTCCTGCTCCCAGTCAGCCATGAGTGAGAGTTAACACCTTGATTTGGGCAGGATTGAGATCTCGGTGTTTGTTCTGTGGAAAGGACAGTGCCATTTTTGTAGCAAATAAAGTATTTGTGGGAAAGCCTAGCTGAACCAATTTACTTATTTCTTTTAGTAAATCTGTATACAACTAAGAGCCATGTTTTAGCCACAAAGCTGAACTGTGACGTTCTCTTCCGTTCATGGCTTTCCCAGTATACTCACCTCTGAAAATGGAAAGATTTGGTAGGATCTAAATCCCAGTGGTTCTACCAAGCTCCCAGCAACAGCGGCTGGTTTAGAGCGTGGAAACCAGTAAGATAGAAATTCCTTGGTGTCTCTTTATGGAGTGTTCAGAAGGCAGAGAGCTGCTGATGTCCCAACTCAAAAACATTGAACAGTTTTGCAAACTAAAGGAATTTAGTCCTCCTTGGAGACAGTTTTTCTTAAAAGCTGCGTTTCTTGTACACAGAGTACTTTTGCTGATACCCAAGATGACAGCTGTACTTTTTCCCAGAGAAAAAAGACCTATCATTTTTCTTCTTACTTTTTTTAAAAAAAAGCCACTAAACAGGATTGTGCCACACTTGAAGTGGTATCAGGCAGGTTAATTCCTGTTTGTCATGGGTAACAGTGACTGATGAAACCTTTCGTATCCTACATCTGACAGCAAATATTTTCATTCCTGGATTGCTACTTGGTGCTGCACCACGTGGAGGGAGCAAATCCCTCATGATCCATCGTAGCCCCACGGGACTTGCAGCTTTAATGACAGCTTCTACTTTGTCCAGCTGTCCACGAGCCACAAACACATTTGAACATCAGAGTAGTTGTGGTGTTTGATTTAGTTGAAATGCCAGTTTCTACAGGAGAGATTTTTCTTTTTCCACTTCGGTGTGATGGTCGGTGGACTCTTGAGAATCTACTTGGTAGCGATATTATAAATAATATGTCACCACATGAGAATATACGGGATATTTTTAGCATGCAAAGTTGTATTTAGGTGAGATTGGGTATTTTGGACGATCCACACGCTCTCAGAGCACCCACCTCCTGGGCGGGTGTTCCCTGTCACAGCACACGGGGTCCTGCGTGCCGCATGCCTCGACTCTGACAGCAGCGTGGGGAGATGAAACTGCTCAGGAGGGGAGGGAGCCACATTACCCTCAACTCCGCAGGGAATAAGCATAAAACAAGGCCCCACAGATGTCCCCTTCAGAGAGGCTGCGTGTGTCCTCTTTCTTCTTCAGGTGAGATCAGAGGAGCAACCAAACTGGAATAAAGAATGGGAAATCCTGTGACTTTTCTCCTTCAAAGTGTTGCCTCAGCTCTACAGTTGCTCAGGCTGTGTGATAGAAAAGTCCATTTTAATTCAAGCAGAGTAATAACGAGGAAAATTAGAGATCCAGATGGGAGAAAAATGATTTAATCATTTAATACCTTTTCCTTCTTCCCTCTCCACTCGGCAGCAGGCCTGGTTGTTATCAGCTGGCGTTTGAGAACAGCTCGTATTGACTTTGCGTCCTCAAAGTCAATAATGGGGAGCTGTGATTTAGGGCCTAGCTGTAGCTCGGTAATCTGATGAAGGAGATAACTATTTAGCCAGGCTTATTTTGGAAAGATTGATGTCAAAAAAGAAATATTGTGCAATCTGCTTTATTATATACTGTTAGAGAAATCCCTTAATTGGAAATTGATAACTATCTACAGGTTTACTCTTGAGGCCAAGGGCGTTAGTGCTTTAAGGTACAGTTTGTTTTCAGTACAGGAAGGTTCTCTCAAGGAGTTGTGCACTAAGCATTTTTCTGGGGTTTTGCTTTTTTGTTTTACACTGGAAATATCTAACTCATTTTCACTTCATAACACTCGGAATTTATATAGCTGTTCTTGGTGCATTTTAAAGCACGAACAAATAAATCCCATCTTCCCTGGGGAATAGGTGGATGCAGTTCTCATTTTACAGGGTGGTGATGGGAAGCAAGACAGGCCAGAAAGCCTGTGGTCAGGGAGTGAACTGCTGGGACCCTCTAGTGTAAAACGCTGGAGCTCCTGCACCAGCTCTGCCATCTCACCAGGCCCAATGGTTATGGGGGAAGGAGCCTGGAAGGAAAAGGCAGGCAAGTGGTTCTGGAGGTGATGAAGAGGAGAAAAGTTAAGACAATTTAGACCTACACTGTGAAACAGGCTCCCACTGTGACCCAGAACAGCAGCTAAAACCTCTGCTCCTCTATTTCTGAGCTGTAAAAATGGAAAAAGCAAACATTACCCGACTTGTGCCGGGACAGGGTGCAGCATTTGGCCTGGAGGGGTGAGACAGTGATGGGCACAATCAGAGCAGAGATACACGAGGGGGTCGGTGGGGTAAGAGGTACTGGAGAAGGGCTCATGTTGCCACACGGGGTTGTTGATGGACACGGAGGGTAACAGAGAACAGGATGAATTTGTTTTCTTGTAGTGTGGGGGAGGCTGGCTGATGGTGCCTCTTGATTTACATTCTGTTGTTCTGGGGAAAAAAAAAAATACCTACCTGGTTGGGTATGAGTTTATCTATCCACCTATACTGTTCTCTTTTTCAGCTTCTGCTGCATTAACACCAGACTTACTATCTCCAGGAAGTTCCAATGCATCTTCTCCTTTACCTTGTTTTGGACCCTCTTTCCAATCTACAACTTCCTTTGTCATTAGTGATATCACAGAGGAGGAGGCAGAACTCGAAAGCCCCGAGCTCCCGTCGGTCTCCATGCTTTGTTCTGCAGCCTCTGAGTGTTGTAAACCAGACCCCAAGGACCCTGACGAGGAAGATTCGGTGTCTCTCTCAAAGGCCAGCAGTTTTGCAGACATGATGGGCATCCTTAAAGACATTCATAGGATGAAGCAGAGCAAAGACTTGTAAGTGCTTCCTGAACCCTCTCAATTTTATTTTATCTTTTTTTGTCTGTCAGATCATTGTAGACGCTGGACATTGCATTCACTGCTCGTTGGTGCTGCTCTTTATTCATGATTTACAGGGGGGAAATATCTGTTTATGGTAGAACTCGCCAACGCGTTTCTGGGGATTTTTTTAATTGATGGCTGACCCGCCTGGATAGAAAGCAGTGGAGAGGAACTGAAACCAATTAGCACAACGTTTGGCTGTTTCACCTTGTTCAACACCCCGCCCCCCCAAAAAAAAAAAAAAAAAAAAATCTTGTTTGCCCTGATGAAAACCAGCATTGTGTGTGCTGGCAGCGTCGCAGCGAGGGTGGGCCCAGGTGCTGCTGCTCAGTTGTCGCACGGACCCAAGCGGTCGGGCAGCTCGGCAGCTTTTTCAGCTTCTGCATGTGGCCCAGCTCTGAGCGTGGGCAGCCGGGAGTTTTCACTTGTCTCATGATGAGTTTACACATGGATCACGAGAAGGCCCCACGCTGACCTGCCAGCTGCAGGATTCTGCCCTGCTGAGAAAGGAGCTGCCTGAACCGCCTTCGCTTCACATGGGAAAGCACAGGGATAAAGTTCAGTTTCCACATTTTTCAGCCCAAAGATCTATCCAGCCATTATGTTGTGTGAGTAAAATTCCTGGCCAAAAATAACACGTTGTGTAACGGCTGTTCACAATTTTTATGCCTAATTCAGCTTAAAAGAAATTAAATTCTTAGCACTGAAAAAATTATATAGTCAAATGAGAAGAAATATGTTCAGCTTGCATCCAGAATGTCAGGACGGAATCACACATCCATAATTCACACAGCGTACCCTTTTGCTCTTGTGTTCCTGAAAGCTTAACCACTCACTTGCTTTATATAAACGCCTGTAATCTTCCATGGGGGTGAGTAGGATTCACGGACCACAGACAAATTGCTCCTCTTCTTTCTTTCTGTCTGTTGCAAAGCGGTGCTTTGGGCATCCAAAAATAATTTTGAATTATTAGGCAGAGAGAATTCTCAAAAAAAAAAATAAATCCTCCTGTTGTGTGCATCCCCCCTCCACCTTGGCTCAGCAGGGGTCTGGGTCAGGCTTTAGCTAACTTAAAACTTAACCCGTTAGGACTGTGCCTTTCCAGTGGCCGTTCACTGGCTGTTTGGTCTAGAAAAGCCTGTGGATGCTTCATGTTGTGACATGTAATGTTTTAGCTTTATCAGAAACACGTCTACCTCTAGGACTAAGCATTCACATGTAATAAGGTAATTATCAATCTCTAATTAGTGCCGACTGGTATGTCAGCTGTATGGAAGCAGACTTTCCAGGGTAAGAAAACTGCTGCCATCTGTGTCAGATGAAGGCAGGGAAACGTGTATTATTCAGGGGAAGAAAAAACTTGTAGAAACACAGATTATAGTAGGGAGAGGGGAGGCTTTTCTGATCCACGCCACAACTGCTCTGCCAGCGCTGGCGCAGTCACGAGGAGGCAGGTGCTGGCTGGGGGAGGCTGTGAGAAGCAGCTTGTAGGTGACAGGGAGATAATGGTGGGTCACAATTTGACTTTAATTTCCTCCACAGAACATATGAGAACAGCCACTAATGGATGAGGGTGTTTGATCTTGCCGTTACCCTGGGAGAGAAGCTGTGGGAGTGAGTGGGAGGGAGAGACGACTTGTGCACAAAGGATTTACCAACAGCGCTGGTTCTTCTTGGTGTTAGAGGAGAGGGGAGAGGGAGGGGTTTGTACCTGGGGAAGGGGACAGCAGCCAAATCCCCCCTCGCTGGGGACGGTGGGCAAAGGAACTGAATCACCAGGACCCCTTGTGAGGGCCTGACTGAGTAGCCAGGACCTGGGTGACACTTGTCCCTTCTGCTGCTTGCCACAAGGCCAGGAAGGCTTTAAGAGGAAAGCTTGAGACTGTTTCTTGCTGGAGCTGAACCATTTTCCTCTCACCTATTTCCCAGCCTTTAACTTGCCTCCTACATGCAACAGTGATGTTTTAGGGAGTGGTTAGTATGTCTTAATTAAAGCTGTTTGAAGAATCACATTAAATAAATCCCTGCTGTTCATTACTTGATGAGCTTTAGGTCCTAGACACCGTCCTCAGGTGTCGGTGCAGTGCTCCTACAGCTCTACTCTTGGGTTACACAGAGCTTTTGTGCTGGCACAGGGTCAGGACTCGTAACGCTTAAAAGGCTCATGGACTCATCCAGGGGATGACGGTACTCGATGCTTAATGAGCCAGTGACAGAGATGCTCCTGTTTAGGACTGGGTGCTTAAACGCAGCCTTGGAAGCTTCGGGAATGAGTGAGAAACGCTTTGCAGAAACGCGCATGTTCCAGCAAACGGGAACTAGAGGCTGGTGCAGTGGCCAGGCCCTGTGCCTGCTGGGGGTTAAACACAGGGACTGGGAGGACACTTCTACGTGTAAGCACTACCCTGGGACTGAACAACTGCCTTTTTCCACGATGATTTCCTTGGCCCTTGGCTGTGGCACTGAGGGGGGATGCCATGCTCCCTGCTCTGCTGCTGGCTGCAGGACGCTTGTGCCCCCGGGTAGCAGAGGGTCCTTTTCTCACCCCACTGGGGGTTCTCGGTCTCTTTGCTCCTCCTGGAGAGGTTCCCCTTGCAAGAGGCTGCACCCAGGCTGCATCACCTCCTCCTCCTCCCGCTGCTCCTGTCTCCCCCATCCCTCCTCCGACACTCGGGTAACTCTGAATTCTCAGCTCTGCCTCTGGAAGGGTTTGGGGAGGACTCCAGCCCCTGAGCTGTTTTTTCTCCACACCCTTTTCCCTCTGGATGGAGTCAACGGCACCTGCTTCTGGCTACAGAATCATCTTTCAAATGGCAACACGTTTATACAACTGTGAACGAAGAACTTGCTTCAGACAGAAACCTGGCGCAGCGCTAAGGGCTGCCCGGGAGCAGCTCAGCGACATCTGACAGAGCTCTGCTGAGAACCAGCCCCTCACCAACACACACACGGAAACACACCGGGGGGATTTTTTCTTATAGGAATGTGTAGAACACCCAAAATGTTTTCTGACCAAGGGAGGAATTCAGCTATTTTAACAAAAAAAAAGTTAAACTCTGAAATTATTATTATTATTACAGGTTCTAAATAAAACTTTAGTGAGCAATTTGTGATACCTGAGGAAAAGGAATTGGGTTTCAGCTTCCTGTAAAATAAACTCACTAACACTTCAAACATGAACTGCTTGTTTGAGCTTGCAGAAAGAGGCAGGAGGCTTTGATAACCGAATGCTACAGAAAAACCTCGTGTGCAGTAGCGAAGTGGAGAGAAATGTGTACCAGCCCCCTTGAAATTATCAGTAATTACCCATATTTAAATATGAAAGCGTACATTCACTGTAGAGCAAATCAACCAAACCACCACACCACTTGTAGCTTTATAGTGAGGGGATGTAGGCTGTAAATAACTAATGAAGTTTTACTTTACTTACTTGTTATTAACACAGTTGAATGAAAATTATAAAGGGCTTTGATGCCAAGATTTTCAGGATACCCACTGATCCACAAAAGGAGCTCCAGGTTTTTAAGCCAACATGAAAGCTGAATTTTTGGCTGCTTTTTTGTTATTTTGTTTTGTTGTTCTTGCACCTCCTCCACTTGCAACAAAAGCTGATGACAAAGGCTGCAGAAAAATACTTAAAAGACACTCATCAGAGCTGTAAACCATCAATTTTGGCACTTCTTTTTATTAATACGCTCTGCTTTTGTCTTCTGTGTAGAAACCGAACGTCAATGAAGGAGGAAGACCCAGCTGTTCTTATAGCAGAAGTTCTGAGGAGAAAATTTGCCCTAAAGGATGAGGATCTGGCCCTGAAGGAGAAATGATGTTACTGTCATTAAACTTCATAAGCAAAAGTGTTATGCTCCCAGAATTTTCTGCACAGTAGCTGCCTTCCTAAGGATTGAGCCTTTTGCCTCTTTTATTAATTAGAAATGGTTTCTGCACTGGACACTTAGGAAAGCCCCTATGGATTTGATGTGTTTTCCATGTATTGTTATATTTAAGAAAAAAAAAAAAAACTTTTTAAGATGATGGAAATTCTTTTCCACCTGTATTTTGATGTTGATTATTGATAAGGATCTTCTGAAGAGTGCAACGAGTGCTGCTGGAGGATGTTCTTTCTACCTACAGTTTTCCTTAGGTTCAAACTAAGCATTAATATATAACGGCCCTTAAATAGAACTAGTTACCATTTCCAGTATAAAGGGATGTTGGACATCCAGTTCTCTCTGTGCTGCGTACAGCAGAGAGCAGCTGAGCACCAGCTAATTAACGCTGGGGGTGAGGAGGTGCTGGGCTCAGCGCTCAGAGGCAGCTCCGAGCCGGCGGGAGGATGAAACGGCAGCGATCAAAGCGCTCAGTCACGCCTAAGGGATCCCCGCAGTTGCATGACAGAATGGCCTTAATTTCTTGCCAGTAATTGAATGTTTCATTAATAGTCCTTGTATTCAGATAACGTATTTTATTTAGCATTCAGAAGGGTCTATTTATTGAACCACCGATGCTAAGAACCAAGCACCCACCGCAAGAGCTGTCTGCCGGGAAGGGCAGAAGGAACTTGGCCTTGCCTGTGGCTGCAGCTCTCACTGAAGAGGTTTCCTTCAGCTACACCTTCTCTGCAACGTTCCTCATGGCTGTATTTATGATTTTTTTTTTCCTTTATATAAAATGGAGCCTTAATAAGACAACGGTTGTCCTTGATATTATGGTTGTGCAGATTTCTAAACACGCCAGCAGGGGGGTGGATCTTGGGGAGCTTCGGGGGGTGGAATTTCAGCTGCTGCAGCTGAAGGATTTTCTTAATCAACCCTTGAAAAATTAGGTTAAAGGCGAGAGAAGAGGCTTGCACTGCCTCTGGCCACCCAGTGTGGGGGAGCAGAGAGAGTATTTATGACTTAATCACTTTTGTAGAGAGTTGACAGAGGTTCTCCCTCCCGGATGCACACCGGGAGCACGGGGCCACACGATCCCTCTGCCCCAGGGAGGCTCCTCTGCATAAGGATTTGGTGGGGTAGGACAGAGCTGCACCCCAGCGTGCAGGCTGGATCCAAGAGCCCATTAGCACAATTAACTTCTGGCCTGTGACATAACACCTGTCGGATCTATTGTATTGAAATTCTAACCCCATGGGACACTCAGGATGTCTTAAAGGGCAGCGCTTACACTGTTAAAGACCTACTTGACATTTAAAAAAAAAAAAAAAAGTAAAAGAAGTGGGCTGTTTCTGCTGACAGAGCAGGTTGCTGTTCTGGAGTGTGATCCTGGTGGCAGATGGACTCTGGCTCGTGACCCCCTGGGGTTTGGGAGCAGCTGGTCCCTGCACTTCAGAACAGGCAGAATTTGAAGCACACCCCTCCACAACCATGGCCTTGAAGGAGCTGCAGGAGCACGGCTCAGCTGCAGCCCCCCCCGGCTCCACCTCGGTGCATCCCACCCCTGAAAGAGCCCCGAGTCCAACATCGGGATTAGTCCAGACTTACCCAAAATGGAATTGCTCTCAGAATTCCTTCTCTTTGTCAGAGTCTTCCTCACTTCAAACCTCGGGTCAGTCAGTCTGGCAGCAGCAGCTCAGCGCTGCGATGGCCCCTCCTGTCCCCACCACACACTCCCACGGACAGGGGTGGCACAACCACAGTCCTGAAATAAGAATGTAGCTGAGTCCGGTGCTTCCTCGAGGCAGCTGGCATGAAGTAGACAGTGCAGTTCCTAAGCCAAGCCTAGAAAACCTTTACATTTGGACTTCCAGGATCCTAAGAGACACAGACATTTTTGTTAGCAGCGGGCTCCTTCAGGCCAGACAGCAGCACATTACATGAACACCAAGGCAGGACTAAAGCCAGGCCTTTGCCAATCAGGATTGAAACAGCAAAACCATTATAAATATTCCTTTTAAATTTTATTTTTATTAAAGCAAAATTTCAGAGAACAAGGAGGTCCTGCCTGTTGGCACAGATCTAGTGCATCTGCTGGCTAGACTGTACATATAGAAACAGTGAGTACACTTACCTAATTCCCAACACTTACAAAAAAAAGGCTTCACAAGCAGTCACGTCCCTGATCAGTGTTTAATCACCCTGTTCCCCTCCGAGTCCTGCGTGAACAGCGACTCGTAGCACACCTCTAACGGCTGCTCCCGCGCCTCGCTCCAGCTCCTCGCAGCATGGCCGGAGCGAACCCCGCAGGGAGAGTCGGGCAGCTGCCTACCAGCGCTGCCCTCGCCCCCAGGAGGCGGCGGGGCGTCCCGGCACCGGTGGGCGATGACTCTGTTCCCCTCCGAATCCTGGGTGAAGAGCTGACTGCAGGGACGGCTCCGTCCCGCCTCACGGCCCTCGGCTGAGGCAGCGCCGGGGGAGCGGCCACACTCCCGCAGGGGCTGTGCTCGAGCTGCTCGGCGTGGAGATGAATAAAACCCGGCAGCCCAGGTACTGTCTCCCGTTAGAGCAGGATTTATATTCTCAGTTTCAGAGAAATCAGTTAAGGAATCAACACTACTCGAGGAGTGCGGTTTCTTATTCCGGCTTGCACCAAGTCTTGGTTGGAAATCCAGTCTGGTCTTGGCCTCCTCTCGCTCCACTATCCCACCCTCTGGAAGGGTTTCTCCAGCCAATAAACCAGACCTGTTTCTGTGTGCGATGATCCGGTTGCCCTCTGAATCCTGGGTGAGGCTGAAGCAGCAGGAATCCTCTTCCGCCCCACAGGAGGTTTCCCTCGGGCTGTGGGACTCCGCCGGTAACAACCCAGAGCCTGGCAAAGGAGGCGGCGAGGCCGGTGCTGCCTGTGCATGGCGCTGGGGCGTCACCTGCGCCGTCCCCTCGAACCCAAAGGGTTGTTTCTGGGCTTCCCCCAGCTGCGGCAAAGCCAAGATCTTCACAGGGGCAGCAGCCAGAGAAATACCTTTTTCTTTAGAGTCTTTATTCAGGTTGAAAGGAGGTGGCCTGAAGTTTTCTTTGTCTGTTTCATCTGAAAACAACACAGAACTGGTCACAGCCAGAGCTGGCACTCACATTTCTCAGGGTTATCACTACCCACAGCTCCATTCCTTGCTGCCTGACTCAGAACTGCAGCTTCGCTGCTCCCTCGAGTCGTGCCACACGGACTGTTCCACACCAGAGCGGCACCGCCGCCGCCTCGCCACGACCCGAATTTGTGCTGCCGAGGCTGCGATGCAGCGGCAGCCTGGAGTGCTGGAGCAGCTCAAAAACATAAACTTTCCTCAAGTGAGGTGCAAAAGCTGCACCTCCAGCTGCTTGTCACTGGCTTCTCTACCCTAATCCCCTCAGCTTTCCAGGCAGTTCACCCATGATATTCCCCTTAAAAGCAGCAGCTCAAGAGCTACCCAAAAAAACCTCCACCGTGAAACTACAGCGTGAATCCATCACCTGATGAAGGCAGCAAGTCCCACATTTGGTTCTGAAACCATTTAAAATCTAATATAACTTCTCAATATAAGCAAGCTCATCCTCAATTCAGGATAAGCTAAAAAAAAAAAATAAAAAATTCCAGCATCTTAAATCCTACAGACCTTGGATGAGCAGCAGCAGCATTCAATGAATTCACCACACACAGTGAATAAGTAAATGCAATCAATTGAAGGAATAAAAAAAAAAAAAAAGGAAAGCACACAACACATTCGAAAGGAGTAGGAATGTAACAGATCCAAAGCAAAAACCATCAATAGCCCAGTCACAACACAAAAATTCTGCCAGATAATTAAATTATACAATTTATGCAATGCTTCCTCTCATCTGCTTATCACCAGCGTAGCTCAGTGTTGATGAACCAGCCCTTACACAGCCCACAGCGTACAAACAACTACACAATCCTACACTGCTGGTGCCTGCAGCCATTTAATTTCTCTCCACATTTGTTGAGACCCATGGACAAATCCCAGTTTCTTGTATTTCAGAGCACAAAAGCAGCCTCAAAAGCACAGGAGGTTATGAGTTGGCTTAATTAGCCTAAATATTCCAGTTCCTTTGTGATCTCTTCATTGGTTCAGTTAGGCTTAAACATCACATTCTCTAGAAAAGGCTTTGTCCAACCCTTAATAAAAAGCTTTCCTCGCTCACCTCCCGCTGTTTCCCCTTACGGGGAGGCTCTTTGAACCAAGTAACATTAATTTTCATTTCCAGCAATACTGTTCTTCCAAGGGCATTGAACCAACAATTTAGGGCTGCTATTGTTTAAAATAAACCCAGCATGTAACGCCCTGGGTGCTGCCCTGCCCCCGGGCAGGGAGAGCTGCCCCCAGGCAGCACCAGGCCCGCTGCTCCTGCGCAGAGCACACTCAGCCCTGGCCGAAGGGGTGTTCATCCCCCACCCCGGATTGTCTTTTACACCATACCCCTGGACAACCCAGAACTGGGCGGTTTGTAGTCACGCTTAGGCTGAGCCAGGCTGTCCAGTGTTCCACTGAAAACCCCAGTTTTGTCAGGAGTAAAGCCTAGTGCATTACTCAGAGTTCAGCTGCCCTCCAACGAAGACTGGCTGTGACAGTAAACCAAACTGCTTGCACCCACATTAACCCTCACAATAAAATTCTTTGTGAGAGTTCAAACTTTTAACCTTTACCCTCTTCACTAGAAAATGCATTTTTCTGCCTAGTAAAGCTGCCAAGAAATAAAGCGAGATGGGTTTCCTGCTTACAGCCTGAAACTACCTTCCCACAGGGGCACACGCTGGCCCACGTTACCTGTCTGCGAGCTGAAGAAGGTGAGGATGGTGGTTTGCCTGGCGTGTGGCCGAGAGGCTCCTGCCTGCATGAGAGCGACTGCAGCGCCTTTCTGTCCCAGAATTCGACGAGAGACTTTGGACTTGGCTGTGAGAGACTGGGTAGGGAAAGAAGCAAGCGGAAAGCGAATATACGCATTAAAAACAATTCTACTTCCAACGTTGTGGCATAATGCCCGCCTTTGTGAAACGCTTCAGCTCCTCCTGTGACACCACCACAGAACGGCCGAGGTGGAAGGAGCCCACGGGCGTCCCGTCCCTCTCGCACCTCCCGAAATACTCCCGCAACAGCCTCTCCTAACTCCCACCACCGCCGCCCCTCCCACTCCACGGGGGCCACACGCTCTCCCGGGCCCGCAGCAGCCCCCGACCCCTCCGGCACCCACCTGAGCCGCGCTCTGCCTCAGCGCGGCGGTGTCCAGCCAGACAT
>NW_020799130.1:3701028-3711201 GCF_003259725.1 Athene cunicularia
CGCTGAGGGGACGCGATGGCGGCGGGCGGCTCCCCGAGCAGCAGGCGGGGGTTCCACAGACCACATCCCAGCGGGGCCTTCCCCGGTCCTGCCCCAGCGCGGCTCGTGCCCAGACACCCCCCAGCCCCTCTCGCTTTGTCTTTACGAGCCCCAGGCCCTGCAGCTCCCTGCCCTGATGCTCAGCTCAAACCACCACAGCCACCGCACCGGGGCCCCATCGCCACTCTGCGCAGGGCCGGGAGGTCCCTGTCAGTGCCCTGGGGCTCGGCCTCCCCCACACCAACCCCAACCACCTGCTGCCTCCGGCTGCACCCCCCAGGTAAGGCACAGGGCTCTGTCACTGCGCCAAGAGCTCTCTGCAACTCCCTAAGCTGTACAAAAAGGGCTTGAGATGTTATTAAACTTGTGGTTTATACAAGCTCACCTTAGCCATGGGTTAGATTCTGCCACCCCTAACCAGGGGCTGGATGGCAGCCCCCTACCTTTTGCGGAAACCCTTCCCAGCCCCCCACTGTTCGGGTACCGGGCTGCAGCACTAACGACATTTTGTTCCAACTGTTTATTCAAACGTGAATTAAACCGGTGTGCCATTTTAAGAGCAAGCTGGAACCAATACCGAATTTAAAAAAAGCATAAAAAGCAGCTCTTCCTTTCCCTCCCTACAGAGAACACTGCTGCTTTAACAGTTCACAAAGCGTTTCATTCCTCTTCTCTAGGTTTGTGGCCAGGTTCATGCTGGCACCGCCCCAGCTGGCTGCAGATAAGCACTTTGGGTGAGTTCACCTGCTTCTCCTTCAAGGCTCTTACTCTTCTTTGAAACTCAGCTTGTTCTTCACCTTCTGGGCCATGTAAGCGGCTGTGAGGACAGAGCAGGTCACAGTGAAGAGGCACAGGGCAGAGAAGTTGTGTGCCAAATCACCCTGGAGAGAGGAATAGATCTGTCGCCTGGACTCGTAGTCCAACACCACCGCCTCGATCTGCGCCAGCGTGCAGAGCACCAGGCACACGTGAAAAATCTGATGGCTCTGCCCGAAAAAGTGACATTTCCCAGGGAACCACTTCTCGGGGTAAGGGTGCGAGAAAAAGAAGGCACCAATGAGGAAAAACAACACCTGGCATTTGTGATAGAGAAGGGCCGGGTCAGCCTGCTCGGAGGGCCGGGCGGTGTAGATGCGGTGGACCACGGGGCTGATGTCCAGCACATAAGCCAGGCCGGAGGGCAGCTCCTGGCAGAGCCGGCTCAGGAGGTGAGCAGACTGGTGGTACTGGTACTTGGCGTAGCAGGAACCGGCACAGGACAGCCACGCTAACAGGACAGCCACCGGCATGTAAAACCCCTTGATTTTCTCATGCCAGCTTGGCTCGATGGTGTAGTAGTAGTGTCCCAGGGCGCTGCCGTACTGGTAAATGGCGACCCCCACGTAGTCCATGAAGAAGAAGCTGTAGTGCCAGAACTCAGATTTAGCCTGCAGAAGGTGAGCGAGGGTGCTGAACGTCAGGTAGGTGATGGACGCCGCAATGATGATGAGGAGGGGTTGGGCGTGCGGGTCCTGCCCAAAATCCACCTGCTGTGAGAGCTGCTGGAACCGCAGCAGCAGGATCAGCGCTGCCACCAGATGGGTCCAGACGTTGATGGCTTCGTTGTGCTGCTGGAATAGTGTCGAGAAGTAGTAACGCCAGGTCTGCTGCACGGGCCGGTAGCCAGTGTGGATGTAGGGCTTCCAGAAAACCTTTGGCACCTCCGAACTGCTGACCGTGGAGGGAGAGAGGGGGACCAGCAGCGCAGGGACCTGCCGCACGTTAATGAAGAGGCGGCTGAGCTTTTCGGTGACAACTGTTGCCATGATGCAGCTGAACTCTGGGTCCCTGCCGTGCAGAATGACCTTTGGGAAGGAAAGTTTTGCTGCAGGGTTTAACAAAAAAACCAAACAAACAAACCAAAAAAAAAAAAAAATCAACAAGCAGAGGCCATTTGAATGCTCTGGGGTTTTTTCCCAGATACATAAAATCATGCATGACTGGAGAATGGCCTCATAGCTGAAATAAAAGAATTACCAAAAACAGTCATGGGAAGGAGGCTGAAGGGAGATTTAAGAACCCCTGGAGTGCCCCATGTTGCAGAGGTGACAGACTGTCTGAAGGAGTACGGAGGTAGAAGACACCAGTACAGGGTTAATTAACACAATAATTAACACACCAGGATGCATCAGTTCCTAGCTCACCTCTTCCCAGCAGTCTGGGAACTGCTAAACAAACTAAACACCCCCAACAAACTTTCTGCTCTAGGAGCGGCCCAAATTTTCCTCTTTGTAGCCTGTTTGCAGCATCTGTCTGTACAAATAACAACGAGCGGTGGGACAACCTGCTCTGCCTCACCAGGGGTGCACCCAGGAACGTAAAACACCAGTAACAGAAGATGTAACTTCTGCGTTTAGAGTTTTGACCATCTTTTTTTCAGCTCCTGATTTTCCATGCGGCTTTGCACAAAACCAACACAGCTCGAGTGAGTTCACCCTGTTGCATCACTGAGGTCCAACAGCGTAATCTTTGAGAGCAAGCATTTCCATATTTACATTTTTGAAGCTGCTGTCCTTTGTGAGATAAAGACAGGCTTGCTGCCGCCTCCTGCCTTCTCACGACAGCCTTAAAAACATATTGAACAGAACATACTCGAAAGGAGATTTCCTCCCCCTCTTTACCTGTTCTTGCTCAGACAAGTTCTGAAGAAATCAGCCTGATTCCTGTCCAACTCCAGCGCTGATTTACGCCTCAACTCCTGGCAAGTGCAGTCATTTCAGGGACAGCTCAGACAGGAAAAACCCTTCAAAGTTTGGGAATGGGAGGAGGAGAGGATGGGACTGTTTATTTTAAAAATCTCTGTAATTTCCTCATCAAAATGGAGTAGATGGGTCTGTGTAACTCCCGCCTGCCCAAAGCTGAGGAGCACAAATGCAGATAAAAACAGACTGTTGGATGCTCTTTTCCCCCCTCGCCTGGTTAAAGAGGCTCCACATCAAAAACAAGCAGCCTGGCTGGGGGCAGCACCTCGCAGAGGGCAATCCTGACCCTCGCCTGGCCTCCTAAACCCTCCTGTAACACTGCAACGTGCGCAGGCTGCCAGTGAAAAATTAACTTCATAAAACTTTTCCAGACTTGCAGCTACTGCGCTGAACTGAAACAGCCTCGAGTCCTGCTGGGGAGGTGGGGGCAAAAGCAGAACTTGCCATATTAAGCTATTTTGACCAAAATTCAACAGGAAGTTTGGAAGAAAACGTTACCCTTGCGCCACCCAGAGAACTTACCTCTGCACCAGGGCTGCCCACGAGGATGCCTGGGAGGGGGCTCAGCTCCAGAACCCACCTGACCCTGTCACTGCTGCCAGAAGACAAAATCCTCCGGGCGAGGCACCCCCAGGGCTGCTCAGGGAGATGCTGTGGCAAAAGCAACGGGAAAAGCCACGTTCAGAGCAGCCGAGCACGAGGCGGGAGAGGGAGCGGTGTTTACCTCGGGTCCTCCAAAACCTGTTGGAGCAGGACTTAATTTGCAAAGCTCTTCCTAGCTACGAAGCCTTGAGCAATGCTGGGTTACGGACGGAGCACATCCTGCGCGGCGCTGGAAATCATTCACCTGGCTCGTTGTCTGAAGAACACCCTCCACATACCTCCGAGATGTCCGTGACGTTGCCTGGTATATCCTGCAGAGCATTTCCTTTCTCCAGCAGCATCCACCCACCCTGCTGAATTTTTACTTAATGATACAGACTCAGCCCCCAGCTGTTTACATGCCCGTGCTTCCTGCGTACAACTGTATTTAGGCTTCTAATGCACAAATACGGAGTTTTTAAAGTCGTGATCGGTTGGTTTCTCTCAGCACAGGCTCACCCAGCCCCCAGGATGGGCAAACCGAGTAGGTTTTTGGTGGCCAAGCTCCAGCCTCGGGGAAGCCTCTCCCTCCACCCCTGCCCAAACCCCTTTCAGGGGCAGCAGGGGATTGATCCCCCCCATTCTGGGAAGGTTTTTTTCCCCCCGAGGGGGTGTTCCTTCAGAATGGGGGTGCAGCTGGAGGTCAAGGTCAGCAGGATCTCCCCTCCCAATGCCCCAGCCGCCCCCCAGGACACCCCCACCCGGCCCCGGGGAGCCCCCCTCGGTGCCCCCAAAGCTCTGCTCCCCACGACAGCTGCCGCATTGTCCCGTGTCCCCCCCCCTGCACCGGGGAGCCCTCCGTGCCCGCTCACCCCCAGGCTCCCCCGGGTCCGGGGGGCAGCTGCTCCCCTCTGCCGGGGCCCAGGCTCCTCTCCTCAGCGGGGACCCGTCACGGACAGGAGGGCGAGTAAAGCTCCCGGTTTCTGGCCCCCACAGCGCAGCCCGCGGCCACCCGCGAGCGGGGTGGAATCGCCACTTCTCCCCTCACCACACCCGTCACACCGCTTGCGATTGTCACTTGCTACCGCCTGGCGGGCTGTCTAGCCTAGGAAATACAACTCCACCGCTTTCTCTCTCTTTTTTTTTTCTTAAAGCAACCTGTTTATAGTCCAGCTTTCCCTATCAGACTATTATTTCCTTTTTCCTGCCAGAGCACCACCTCCTCCGTGCTACTTCCCCCCACCCCCTTACTCCATTCTCAGATCATTACCATCCTCTCCCTATTCACATCCCCCAATCTCATTCCCACCCCCTAAAACTTCCATTTCCCCCCAGCAGCCCTCAGAGGAACCAGACTAAGCTCAGGCCTTGGGCATTAAGCTCCAGTTAAGCCTAACACAGGCAGCCACATAACGCAGAACTAAGACAAGGGAACAGAAGGCCCCGAGCTGAGATCTGACAGCTTTGGCAAGTCAAAAACCTCACATTTAACGTCTCTTTGTGCTCTCAACGCCATTTGGGGTTTGGCAGTGCTGACATTTTCCTCCCCCACGCCCTGAAAAGATAGGGGAAACCCCCCCACAGAATTTGGGACACTTCCTCAGCAGGCAGATACATTAAAGGAAGAGCTGGGGGTGGTTGGATTGCTGATTATACCTGCTCTTGTCTACAGGAACTGATCCAGTGATCACCTGAACCTCCATTACATAGTACTAGAGACACTCACTGCCTTTTTTTTTAAAGCAACCTGTTTATAGTCCAGCTTTCCCTATCAGACACTATTATTTCCTTTTTCCTGCCTGAGCACCACCTCCTCCGTGCTACTTCCCCCCCCTTACTCTATTCTCAGACCAAGTGCATCATGTGGTGGATTCAAGCTTTTGTCTCAAAGTTCAGCTCTACTCCCCCATCCTCTGCCCCTCCCCGGGTGGATCCTGACCCCTGCCTCATGCTCTCGGCTCACACACAGTTGATATGGGCCATTAAAACCCCAAACCTGCACTATACCCCCACCACAGATTGGGGGCAGGGGGCTGCCCAACAAGTAGTTTTTCTTACCTTAAATGATGAAGTATAAAAACACTTCTGGAAGTCCTTCAGGGAAAGGATCTGATTCCAGCCTTCCAGGGCATCAAGCCTGGCTTTATCTCACTGCTCTTCCTTCATTCAAGCAGCACAACATCAGCTTTTGGTTAAGTACAACTCTGGTGCAATCAGAAGTGGTTAAGTGTGACACACAAGAGCTTTCTAAACTGAGGTTCCTTCCTTAGCAAGCCCCAGAAGACAGGTCAGGTGGTCCAGCACTCAGCCCCTTAAAAATAATTCCCTACCGTTTTTTTCATCCTCAGAACATGTCACCTGGGCAGCACCAGATGCAGAGTTAACCTGCAGACAAACCTGGCAGCCAAGCCTCAACATCAGAGACACAAAAGGAGGGACAGGACCGAGTGTGCTGCACCAAGGCCGGTACCACCGAGTGTTTGATGCAAGGAGCAGCTGTGAAAGCCACAGCTTCCCACGCCGAGGGAACACGCTCACAAACACCCAGCAGCTCAGAACAGTGTTTATACTGGTTAGGGGGCTGCTCACACCCTCCAGCTGCAGCTTCAGCATGAGTACCTGTGGCTGCCCTTAGGTTTTTCTTTTTTAAAGGCACCTGTACAATACAGCAACTCTACCCAATCCACATAAAAAAGCATCTCCCCTGAGAGCACAAGGACAGTCAGATCTATTTCTCACGCCCCAGAAAAAACAAAGTTGATAGACATCTGGTTGTGGGCAGGAGTTAATCTTCAGACTCGCCCTGAGGCACAGCGTACCATCCCAACACAGCCGCGGCAGACACCAAAACAAAAATAACTCTTATCCACAACAGCATTTCCAATGGGGGCAGGGTCACCACCCCAGCACAGAGCGGGTTTCTGACTTTGAGGCAGGAAGCGGTACACAAGTCACCATTCAACAGCAACGAGTCATCTTCTAGAAACCCTTTCCCAAAAAAAACCAGCTCAGATCAGTCATGGGGTAACAAGGACTTGTTTGTTCAAGTGTCAGCATCCACAGGGAGGTGGTTCTGAACTCTTTTTAACAAACACACACAACAGCTGATGAGCGCTGAGGTGTCAAAACAAAGCTCTGATTGTAAAATTAAGACAATGAGTGTGCTCTAGGGGAAAGGCAGCCCTGCAGCATGCCCACGGGTGGAGGGAGAAGTGCTGCTGCAGCCCTTTCCACTCAGCACCGCGCAAGGATTCCTGCTGCAGACCTCAGCCAACTCACTTTCGTTTCTCACATCATTTTCAGAAGTAATTCTCATGATAACAGCACTGTGCAGCTTTATTTAGTCACTCAGTTACAGCAGTATTTCAGCAGACTGGGACAGTCAGATTTTTGAAGTGTAACAGATATTCAGCATGGAACAGTATACTACATATTCCTTTCACAAATGTCTTACAGAGCTGATACAGTACTAGCCATCAACCCAGTAGCAAGCGCACTGGAGTAGAAAAGGATGCAACAAGAAGATAGCTACACTGGAAAGACAACACTTTAGAAAAAGTGAAACATGTAAGGTCTCCCCTCTAGCCCCCAAAGAAAGTGTACAGTTTGGATCTAATTTTACAGTTCTACATCAGTTTCTAGAAACTTAAAAAAAAAAACAAAACCAAAGATAAAACCACTGGCCAGTACAGTCTTTGGATATTTAGAGGAGGGGGAGAGAGTCAGTTTCCAGAATGAAGTCAGTCGGTTTCGGCCTCACCAGGGTCTTTGCCTTCTTTGTTCTTTCGAACCTCTTCAATATGCTTGTCCTGAAAGGCAACAGCAGGGAAGCAGTTAGCTGCCCCAGTGCAGGGAGGCAGGGCAGGCCCTGCCTTGCTTCTCACCCCCCAGCCCAGCCAAGCTACCAAAGCCTTAGGAGAGAGAGGGAGATGCTGCACTAACTCCATCCATCCCCTCTCCCCCAAGAGGAGGATTTCTGCAAAGTCTGTTGCAGATTTAATCATCTTTCGAGATGATACCACCACAGAACTCCCAAGGATGTCCATCTAGTCACAGCACCCCCCCCTCACTTGGACATTCACTTGGCTTTATTTAGCCTGTTTTCACAGTCTGGAACATGGATAAACTCTCTCCCTGAGACTCTACACCCACCTTCTCCCTCAAGCGTTCCAGTTTAGCAGCCATTTGTGCCTCGCGGTTTTCTTTGTTAGCTTCCATTTTGTGGGTCAGCTTCTCCTCTGCCATTTTGCTGAAGTTGTTGTTTTCTTCAATTGCTTTCTGAAGCACCTCTTTTTCATGCTCCCGCTTCTCAGCTAGCTGCTTCAAGACTTCTGCTTCATGAGACTAGCAAAACAGAGGACGCAGGCTTTGAACATAAAACAGATGAACTACAGAGGCAGCCACAGTCGAGATGTTCACAACTCCCATGAGAAAAAGATTTTTTTTTTTTTTTGCTATTTTACCAGAGAACAATGTAACTTCGTGATGCAGGACAGAGCTCCCCCCACTCACATAACCCACATTTCACCATTACTATATAAACTATAAGGAAAGTTAAGTTGCTGTCATTACTTCCAAGTGCTGTTAAATGGGATTCCTCTGGAAAAAACACAGATTTTTATGTTAACATCGACAGATCTTTCCTAGAAGAGCCCCACTTCTCAGAATGGTGAATCACTGTGACTGAGGTCTCACAGCAGGCTGCACTTCACTTAATAAACTTCTGCACACCCCAGGGGCTCCCAGCTACACCTCATCAGCAAGATTCTGCATCGAATCAGACACTGTATTCACAAACCTTCTCATTACAGATCCACCATCACATTTTCTAGGAGAAAATGAATCCGTTAGATGTTAAAGACAAGAAAAAACAGCTTCATGAAAAACCATGCCCTCTCAACTAGACGTTTTCTCCCATTCAAGATCACTTCAGGAAGAAAGCTACAGCCTTGCAGACCATAACAAAGGTTCGTAAGAGCCCCAGAGATTCCAAAGTTAAACGAATATTCCATTTACCATTATACAAACTGCTGATCACTTGTCCCAAGCAGCAAGTAAATTTTAAAAAAAACCCACACAACTTAGACTAGCTGAGCAGAGCCCACTTACACTGTTTCAAATTTACCTTACGTCTCTCTTCTGCTGCTTCCAACTTCTTCTGAATCTCTTCCAATGACACATCCTTCTTCTTTGGGGGAGAAAGAGGGAATTCTGGGACTGCTTCTTTTGAGCGGGGACTGAGTATCAGCTCAAATGCCTGCCCAGAGGCACGCTTTTCCAGTTCCTTCACTTGAATATCTAGGAACATGGGAAAAATCCCAAACAAACAGTATTTTAAAAGCCAGGAACTGGCTTAGGTAACTTGAACAAGAGCCTTCAAAACTTCAATGCCATAAAGCTCACTTAAGGAGCCTGAGCTGACAGTTTTAAGCAGCAGCACCACCATTCAAAAATGTGGCATGCGATTTTGTTTCCAATTCTTACTTGATATTACGTTATCCAGGCACCTGACATTTTATTTTAGCCTTTGATACTCAAGGTCATGAAAACAAGTTTCTTTTTTGCATGTGAAGTACTGATAAAAATAAAATCATTCTCCAACAGCAAGCCTGAGGAAGAGTTTCAAGGTGCTCCCCTACAACCTGACATAGCTAAAAACTGAAATCAGTTTTCAAAGAAATATGTGAGCCAGTGTTCTGCCTTCAAACACCTATGAACAGGCACGTCAGCCCTGCACGGTGTCAGTTGTACCAGCACACCAGTTTTGATCACCAAGATGTCTAGATGATAGTCAGTTCTGTTAACGGAGCAGATGGCATGCAGATGAGCTCAAGCCCATCTGCTAACAGCCTAGTCTGAGAGGGCTTTCGGTATGTTTTCACAAGCACCCAGTTTTAACAGCTTCTCCAAAGCAGCCTAGAGATGGGAAAAAGGCATGGTGATGACAGTTTATTTTACTATATTAGATTTTTTTTAATTTGAGGAAGTTACGAGCAAAAAAAATAAGACATAAGAGCATTTAGTACATAATACTACGTACCAGAAGTAGCCATGACCAAGAAAATACGACTTCAGAAGCCAAGTCAGGGAGAATTTCAATCGATTGGATTCCTAGATAACAAAGAGACATACCTTTGAACAGTAAGTGTAAGAATTTGATTTCTTTTAACTCCTAATAAAATTTGCTAAGCATCATCAGACCTCCTGAACAAAAGACAGTCAGGCAGGTTACTGCAGTCTGTAACCCCAGTCAGTCTTGGGGGCTGAGGCTGATGTACATCGCTAGGAACAAGCAGAAAGGTTCTCTATTATTGATGCTGCAGAAGCCGTTGCGTGTACAACAGTATAGCCGGGCATTTTCAGTCTGTTTTACTCCACCATAATTAAGATATGCAAACAAAGACTCCCATTTCACCATTAATTCAGCAGCAGACAGCGCTACGGATTTCACCGACACTGCACATAATGGATATAGCTCCCTGAATTAAAATACAGCGCACAACAGGACAGTACAGCCAGGACTCCTGCTGGTACCAAAGGGCCTTAAATGTGCGCATCGAGCTCATTTAAAATTCGATTTTATCCGTGCAGCTGAAGCCAGATGCTGCACATCACGACAGACAGGGAGCCCGCCCGCCGCCCGGCATCCCTTGTTAAAAAGGCACGTAATAAAGAAATAAAAGCCATAAAGCGCTCTAAAAACCCCAAAAGAAGGATTTTAAGGTTTTTTTACGGTTTTTAAACGACGATGAAACGGGAGCCGGGTGGGGTGCGCGCTCGGACGGGCGGCGCTAGGACCGCGCACCCAGCC
>NW_020799130.1:3711251-3726321 GCF_003259725.1 Athene cunicularia
GCCGTGCGCACCCCCCGCGGTGGGCTTTGCGCCCAGGCGCGGAGGGCGGCGGGACTCCCTTTGTCTCCCGCCCCGGTGGCGGGGAGGAGCGGGGCCTCGGTGCCGGCCGCATTGGGTCAGGGCCGTCCGGCCCCTCGGGGGTGTTTGGTAGGATCGGAGCCGTGGGTCGGGTGGTCGCCTTGGGGCTGGGCACTGGCCTCGGGGCCACGGTCACCTCAGGGCTGTGGCCACTTACCTCAGGGCAATGGTCACCTCAGAGCCATGGTCACCTACCTCAGGGCCCTTGGTCACCTCAGGGCCACAGTCACCTCATGGCCATGGCCACTTACCTGGGGGCCACGGTCACCTCAGGGCTCTTGATCACCTCAGAACCATGGTCACCTGCCTGAGGGCACGGTCACCTCAGGGCCACTCAGTTATCTCAGGGCCACAATAACCTCAGGGCTCTTGGTCACCATCAAGATGACCACCTTGTTTCTCTGGTCACCTCGTGGTCAGAGCCACCACAGGCCAACCCCAAAGAGCATCTGTGGGTGTGACAACGTGTTGGCCCCGCAGCCCCTGGCAGTGTGTTTTGGGGGACAGCCACGTGGCCACCCTCTCCTATGGGGTGACACCAGCAAGTCGCAGCACATCCAGAAGAGCCATCGTTCACGTGGATTCTGCAGTATGTACGTAACGAGTGTGTAAAAACAATCCCTCCTTGCCCCAGAGCTGCATTGTGAGCAGTTCCCTTCCCAGGATAACGCTATTGCCAAGTGTAGATAAGTGGTTCGCTCGCAAATGTGCTTTAAATGAACTGGCTGCATTTCACATGCTCTGTACGAATGACTTCTGCACAACTCCCGCGGTGGTTTCCATGCTACAGTCACCTGAGTTACACCAAGAGTCAACGCGCACAAAAGGCAGATGGCCGGAGAACAGCACAAATCTTCTGCTACAATGCAAGCCCAGCCCAGCAGCCTCTGTACCCTAAATACCAAAGACAGGACTTTACTGAGGGGACTCATCCTTGTTGTACACACTCTTAAAAACAAGGATTTTGCACAAAAAAAAAATTCCTACCTTGAGGAAGGTTAATATTGTGACAGAAACGCATAAAGCTTTCAAAACAGAGATTATTTTAAACACTTGCCCTGTTTTTTGCTGATCTGACGTCTATTTCCATGGAAACCACATCCAGGCGCTGAGCTGCTAGAATTGGGAGAGGTTTCTGCCGGAGTGGCTCGCTGGGCATGGGAAGAGCCATTTTCCAGCAGCATGGTAGAACCTTTTTGTGAGATTGAAGGGATTTCAGATTCAAAATGGTTTGCTTGGCCCTTCAGGCTCATGCCTGGTACAATCACGGGGTTCCTGGCTCAATACCAGCGGTATGTGCGCAGATATCACATACAACACGCATGTTTTTAAATGAGACATCTTGAGTGCTTGGATTAAATTGCATCAAATGTTGCTGGCAAACAAAGCAGCCAAGAGACCATGCCATCAGCCTGTGTTTTACTTTATCATTTATTAATTATCATCCATGTAGATCAACAGTGTGTTGGATGCTTTAATATTAATGCTTTTTAGTAAAATCAATGAGCTTATCCTGGGGTGATCTCAGGATTTCCCAGAGGAAACAAGGCTTCCTGGGCTCAGGGCTTTTTGTTTGGTACCTGTGTGACTGCCTTTAGTCAGCCCTTACCCCCTGGAGAGATGATGATGAAATATCATTTACTGCTTTTGAAGAAGGGATGCAGGCTGAGATAAATCTACGAGTCATGCAGGGTCTGTTCGCAGCACTTTCCATCTTATTTCCTGGGCTTCTCACAGGGAAAAACAGAAAGAAAGAAAAAAAGACCTGAATATAACTTACCTTCCTTTGCAGATTGTCTTTAAAGCCAAAAACATTTATTTCGGCTAAGAACTCTGCTATGTAAGAGGCAACACAGTTTATTGATGAGAAGCACTGAGCTGGGAATCAGATTCGGGACCTGTTCTCAGCTCTGGCATCTTCCATGCCATGTCACTTCGGTTGCGCCACACCTTTTGCAACAATCTGCCACAACTGATTTCGATTTAAACCAAAATCTTTGAGTATTTTTGTGATACAAAGAGAAATAACAGCTCTTAGCAGCTGGAAAGGCATGGAGACAATCTCATTTTTGGCCTCATTGCAAGAGTGGTTTTATTTTTGGAATATTTCATAAACCCCATTTGTTTATGTGGCATTTATTTTTGTCTGATCTCAAGGAGAATGGAGTATATGAAAAGCTTTTATTTAATTTGCATTTGATTTGTGTTTATTGACACATTTACTGCGATTCTAAACAGACTCTTCTTTCGTCGAGCCTAGCAGCATGTGGCTGTAGTAGTTTTCATCTACTGGATTCCTTATCACCAACAAAAGCTTTTTGCTGTAATTACAGGGGGTTTTTTTTACAAAAAAAAGAGCAAGTAGCAGCACCAGAAATTTCCTCCAATATGTCACTATTTAGCCCCAAAACAGGGTTTGAGATGGAAGATACTGTTTCAAGCCCAGATCAAACTACAGCAGCCAGATGAATTTGTGCATCTTGAGGAGAATAAAGGACCACAGCAGAACCTGCAGAAGATATTCCCAGAGTAGAATGGGACAAAGGCTTTTAAAAATTAGGAATCTGATCTACTCTTGGGGTCAGTGGCTACGATGCATCTGAGCCGGCGATAACTGCCCCCCCTTGAAGTTGCTGCCCTGGTGCAGCTCTCAGCCACAGCTGCAACTGCCCACGGGCTGCTGGAGGGGGGCTGGTTCTCAGCACAGACAAAACACGAGGCCCCTCGGATGAGTCTCCTCGGGAAGACTCCTTGTACGTGTGAATTTGGGACGTGATGTGATCAGATTTAGCATAAAGATTAAAGTGTCTCCTCTGATGTGCTTATCAAAATATCCCACAAAGAGACTGACATAATTAGGTGACAACTCAGCCCACGGCAGCTCTTTTAACTTGCAAAAATATTTAATCTCCAATAAGAAAATGTGCTTTCTGAGTATTAAATTGCCACCCTTAAGCACTCGTGGTAGATGGACTGACAGCTTATTTGTTAATCAGAGAATGTTTTAAAGCACCTTGGTAAGTAATATTAGCAAGTATTTGGTAACAGTCACCGCATTAGCAAAGTTCATTTTAAAACTAGAAATTCAATGTACTATTTGACCTGAGTCAATCAGTTTAAGCGATTTCATAAATAACCTGCTAGAGGAGACAGTAATTTAAAAGAAACTTGTTCTCAGAGGTAGAGAGAAGGGCTACAAGGTTTCTTTCTATCCATGTTTCTCAGGTTTTGTATTAACCTTCAGCAAATTTTTCTCCACACTGCAGCCTGCCCATCTTCGCTCTGGCTGTACTGACATGCTGCTGCCCGACAAAGGCCTCGAAGGAAAATCAGTGGCTGCAAAGGTCTCACTGATCTTCAGATAAAAATACTTTTTAATCCGAATGCAGCCAAGGAGTTCATGGAATTGAAGAACAAAACGAGACTTTTAGGGAGTGTCCCCCCCACAATGAAAGCTCTTCCACAGGAAGAAATGTTTAAGGTCATTGATATTAGTTTACTGGAGGTGTTTAAGCTGATACTATACTTATGCTGAAAAACACCGTTAAGAAAATGTTCCCTTCGTAACAAATTTGCACTTGCCAATGTGCTGTTGGAAATGATTTTAATTTTTTTCATATCAGACAGGGTGCCTGGTTTCGATTGATAATTTGTTTTTTGACAAATTCACTCAAACTCACTTAATTCCTCCATAAAGCGAGGCGAGTAAAAGCACTCACCAGAGATGGTGATTGCGCCTGCAGCAAGAGAGATGAAAATATAAATTAATTGCTTTGATATTGGGGCAATATAACCCCGAAATGTCATACCTCTTCAAATGCAGTCATAGGATTGCATGTGTATTGCGTGATATCCAAATACTATGGTGACGGGGGCTGACAAGGCTCTAGAGTAGAAAAATAACATAAGATTCTAATGAACTAAAGACAAAGGCCCCACAAGCACTCTGCTGCCCTTGAAAAAAAATTCTCCAACACACTGAAACAGTGACAGACCCTAAAGTAAGGCAGCAGCTGCGGTACCCACACGCAGGCACCTTCATCCAGGATGCTTTGTCCTAAATAGTGAGGTCTGCCTTTGATCCAGCCTGGGCAAAGGAACAGCAGCATTCCCTTCCCAGCCCGCTGGTAGATCTTCTGGCATGTTTTTCATTCTTTGTTTCCTAAGAAAAATGAGATTTTACAGGATCAAACTACTTCTGTATCTCTGAATTCTCTCCCAGCTTCTAGCTTTGTGAGCCAGTCTCTGCCCCACCGATAAATATGGATAAGAGCTCAGTGACACGAATTCCACAAGTTTCTTGAAAACAGATGGCTGGGGAGAGGCAGGAGTGAGGAAAAGGCTTCAACACAAGCCCAACTATTATTAGAGACCAGAGACTTCACACCAGGGAGAGCTATCACAGACGCTCCCAACAGCGGGTACAATTTCAGAACTGGTTGTTTTCTTCACGGCACCAGCAGATCCTCCAAGACACTAAGGTGCAGTTGTGCTCCCCTGGGAGCTACCTGCCAAATGTAAGGACAGAGCTGCGTGGACGCTGGCTCCCACCTCCGCTACGTCCAGAAACACCCACCAGAAGCTGGCCTGGAGAGCTCCTCACACTGCTTCCCCCCCTCCCTGCTCCCACAGCTCCGAACCGAGCTGGGAGCCTCGACCCATTTCTCTGCATCCTCCCTGCTTTTCCCTTTCTGCTCCCAAACGGAGCTCACAAATTTGCATTTCCCATATGGAGCACCATGAGCTTTGCTATTCAAGGAAGCCCGTAAACAACTCACTGCCGAGGGTTCAAAAATAACTATGCTGCAAGAGCTGCATCACCCAGCAAGAGCGAGTGGCTGGGAGAGAAGCACGAAGAAAGGGTTTATGGGCTTGGGTTTTTTGGTTTTGGTTGTTTTTGTTTTTGGTTTTTTTTTTTTTTTGCATGTGAGCCAACAGGAGATGCACTAATTAGATTTCAAAAGTGTCAGAGTCAGCCATTTCAGCTGGGATACAGCAAAGGAGACAGTGTGATTTTGACAACCACATGGAATAGCAATGCATAGCAAAGCCATAAAATATTCAACAGCCATAGAAGATTCCAGTAAAGACATTTGCTTTGGCTCTTTGAAAATGAAGTGGGGGGGAAGAAAAGCTGGGTATAGCACTAATTATTCCCTAGTTCCTAATTAGTTCCTTGAATTTAAAATATGGATTCAGCTCTACCAGCAGCTCAGCAAGCCTATTGTGCTATTAATACTTCCCTGGCGTGATATAGTTAAAAATACTCCCACCCTTCCAAGACAAAATGTAGCTTGGAAGTGTCACGATGGGAGGAGTTCAGGGATGGAAATCCTCTTAAAGGAATATGACTTCTCCTCTGTCAAATAAACAGTACGAATGAGCTTGTAATGGCCCCCAGACTGAGCCTGTTCCCACCAAGAGCAAATCTGAAAATAATGTTCAATGCAGAGCTCTCAGGCCGTTTGCTATCAAAGCTGCTTCACTGACAAAATTGGTGCGCAGCCAAATGGTAACAGGTTTTACTTATTTTTCAGAGATCTGCTGCCTGGGGAGCGGGTGAGTTTGCAATTCTGAAGTGCATCCAGATCAAAAGGCAGGACTTTGAAACACGCCCCACACCCCTTCTCTTTGCATCCAACCCCACGCTCAGGTAACGCAGGACGGTCTTGACCTGCCCAGTGCAACAGCCACAGCTCATTTTCTGTGGCAATATCTATAGGTGCTGTTTATGGGTGACATATCCTGCCATGGGCAGAATAAAACATGCCTCTTCCCACAGGATTTGTGAGCCAAAGAAACAAGCCTGGAGATTTTTTTTGATTTTTTTTTTCTAGCACCTTTCCACTTCAGTCCGACCAGAAGGTCCAGATTTATGCTTTCACACTTTGGATCCTCTCAGGACAACAAGCAGTTCCCTTCCCACCTCCACCGACAATTCTGCATCAAAATAGGTTAATTTCTGCTCTATCCCTCTGTCTCTTCACCCCCTGCCTGTAATAGCTCAGCATGGAAACAATACCTGTACTTAACACGTTCTCAGTGCTGTCTGATCCCTTTTCCCCTACTAATTTGAGTTCAGAATAGATCAATATATATATTAAAAGAAAAAAGACCAGACACATCCACTGCAGCTGTGAAAACAGGCAAACAAAGCCAGCCTTTCTGGAGGAAAACCACATTTCTCTCTTTTATGCAATAAACCAGCAAAATGCTGCCCTGTGCTAAAATCAATACCCAGAGAGATACCCTTATATTGTGATTGCCAACCTAAGTGCTTCATTTTAATTAAAACAACCCAAGCACACACACAAAAAAACAACCCAGACCTTGCAGGATGAACATCGTTAGAGAGCTGCTATCAACATGAGGAGACGAAGGCACCCTGAAGCTGCTGGGTTGGGGGGTTCTGGTGCCACCATGTCACCCAGGGAGGGGTATTGACAGTCTCAGCACCTCCCCGCACCCCTGTCCGGGGTGAAGATGTAAGCCAAAGGGTTAAAAAGGAATGTGGGGGACATTTGGGGTCCCCACCTCATGCAGCCCCCTGCTCTGCCGCACCACCACGCTCAGGTGCAAAGAATGACCCAGTATCCATGGGGCTGAGCTCCGCCTGTCCTTCCTAAATTGGGGGAAATCTGGATATCAACAAAAAAAATCCCCTTCAAACCTATTTCAAGGGCTTTTTCAGGTTAGCCTGGAACTAGAGAGACCTCACAAAGCTTTTTCTGTCCTCTAGTGCCTCAATTCCCCCTCTCAGTTTCCCCTGTTTATTTGGGAATCATCTCTAGGGCCAGCAAGAGACCACTCCAGCCTGAAATGGGGCTTCTGCTACAGAGTGAAAACTGACAAAAAAAACCCTGTTGTGCCCGCAAAATGCCCTCGATGCTGCTGGCTGAGAGAACAGGAGCCCTCTTGGCCCGTGACATTGCATTTGGAAGGCCAGAGAGCTCGGCAAGCATCGCGCCTGCAGCCCAGCCCCGCAGCACTGCGTCTCGAAGCCAGCAAGCACGTGCCCTGCGCTGGATCCCAGCCCTGGTAACCCAGCGTGGGAGGACCTGCTGCTTGGGAAGATGACAAAGTTGAGCTGGATCCCGCATGACTGTGAGCATCCAGGGTTTTCAGCTCAAGGCAGCCTGGAAGCCTTGATAACAATTCACTCTGGAGATTATGAAACTCGATTTTTCCTCAGAACTTCTCCAAGAGCAAAGTTTCGATTCGCCAGTAGAAAAATCAAGATAAAAACAAGCGTATACTCACCGATCAACGGAATCTAAGGAACTCTGCTCAAGAGGGTGCTGCCCGGGTTTGGGTTAGGAGCAGGGTCAGCCCTGTGCCTGCATCCACGCTGGTCTTCGGGGCTGGTATCGCAGCCCACGGCTGGGCACCGAGCTCCTCTACCAGAGCTCGTCGGGTTCTCACGGCACGCACTGGGCTCAGCTTGCAGGGCCGTGGACCTTTATAAGCTGTTGTGAATCCAGGCCTTACTATTTTCCATAAAAATACAAGAAAAAAAAAAACAAAACTAACACGACAGTAAGTGTTACGGTAATTACAAAGAGGTTTTAACACATGTCTCAATTTGCATTAATTAAATCAACAGGGAAGCTTCAATTGAGTAAATTATTTTTTTAAATTTTTTTTTTCCTAAGCAGCAGCGAATGCTGCAGCAGGCTTGGAGCTGGTAACTCCCGTTTGCTGCATGGATGTGCGGCGGGATGGGGAGGGATCTGCCGGCTGGAAGGGGCTTCCCAGGAGGGAGGCAGCCGCAGGCAGGACGAGCTGGGGGTGGGGAGGATGAGAAGAAGACTCTCAGCTCTAATACACAAACAGCTCCAAGCCGGGTCTGTGCTGACACTGTCGGATTTCAGCCCCGAGTCCGGAGAGGGGAAAGCTTTGAAGCTGAAGCCGGTCGGAGAGCGGAGGTTGCTCTGCAGAGATAAGCCGTGGGTAAGAGGAATGCGTCCATTCATACCCCAGCCATGCTGCAAGCACAGCTGTGAGGGGAATATAAATGGGCAGCGTGGTGGGTTGGTTTTTTTTTTTATTTTTAAAGCCACCAGTTTGAATATTAAAGCAGATCAGACACATTGAAATGCTTGGCTGGAAGTGAACTCTTCCCAATGCACAACCCTCCAGGGCAGGGGACGACTGGGCTGTCAACCCCCCTCAACAGGGTTGGTGTTTCCTCCCTGCATCCCTGCGAAGCAAAATCCCTCTGTGGATAAAACACGGGGGATTTATGGATATAAACCCCGGCTAGTTCACATTCAGACCCAAACCTCTGCGTTGTACGGACACAGCAACCAAGAGCTGGTGGCGGTGGGCTGCTGTGGCAGATCACACACCAGGCTAATCCCTAAATCCTGCTTTTTGCCAGAAAACCTTCCAGTGTGGCACAGGCAAGACTGGAGCAGCCCAGGCCACCCCAAAAGGCTCTCCCCTCTTGTCGCTGGCCTAGGTGGGTGGGCAGGGAACAATGCCCTGCCCCTACCCGTGGCTGGCCTGGGAAATTCTGCCTCCAGCAGAGCTGTCCCAGCCCCTTCTGAGCTCTGAGGCCCTGTGAAGCAACCCGAGCGAGCTGTGATGAGGGAAAACACCTTCCTCTTGCACTACGCTGGGGATTTGTGCCACATCTTTTGTGCACGCTGCCTCTGGCCTCAAGGCTGGAGCATGTAATGGGGAGCTGGAGGAAATCGCTGCTTGCAAGGGGAGCCTGACTGCAGAGATGGCTCCGGGCTGGATTTTAAAGCAGATGCATCATGTCAGTGAAGTAGGAAAATGCTCAGAGAGGGTTCCTGCAGCACCACATCCCACAGAGAGCAGAAAGGGGCTGATGGAGCGGAGGAAAGAGGGTGTCTGCCCTGCCCAAGTGACCCCCGGGCTTTTTTGAAGTCTCCTCTTTCTTCTGGAGGGTTCAGAAAATTGGGCACGTGGTCGCGGGTGCAGAGGCCAGCTCTGGAGCAGGGACCAAAGGGATGCAGGGCCAAGCAGAAGGACATCTGCCCACTTCCCCGTTCCCCCAGCCCCACGGGCACTGGTGGTGGGAATAAGCAACTTTCTGTGAACCGAAGGGTTAATGAATGTCACTGTCACCCTCTGAGCACAGTCGGTTTCTGCCACCCCCTTCCCCGAAAGCCTTTACATAAGAGTCTTGCAGAATTTATAGCCTGCCTCAGCTGTGCCGGGCTGGAGCTGTGGCCGAGCTGCTCCCCTGGAGCTGCCAGCGCAGATCGCTGGCCGTGCTAATTCGGGGAGGAAAATGGGATTTGATTTCTGCACCAGTCACTGTCTCTCACTGTTAAAACAGGACCCGACGGGCTCTGTCTGCACCCCCCCAGCTCCCCCACACGATCCATTGCCTACATTGACCTTGAATGTTCCCCACGCACCCTCAGCATCGCATCAGAGTGATCCTGAGGCTCCCTGTGTTGTCACACCCCAGCCTGCTCCCAAGACTAGAAATGGTGTTTTAAATGTAAAACAATTCAAAAAAAGAAAAATCTGGAAGCCTCAAAAGCCACCGGGGGTCTTGTGGTCCTGTTCACATCAGTCCTTTGTGTCACTGGAGAGCAGAGGAGATATTGAAAGATGTTGTCCCCTGCTTCTGCGCAGTGCTGTACCTTCCCCCCGAGGCCATCCCAGAGCATCCTCAGCCCTAGGACTTGCCCCTGACTAAGAGGGGCCAGGGGGCCACCAGCGAGGTGAGGACGTGGCCATCATGGTGACACAAACAACTCGAGCACTGGAGGAGACGCTGTTTTTCCTTCCCCTTTCTTCCCCTAGGAGAAGGGCTTTGCTGGCACCCGTGTCACCCGCTGTCACTGGGTGAGGACTAGCAGGTGCCACCCAAACCCCCCCTCTCCTCCAGCTCAGCACCCCAGTAACTCCTGCCTCCACGCAGCTCCGGGCACTGTCGTCTGCAGCAGCTTCTCTCTGCGATGGCAGGAGGTGAGGCAAAGCCGGGGCCGCCGCTGCTGTCCCCCCACGTGTCCCCCAGCAAGAGTGTGGCGGTGGGACAATGCAAAAGCAGCTGCCGTGCCACCAGCCTGGATGTCCCCAGCAGCTGCCGAGGCGCCGTGTCCGGGGTCACCTCCTGCCTCTCCCACCGCAGCCCCAGCGAGGGCCCTGGCGACGGTCTCCGGTGGGGTAAATCCACGCAGTTCCGCTGGCTTCAGCCCTGCTTCGGGATGGCTGAGGATCAGACCCCCCCTAAAACGCACCCCTTGCTCTGGGGTCTACCCAGGAATGTGCTGGAGGTCATTCCAAAGCGCCTTATTCCCACGGCCAGCACGTGCCTGTTTGCAGCAGCGTCGCTCTTCACGCTGCCAAACCAGGCTGGGCTGTTTTCCTTCCATCCCCTGGGCAGATCTCAGTCCCCATTTCACATCCCGACACTGTTGGGGTGCTCAGCTCAGAGAGAATCCCAGCCAGGCTCTTGTTTAAAACCATTCTCTTTCTTTCTCTTCCCCCCAAATTTCAGGCGTGGCATCAGCAATCTGGCCAGCTTTCCAGGACGACAATAAGATTGTTGTTACCTTTGTGCTTGGAGCCCCGTGCCGCTGGTTCTTCTGGCCGTGGTTAAACTGCCCCCAACCCACCGCAAACGACCCCCCTGCCTCCTCCTGCCAGATGTGCCACAGCTGCAGCAGATCCAGTCAGGCCCAGCGAGGGATCGATGCCCACCCACCCCCTGTGCTCAAGCAGGGTGTCACCTCGGGCTCAAGTGACAGCCAACTCCATCTTTGTCCCCGGGGATTTTATTCCCTTGGCTCTGCAGCCCTCGTGGCAGGGAGGGGCTCTCCTGGCACGCTCCCCCAGCACCCCGGCCACCAGACGTCCTACGAGCACAGTCCCCAGGTTCTGCTCTGCCCACGGATCCTCCCGCCCTTGTTGGCTCCTGCACGGCTCATTCTGGACAAGAAGCAGCCGATTTCCTGGTACCCGGCTCCCACCAGCGACCCCGGAGCAGGCTACAGGTTGGAACGGCAGAACGGTGCTTCTGGAACAACAGACTCTCCGATGCCTTCGAGGAGCTGGTCCCACTGATCAAAATCCTCTTGCAGGTCTGCACGGGGCAGAGATGGTGATGGGGTTACTACAGAAATTATCTGCCTAGCTCCAGGGGTAAAGGTGAAGCAGCCACCAGACCCCTTTGCTTTGTGCAGAGGGATGGGAAGCACCAAACCCAAGCCCAGGGAGGCAGCGGCCCCCCCGCAGCCCCCTGCAAGCGCGGGAGCTCCCGTGCCCTCCCGAGCCCCCGAGCAATGCGCCCCCCACCCCGCGCCGTACGGAGATGCCTTTGCAGGAAGGCCAGAGCCGCCCGGCTGGTGATGTCCAGACCCTTGTAGGGGTCGAGGGTGCCCCTCGCGCTGAAGATGCGGTTGATGAGCTTCCCGGTGAGAAAGGTGAAGTCAGTCTGGCTCTGGTGCACAGATCCCCTGGGATAAGATAGGGAACTGCTTCAGTGGGAGCTGGGGAGAGATCCTCCTGCTGGGACACAGCCCGTAGGTGCTCCCAGGAGGGTACTGGTGGGTGGCTGTCCCCAGCCCCTGACTCACAGGATGGTTATAATCTTCGTCTGGCTGTTTCTGGAGCTCAACCTCTTCATTTTGGCAACACTTTCTGGAGTCTGGAACTTCTCGGTGTTGATGAAGAGCACGGGCTTGGGCACCTCTGGGTACAATGAGTTCTCCAGGGGGAACATCCAGGCGTCGAGAGCCACCGCACAGCTGCAGCAGGACAGACACCGGCGCTGCTTCCCAGACCACGGCTTCCCTTCCCACTGGGACGAGCCACGTGGCCCCGGAGCTTCCCCCGCTGCAGCTGACCTGAAACCGGGCTCTTTCACCAAGGCCAGCACTGCTGTCACCCCGCCGAAGGAATGGCCCATGACGGCGACTTTGGTCAGGTCGATGCTGTCCTGCAAAAAGGAGAAGGCTGAGGAGCCTGTGCTCAAAACTTGCTGCAGAAGATCCTAATTAGGGAATAAAAAGCCAAGGGAAGAAGATCAGCAAAGCCCCACTGCCCTGCCCTCCACAAGGGACATTGTGTCCTGTTTTGACCGCCGGTGCAAGGGCATCTGGCTTCCCCAGCATGCATGAGGGAGAAAAAGGAGAAGAGAAACACCAAGAAGCTGAGATGTAGAATGCACCAGGGAGAAAAAAAAAGATACACAGGGGAGAAAAAGGAGAAGAGGGGCACCAAGAAGCTGAAACATGGAAAGCTGTGGCTCTGCACAGCCCCTGCTTGTCCCTGGAGGAAAAGTCTCACACAACAAGGATTGATCCTGCCAGCAAAGGGCACCCGGACCCCCCCAACAGCCAAACGATCCCCTTGGCCGGTTGTTCTGCACGGACAGACCCAGATACCTTCAGCACGGAGAGATCAAAGTCCTGGTGAAGGACGTTCGGGACAGATTTACCGCTGCTGATGTCCTTGAAGAGCTGAAGCGCTCGAACACATTCCTCCGCTCTCTGATGAACCTGGGAGTGAGAGTTGCCCCTTCCCTGGTTAATCCAGCTCCTCCACCCTGCAAATCTGGGGCCAGATCCTCCCCCCAGCATCCACCCACACTCGTCCCTCCAAAACCGCAGCGCTTAGACCCGACGGGGCTTTCCCTGAATTACAGCAAACAAAAAAAATGAGTGAGAGGTTTAAACGCAGCGGCTCCTGCAGGGATGCAGTGAATTTATTGGAATGGTTTCTTTTCTTGTTTGTTTTTAATTCAGTTTATCTGATAGCACAGACAGCTGGAGATGAGCAGAAGACCTCTGCTCTGGGGAGGAGGCAGCGGGGTGTGCAGAGGAGGGAGAGACTGGTTTCCTCGCGAGCTGCCCCCCTCCCTGGACAAGCCTGCTGGAGCCATCCGCTGGTGTAAACACCCGTGGGGAGCCCAGAACCCCCGTCCCACCCCAGCTGACGGGAGCAAACCTGGACATCACCCTGAAACCCAGCCCGGGGGCTCCATCCAGGAGCGGCTCAAAAGCCCAAACGGCTGATTCAGGGGGGAGGAAGCCCTGACCTGGAGCCACTTTTGGACTAAATCCTTTGCTCCCCTAAAGACACAAATGCTGCTGGCCATGCACATTTAAAGACCTTCCCCCGAGGCGACAAGTGACAAAAAACTCAGATGAAAACCTCTCTCTGCTCCTCCCTGCTCCCTCCAACACAGAAGATGCTGTAACTGAGGCTGACCTGGCAACCATTTCCTTCTATTTATAATTTATTTGTCATTCATCCTCAACGTTTATGCTCGTGGGTTCATCTTTGTAGGAAAATTGTTTCCCTTGTTTGTGCAATGTGCCATGAGACAGAGCATACACAAAAATAAGAGGCTGGGAGGTGATTTAAGACTGCCAAAAGCACCTTCAACCACTACGTTTCCTAGAGAGCTTTTCTATGACAAATCTCGACTCGATGTTGTCCTTTTAAACAAGGCAGAAACAAGCAGAGGGGAACCAGGCTCAGCAGGAAAGCTTGCTCCCCAGCAAGCAGCTGTCTGGGATAATCCCGGGGAGACAAAAATCAAAACATGAACAAACCCAGCAGCCGGTCCGGAGCCCTGCCAGCCCGCGGCACTGGGCTGGGCAGAAAGCCCGTTTGTCCCCAGGGTGCGGATGACATTAAGCATCGAGGGGAACATGGCAAAGCCCAGCCCAACTCCTGCTGGGTGTCAGCTGGAGCTGGACAGAGGGAACCTCATGAAATGGAGATAAACAGGTTGAACAGATTTTTCTCCACTTGCAATGAAAAAGCTCAGTGCCAGCATCGTGGCAGTACGAGTTTGGGAGGGGGAGGAGATGAAGACCCCAGGGATGGAGGCCAGCTTGGCTTGCAGGAAGGATTTCACACCTCCCAGGTTGCCCACCCCTCACCCCCACCCCCCCAAACTCTGGTACCTGTTTGTTTCGGAAATAAAACTCCTTCTGCCCTTGGGGCACCCGTTGGTAGGGGATCCACTCCTCTCTCCCAGCCTCTGCCGGGCAGAAATATGTCACGGAGGCAGAATGGTCCCTGCAGAGGGAGGAGGGCAGGGAACCATGTCGTGGAGGTACGGGCAGCTCCCCGGGGCGCGATGCCCTGCCAGCCCCCGTCACGGCTGCCGAATTCGGTGGGTGCCGGGGCACCCACCTGTGCTCCAGTGCTGCCACCACGAAGCCCCAGGACGCCAGCTCCGAGCAGACCGAGGAGTACAGGGTCCTGCAAGGGAGCCAGGGAGGGGGAGCGGGGTCAGGGCGGTGCTGCCAACACAAGGCAGGCTCTGAGCGGGGCCACGGGGGGCCTGGGACACCCACACCCCCATCCCAGCTCTGGCCCTGAGCAGGGGCTCAGCACCCCCAGCCCCGCTCAGGGCTCATCCTACCGAAAGGCTCCCAGGCCGTGGGAGAAGATGATCAGTGGGTACCCGCTGCTGCAGGGCTTGAACGGCCCCTTCCAGCTCACCGGCACTCTGCAGGAGCCTGCGGGGAAGAGAAACCCCCCCCGGGAAAAGGGGGGACACGGGCAGCGGGGTGCTGCTGCCACGGCAGGTCCCTGCTCAGCTCCATCCCTGCCTGTAGCACCCACCCAGCTGCCCCAAGCGCAGGGCTTGGCGGCCTTGAACCCCGCTCAGGGTCCCTGAGGACTCGGGGGAGCACCCAGGATGGGGGACGTGGTGCTGCCACCCCCTCACCGATGGCGACGCTGAGCAGGGGCGCGCACCAGCGGCGGCTGCGGAGGGCGAAGTCGGCCAGCCCGGCACAGTACTCGTAGCGCGGGATCCAGAGCGGCTGCTCGGCCCCTGCCCGGTGCAGGCAGGGGTAGAAGAGCCGGAGAAAGATCCCCTGAGGGAGGAAGGGGACAGGGGGGACACTTTGGGGACAGCACAGAGCAGCAGCAGCCATGTCCTCGGTGAGTTCAGCTCTTGCAAAACCCAGCTGGCTGCAGCCATCCTGCTGTGTGGGGAAGCCTGTCCCTGTCCCCATCCCTGTCCCTGTCCCCATCCCTGTCC
>NW_020799130.1:3728470-3732524 GCF_003259725.1 Athene cunicularia
TTCTGAGAAAAAGCAAGCACGGAGGACGAGAATCGCTGTTGCCCTGCATAGCGTTCCGGGCAGCGGTCACAACCAGCAAGAGAATTCCCGGCTAACAGCTTCTCTCTGGCGGGGACGTGGGGACCGATTTGCGGTGACACGGTTGGCAGCGGCAGGACGGCCACGGCGCGACCTCTCCCCTTCTCCAGGGACTTGACGCTGGGCCAAGCGGCGATGGAAATGTCATTGTCACGGCACGGGGGCCCGGAGGAGTAACGGCCTGCGCCACAGGGACGGGACCGGGACGCTGCCGCACCGAGCTCTGCTCCGCAGCCCGAGAGGCGCCCGGCCCCGAAAAGCCAGCGCAGCCCCGGGCGGAGGGGGCAGCAAGGGGACTGTGGGCTTCGTCCACGCTCCCACGGGCTACAAGGGCCACGGGACAATACCGGGGGGCCGGGAGCCGTCCCACCGCCCGCTTGAGGTGCAGGACATTGGCCTTTTGACCGGACTCTGGCTCCTGCCCGAGCCCGATGAGGAGCCGGGGCTGCGCGTGAACCTATGCAGACCAGGAAGAAATACATTTTCCTGACTTTCCTCGCCTCTTGGCTCCTGCTTTTCTTCTTTGGAGGAGACCAGCTGCGCCGTTTCGCTTTCTTTTCCCGGAGAAAAGTTGAAGCTCGCAGGAACTGGCCCCACTGGACGGATCGGTCCCTCCTCAAAAGCTTTGCAGACCCCGAGGAGCTCCTGAGCGATGGGGACCCCTCACTGCCATCGCCCCGGGAGCGGCAGGCGGCACGGCTGAGCGTCTACAAGAACAGCAGATGCCGGATGGAAACCTGCTTTGACTTTTCCAGGTGTGAAAAACACGGCTTCAAAGTCTTCACCTACCCCCGGGAGAGGGACCAGCCCCTCTCAGAGAGTTACAGCAAAATCCTCGCCTCCATCGAGCGCTCTCGCTACTACACCCCGAGCCCCGAGGAAGCCTGTCTCTTCATCCTTAGCATCGACACGCTGGACCGCGACCATCTCTCGGGTCAATACGTCCGTAATGTCGATGAGAAAATCCGCAGCTTCCCGCTGTGGAATGGCGGCCGTAACCACCTCATCTTCAACCTCTACTCGGGCACTTGGCCCAATTACACCGAGGACCTGGGCTTCGACATCGGCCAGGCCATCCTGGCCAAAGCCAGCTTCTACACCGAGAGCTTCAGGCCTGGCTTTGACATCTCCATCCCTCTCTTCTCCAAGGACCACCCCCAGCGCGGCGGGGAGAAGGGTTGGTTGTATCAGGACTCGATCCCCCCGAAAAAGAAATATTTGTTGGTGTTCAAGGGGAAGCGGTACCTGACCGGCATCGGCTCCGGCACCAGGAACGCGCTGCACCACATCCACAACGGGAAGGACATCATCTCGCTCACCACCTGCAAGCACGGCAAGGACTGGGAGAAGCACAAGGACACACGCTGCGACAAGGATAACGTCGACTACGAAAAGTGAGTGGGAAGATGGGGTGGGAAAGGGGGTCTGGCGGGGGGACACGCACCCTGCAAATGTCCCTGCCCCTCTGCGGGGTGCAGCCATGCCCGTCTGGTGGCTGGACCTCCAGGTGTGGGGAGAGAGGAAAGTTTTGGGCTCTCCTGAAGTAGCTGAGGGTTTCATTTCCATGGAGGGGAGCTGATTGTTCAGGGCTTTCCTGCTCTGCATTAAAGTTCAAGTAATCTGGCGAGAGCGGCTCTTATCTGCAATCACTGCGGCTGCCTCTAATACGATTTCCCTTTTTCCTAACGCTGATGAATGATGCTTTTCTTCTCCCCCCTCCCTCCCCTAACGTAAACGTTTCTCTTGGAGATGAGCCCAAAACATCCCCCCCCTCACTGGCTCCACCAAAAGTCCCACAAAACCGGCGGCTCCTTGGGCACCCCGCTGTGGGCAGCCCTGAGCTCACCCAGACGGGGTGGGGTGGGGGGTCCCCCTTCATCCCCTCTCGCAAATGGGGATAGTGGCAGCAGTGTGTGATGGATTTGGTAAAAAAATTGGGGGGGGGGCAAAGGTCTGTCAGTTTGGGTTTTTCTCCACGGTGCGGGGACACACTTCGGCTCCTCACCTCCCTGTCCTGCTGCCTGGGACCCGTCACCCACCACCGGGTGCGGGGCTGGTGAGCGCAGACCCCGTCCCGCTGTCTGGGGACATCCCGCAGCCACCTGGCTGGAGAGCAGATGGGGAGAGGCCACGTTGGGCATCATCCTCAAAGCGTCTTAGGAGGTGCTGAGAGGTAAAAGTGGAGCCGGGGTGCTGCAGGCACTGGGATTAACGGGGATGTAGGGGTGGCACAAGCACCGCATGGCCCCATCCCGGTGGGTGCCACCAGCCCCGCAGGGTCACCCCCTGCCACGAAGCCTTTTTGGGGATGGGACATCGCAGGATGGTGGGATGGGGGACACCAAGGTCAGCCCCACGCTGTGCCGAGGGCTGGTGGGATGAGAAATCCCCCTCCCATCCAGCCCAGGTAATCCCCTAATGCTGTTTGCAAGTACAGGGAGATTTACACCTCGCGTGGGGCGGCTTTAGGCAGCAGATAGATGGAAAACACGTGGCACAGGGCAGCGTGCTGGTGCGTGACACCGAGCCTCTGCCGTCCTGCTTGTCCCCATGGGACACCCAGGCAAAAAGCCATCGGCGTCTCCATCATGCTCTGCCCGACCCCACATCAGGGATTTACGGCCTCGTGCGCCGGGAGAAGATGTCCCAGACCCAGAACTGGGGCAGTGACACCGGGGACAGGCCACGGTTGGTAAAGCAAGACCCCAGCTGTCCCTTCACCCAGTGCCAGTTTGCTCGGGGTGGTGGGTGCCGGCGTGGCGGAGGGCAGCACGGGGAGCGGAGGAAGGCCTTGCTGGGGGCTCCATCACCCTCCTCGCGCCGGGGGGCTGCTTCAAACAAACCGGTTCTGTGCCCGGATAAAGGGCGGCTTGTGGCAGTGCCGCGGTCCGGCCCTGCTGCGGGCTGCCCCGGGTTTAAAGCAATCCAAGTGGGTTGGGGAAGGTTCTGTGGAGCCGACGGGTCCCCCGACAGCACCGTGCCTGGCCGGAGCCACGGAGGGGCCGGGTGGAGGGAGCACGGCAGGCGCCCGTCCTGGTTCCTAACAAAACAAGGAAGCCCTGATGGCGTGATTACTCGGAAACCGCAGCGCGTCAGGAGCGAAGTATTTCCATCGGGAGGTTTTGGCCCCACAGCCCGGCCGGCGCCAGCCTCCCCGCGACGACCGCCTGCGAGGGGAGGCTGCCCGCAGCCGCTCTGCCCCCCCGGGATACATCCTGCTGCCCGCCCAGCTCCGGCAGTGGGAACGGCCCTGCGGAGGTGCTGGGGGTCACGGCAGGGTTTGGGGTGCCCAAGGAGCGGGTGGCAGCAGGGCTGCCCCGAGGGCGAGCAACTCCAGGGCTGTGGCCATCGCTGCCGTAGTTTCACGGGGGGGTCTGGAGGCTGTTTGAGCCCCTCCGGCTGGTCGCTCAGCCAGGAGCCGGGGTGTCAACGGGGCAGGGTGCGCTAATGGGGATTTCACCTTCTATTGGAGACATTGGGGTGGTTCATCCGGAGGAAGGGTTTGATCGTAAAACTTTGTGCCTTGGCATTGGGGCTGATTTCTCACATCCCAGGGCGCCAGGATGCTCCCAGGTGCTCCAGAACCCATAGAGGGGACACATCCTCAACCCCCAGGTTGGGACCAGCCCCACGTCCCCACCACGGGGAGACCCTTCACCCCTGGGGACCAGCACATTTCAAGCAGCCCTTTGGCTTTGTGGCCCCCCCCTCACTGGACCACGCGCATCCCCTTGGGCCCATCCAGGACCTGGCTGCCCCGTCCCTCCCTTCTCGCAGGCAGGAACAGAGACGGGGTCTGTCCCGACCTAAAGTCAATATTGGATTTTCCGGCGCGGTCGCAGGGACTCGGCGGCGGATGCACCTCTCCCCACCGGCCTCACAGAAGGGGCTTTCATAGCCCCACGGTGCAAGCCCAACCCAGGGGGGGGGCCCGCTGCCTGCACCCCTGCAGGCAGCCGGCCCTCTGCCCCCGCTG
>NW_020799130.1:3732574-3736129 GCF_003259725.1 Athene cunicularia
CTCCTCAGCCACGCTGATCCTCCCGCCTGCAGATCGTGGTGCTGTGGAGCTGCGAGAAACCGCCACCCCCGCGTGGGAAATGGCCCCAGACCACCGCGCCTGTGACCATCGTCCAGGGCAGGGGGAAGGTGAGAGGAGCTGGGACGCGGGCAGGGAGCTGGGACGCGGGCAGGGAGCCGGGACACCCACCCCACGGCCCATCCCAACCTGATTATTCCGCTCTGTAGCTCAGCGACCGCTTCTTCCCCTATGCGGCCATCCAGACGGACGCCGTGCTGAGCCTGGACGAGCACACCAGCCTCTCGACCAGCGAGGTGAGGCCATGGGCACCGCGGTCCCCAGCCCCGTGGAGCTGGGGCGAGCCCCGTGCCGAGCCGGGGAGGATGCTCAGTGGGCACCACGGGGCTGTCAGGGAGCAGCGCCCACTGTCCCCATGTCCCCACACCCAGGACATGCTGCCAGGGGAAGGCAGGGGGGGTGGTGAACCCCCTCCCGTGACACTGTCCCCCACTCTGTGCCAGGTGGACTTTGCCTTTGTGGTGTGGCGCAGCTTCCCCGAGCGCATCGTGGGCTTCCCCACGCGGAGCCACTTCTGGGACCCCGAGCAGAGGCGCTGGGGCTACACGTCCAAGTGGACCAACGAGCTCTCCATCGTCCTCACCGCCGCCGCTTTCTACCACAGGTACCCGTCCGGGGAGGGGGCTGGCAGGGTGGGGGGCTCAGCTGCATCCTGCCCCCCTCCCTCGCTCCCTCCCCCAGGTATTATCACACCCTTTTCACGGAATACCTGCCGGCGGGGCTGCGGGAGCTGGTGGACGGCCTGGCCGCCTGCGAGGACATCCTGATGAACGTCCTCGTGGCCGCTGTCACCAAGCTGCCGCCCATCAAGGTCACCCAGCGGAAGCAGCACAAGGACATGGTGTCCCAGCAGGTAGGGTGCAAAGATGGGGGTGTGGGGACCCCCCCCCTCAGCTGGGGAGCGGAGCCCCTCACCCCATGCTCCCCTCCTGCCAAGGTGAAGGGCACGGCGGGGGCAGCCGGCGGCCGGCGTTTCTCCCAGCGGCAGGATTGCCTCAACCAGTTGGCGGACTGGTTCGGCTACATGCCCCTTGTGTCCTCCCAGCTGCGCCTCGACCCCGTCCTCTTCAAGGACCAGGTCTCCGTCCTGCGCAAGAAATACCCACGTTTGGAGAAACCCTGAGGGCTGCTGGGGATCGGGGTCAGGGCCGGCCCCGGGTGCCCTGTTCATGGTGCACGGAGCCCTCCCGGAGCGGGTGGTCACTGCTGACGGGGTTTTACTCGTTATTGGGTTTTACCAGTACAATAAAGGCGGGTGGAGAGGCAGAGTCTGGCTGGTGGCTGTAGGATATGGGGGAGCGGGCTGTGCCTGGCAGGGAGCACTGGGAGCACCAGGGGTTTGGGGCACCATCGGCACCCGGGCACCCTGGAAATAACCTGTGTGGCACTCAGCTGTATATGCAGCGCCCCCCCCGGCCCCCAGCCCCGCAGAAAGGGCGAGTCCTTTGGCTTCCCAAGGGCAAACAGAGAAGCGATAAGAACCGAGAGCGAGGCGTGTCCTCCCTCCCCCCAGGCTGGGATGGGTCCCCCCACAGCCCCAGGCCACCCCAGCACCCCACTGCCTCGCAGCGCTCCCCATAGAAGGGGAAAGAGTTGTTTCAGTTTCATTTCCCCACCAGCTGGCTAGAAATAGGGAAAATTAAGGCTGCTGGCCTCCAACAGCTGCTCTCCTCCGGCCGCCGCAGCCGTGGGTCCGTCCTTGATGGCTTCACTCCGAGCAGACACCTGAGATAACGCCCGGCGCCGCCAGACCCAACATCCCCCACTGAGCACACCCAGCCCTTTGTTCCACTTTATTTTCCACGCATGAGAAGTCCCTCTCAGAACACGAGGGGGCTGCCGGGGTGGGCGCTCAGTCGCGAGGGGGCTGGCACTCCCGGCAGTCCCGCATCTCTTCGGAGTAGCTCTCCACCTGGATGGTGGTGGTGTGGAAGCGGAAGGTGCCCTGCAGCCGGGAGCTGGCCTCCTCCAGCACCTCCTGCGCGCTGGCGCCCGCGTCTGCAAGGAGCAAGGGAGGGGATGTTGGGGTGTGGGTGAACCCCGAATCCCTCCCCGTCATCCCCTCCGTCGCTCCGCCGGGGAGCGGTGACTCACTGATGGCGATGTGCACCGAGAGCAGCGGCTGCGCGGCCGTTAGCGCCCAGATGTGGAGGCTGTGCACGGCCTCCACCCCTGCCACCGCCAGCAGCGTCTCCCGCACGGCGTTGAAGTCCATCCCTTTGGGGGTACCTGGGGAGGGAGAGCCATGGGTGCTGGGGGGAGACGGGGGATGCGGCACCCATGGGTGGCCCCCACAACCCAGATCCCGCCCCCCTGGCGAGTCTCTACCCTCCATGAGGACGAGGAGGACGTCGCGGAGGATGGTCAGCGTCGTCCCCAGAACCAGTGCGGAGAAGAGGAAGGTGCAGATGGGATCCACGTACTTGTACTCGGGCTGGAGGGGAGGGGGGAGAGGGTGAGGCCCCTCCAGTGCTGTCACCACGCCCCAAATCCCCATCGGCACCAGCAGGGAGGAGACAGTCCCCTCCATCTCGCCCCTGTGCCTGGCCAGGGCTGGCAGAAGCCACTGTCCCCGAGTCCCCAACATCCCCTTTGCCCCCGTGACAACCCAGACCTTAAAAAAGATGATGTAGGATGCGATGAGGACGCCAACGCTCTGCAGCAGATCCCCCACGACGTGGACGAAGGCAGCACGGACGCTGGCGTTGGGCTGCTCGCTGGCTGCCCCGTGGCTGTGCCCGTGGCCTGTCTGGTGCAGAGCCACCCCCATCCTGCAAGCAGGGCAGCGGTGACATCCCCAGGGCCACTGGGCATGGGGGGACGGGGACACTCGGGGAGGGCGAGACCCAGCTGTACGTACACGATGTTGACGGCCACGGCGCAGGCGGAGGTGATGAGCATGACGTTGCCTTCGATGTCGTAGTTGTCCGAGAGCAAACGCTGGGCCGCCAGATAGACGAGGACACCCGTCACCACCCAGATGGAGAGCACGGAGAGCAGGGCCCCCAGGATCTCTGCAGAGACACCCCACACACCCCACATTGCTGCTTCGCCATCACACCGAGCCTGAGCACCCCCCTGCTCCCCCTCCCCAGTAGCACCGGGGTTCGGGGTGGGCACCCAGCACCCATCCCCAGGGTTGCTCTCTGCATGAGGACGTTGGTGCCTCTGCCCTGGCTCCCCACGCTCCCCAGGGCTCCCCGAGGCACCCCGGGATGCTCCAAGTGCTCCCTGGGGTCCCCAGAAGCTGGGTGACAGCCCCCAGGGTTGGTGTCACCCCATTACCTGCCCGATGCCAGCCGAAGTTCATGGTTTTGGTGGGGGGGCGTGAGGACACCCAGAGAGCAAAGAGGCTGATCATGATGCTGGCGAAGTCTGTCAGGAGGTGGGCTGCGTCTGTCAGGATGGCCAGGCTGTGGGCCAGGTACCCGCCTGTGGAGAGGGGACATCGGGGTGGCATCGGGGGGAGATGTCCCA
>NW_020799130.1:3737295-3739642 GCF_003259725.1 Athene cunicularia
CCCAGTTTAGATAAGCCTGGGGCCGCCCCCCACCCCTGCGTGTCTGTGACTCCTGCCCACCACCCCGGGGAGCAAGCGCTAATTGCTCTGAGGCTAATTACAGCTGCGGCACAGCCCAGAGCCCCGCTGCGGGCGCTGCCTCAGTTTCCCCTTGGCCAGGCGCCGAGCCAGCCTTAGTTTTCACATCTGTGCCGTAGTTTTGCATTCGTGGTATTTTTCTGCAGTCGTGTGAGCTCAGCTCGATGTCAAGTCCGTCCCCATTTTGGGGACTGGCAGAGCCCGGAGCATTCTCACCCCCCACGCCGCATCCCCAAGCCCGGGCGAGCACTGGCCCCGGGCACCCCAGGAGATAAATCCTGCCGGGTGCCTGTTACATCCCCAGGCAGGCGGCCAGGCGCAGGGTGCCAGCGCTACCGAAGGTGCTAATGAGGTCAAAAATTAATTGTCGGACTGGGAGGTGTCCCTCTGCCGTGCCGGGTGCTGGCGGGGACACCAGTGATGGCACCGGCCCAGAGAAACCCACCTAAACCCCAGTGCCCATCGTGGGCTGGTGAGGTGAGAATGAGAGGCGAGGTGAAAAAAACCATCCAAACCACAGTTTTCTTTACAAAATACACAAAATTCAAATCCATGACAATTATATACAAAACAAAGGAGATATAAAACGTGCGGAATTGTCTGTTTGCACCCGTATAGAAAAGTGTCCCGTGCTGGAGCAGGAGCCAGCTTGTGAGGCTGTCGGCCCCCACGTGTGTCCCCCCCACCCTGAGTCCCATCGCCGGACATCCTGTGCCCGCGGCGCTTCTCCTGCGCTGGCAACGTCACTGCGGCTACTGGGGAGTTGCTGGGGGGAAGGATGGGGGGGGTCAAGGGGGGTCCAAGCCCCCAAAGCTCCCCCGTGGGTGCTTGAGGGTCCCGGGGAGGTGGGTTCAGCTGTGCCACCCCTTACCTATCACCGTCCTCTCAGGTACCATATCCTCCTCCACTTCTTCTTCCTCCCCATCAAAATACTCCTCGTCTTCCTCAGCTGCAAACAGGCGGCCAGACGTCACCACCGGGAAGGGTGACGGGTGCCACCGGGCTGGTGGGAGTTGGTAAAGGGGCATCGGGGAGGGTCGGGCGCTAAATTACCAGGGATGAAGTCCAAGGCGCGCACTGCCTCGGCGAGGTGGTCCAGGCTCACCGAGAAGGCATCCATACTCTCGTAGCCGTGCTCGATCTTCTCCAGCCTGCCGCCCTTGGAGGCCTCCACGATCCTGAGCAGGGAGAGCACAGCCATGTCCCCCCGCCGTCCCCTCACCATGCTGGGGTGCTGGGGTGGGGGGTCGGGGCACCCCCGCACTCGCTGCCTGGGTGCCACCGACAAAGACCCGCAGCCGAGTCCTGTCTGGCTGCAGGACTGAGGAGCACCAAATTTTCCTCATTTTGGGACACTTACGTTTTAATGAGCTGCTTGGCGTTCTGTAGGGAGAGAGAGGAGAGGTGAGTGAAGCCACGTGGCAGCCACCGGGATGTCCCCAAGCCGTGGGACCCCGTGAGAGCCCCAGTGGGGACAGGGTGGAGGTTTGGGGGTCTCACCATAAGGAAGGCAGCCCCCCCAGTCTCCTCCATGGCCTGAATCGCCGTCTCCACCAGCCGGCTTGACTTCTCCAGCTGCTCCTTGTACTGGCAGATGAGGCCCTGGACGAAGCCTGTCTTGTCACCCTCCTCACGGGTGATGCGCTGCAGCAGCTCCGACTTCTTCTCCTCCAGCAGCGCTGCCAAGGCGTCGAAGCGAGCGCACAGCTCCCGCCTGGCCGCCTCGCTGTTCTCCTGCGGGGACGAGGGGCAAGGGATGCCACGTGTGTCCCTCAGCACCGGCAGCATCCCGGGCGTTTCCCTGCTCTTGGGGGCTCCAGCTCACTTTTGGCCCTCCCAAACAGGCCCTGGCTGAGGTTTCACCCCCGTGTTTCGGAGGGCTCCTTTTCTCTCTTTCCTCACCTCAGTGCTCCGGCACGAGTCCTCCAGCTGGGAGATGATGGTCTGGATCCGGTCGTTCCCCGCCACCAACATGGAGATGCAGTTGTTCAGCTCGGTCTGGGCAGGGATAGATAGAAACAGCTTGAACTCCAGCGGGGACAGGGACAGGGACATCTCCCATCCCGACATGGGGATGGGCTGGGCATTGCCTGGCCCCAGCTCTGCTCCCCCCACAAGCTGTAACTGTTCTAAATATAGGCTGTCTCCTGGGCGAAGTCACCCGGGGGCTATTAATACCCCATGAGCATGTCTCAGTGCTATTTGTGGCCGCCCCAACTCAGCACATCGCCCCAGGACCAGACATGTCCCCCGCAGCCCCCCCCCTGTG
>NW_020799130.1:3743271-3758988 GCF_003259725.1 Athene cunicularia
GGGCCGCGCCGGGCCCAGCCTAGCGACCCGCTGCGGGGTTCCCCGGCCCGGCTGCGCGCGGGGGCTCTGAGCGGCCCGGGTACCTGCTGAGGCCCGCAGCGAGCGGGGCCGCCGGAGTTTCTCTCTGGAGCGAGGTTCCCCCTCGATGCGGGTGGGGTCCCGGTGCGACAGCGGCTTGCAGGGCCTCCCTGGAGGAGCGGGGTGAAGAGGTGCGGGGGGGATAATTAATTTTATTCTGTAATTGCTGCTTACGAGGGAGGGAGAGCTCTTTCCCCGTCAGGCGCCGGCTGCAGGCTCCCGGGCCTGCGGGAGGGTGCAGGGCCGGGCCCGGCCTGTTTGCTTTGCCCTGCCCGGCCCGTGGCCTCCCTGTGCCAGGGCCCTCAGCTTGGCATGAGCTGCCCTGGGGAGCAGGCGGCGCTTCTCCTCGGCTTGGGCAATAAACCTCGGTGGCATTTCCAGGCCGGCCTGGCCCGCCGGGGGGGGGTGAAGGCAGGCAGGTAGCGACCCCGGCCCTTGGCAGAATGACAGCTCCTCTCTGGTAACAGCACACAGCCAGCTGCCTCTAAGCGGGGGGGGCGGTACATTTTCTGCTCACTTTGAACTTGCTGTGATAGTGCTTGAGTAATACAGTCTCTTCCTCAGGAAATATTTGGCCGCTGGTGAGGTTACAGATCCTGCTCTTCTCCCCGGTGTGGGAGGGGCTGTGGGCCCATCAGATGTTAAGGTGCAGGCTGTAATCTTAACCTGTTCTTCAGGGTCACGCTGCAGGTGCAGGCCTAATGCCTCTTGTGAGCAGAATCTCATGGTAATGTGTTTTTTTAGGCACATCACCCTTCAGTTCAAAATATTCTGGTAAATGTCCATCACAGAACTTTGCTGAAAAGTTAAAATGTCTGTGTAGTATTTCCCTGAGACTGATGATACCTCTTTTTCTCTCTCTTTTTCTTTTTTTTCTTTTTTTTATAAAAAAAGAGTACCTAAACCAGTGGAAATAATTGGAAGCTTCCTACTAATAACAGCCTGTTTCAGTGTGGTCCTTACTGCCTGCTTTACTGACATAAAGAGAATGACATATATGGCAGTCTCACAAACTATTTTAGTTCTGTTAGCTGTGACTTTTTTTGTTGTTATTTTTCCATTTCATTCCATTTGACCAGTGATAATTGGCTAGCCAAACTTTTTTTTTCTCCTGTCTATAGTCAGTGTCCTATTTTTGGTTTGTTTGTGTGAAGATGGTGCTGGTGTGTTTTGGTTTATAATCTTCCAGGGAAGTGTGCAGGGAGGGTCATAAACCTGTAGTAGTGTTTGGTGCCTCTTTTTTTTTTTTGGTGTGTCTCTTGTTTTACTTCATAGAGCAATATTGTAACTTTCGTCCTTGCCCTGTTGAGCAAAACTGAAAATTAGATGCTGGGTACAAGCTTCTGCAGTCAGTTACCCTTTTTAACTTTTTGTAACTGTAGACACCTCCTTCAGAGGAGACTAGGTGAAAAATCATAGTAACATCAAAAAATAAATTGGAAGCGATCCAAAGCATCCTCTTGTCTTAGTTATCAGTAAAAGAATTTAATGATTAAATTATATCAAACATTTACTTATACAATCACCTCCATAAAAGGCAGTGTTAATTAAATCTGTTACTGCCCAACCACAGGCCTTCAGCTAGAACCTTTTCTCTGCTATCCCAGGCGTGGATGGAGAGCATGATACCACACTGTTATTCCCGCAGATGTTCCCAGAAGACGCTGAGAGAAAGGAGCAGGAGCATACACGATAGTCCTGCCTCGGCACAGTACAAGTCTAGGTTTGAATTGTTGCCACCTTGAAAACTGGGCTGTATTTGAAATTGTAATAGTCCCGCCAAAATGATGTAATTTCACTTTTAACAAGTCCGTGGCAACAGGTACAGGTTTACAGAATAGCTTCTGGAATGTTCTAGCACTTGAATGCAGTGTTTCATTCAGTGTAACGCTCGGAGGCGCTGCCCTGTTAATTGCAGGGTTTTGGTAGGCCTAATACCACAGCCCCAAGCCCTGTGGGGGAAAATACAGCCCAGTTCTTGTTCATAAGTTTTAGTTCTGTGGGTTTTTCCCCCTTCCCCAGAACCCTTGATCTTGAAGATGGTGAGTAGCCAGCCTAAGTACGATCTAATACGGGAGGTTGGTCGTGGCAGTTATGGTGTGGTGTACGAAGCAGTCGTCAGGAAGACCTCTGCCCGGGTCGCGGTGAAAAAGATTCGGTGCCATGCTCCAGAGAACGTGGAACTAGCTCTGCGTGAGTTCTGGGCACTTAGCAGTATCAAGAGCCAGCATCCCAACGTCATTCACCTGGAGGAGTGCATCTTGCAGAAAGATGGTATGGTGCAGAAGATGTCCCATGGCTCCAGTTCCTCCCTTTATTTACAGGTACATGAAGCTGAGGTAATGGGGTGGAAGTACTTAATATGGATATGTAGCTGGGAGGGAAGGAGGTGGGTAGCTAAGATTTTTTTTTTTTAGGTATGCTTAGTTAGAAGAGGGTATTGTTTGCATTGATGACACCCAAAAACCCCTATATATATCTTTAAAGGAGCATATCTATTGAACAGTCACCTCTGCCTTGTAATTTGAAGCCATGCCACTAAAAGACTCCAGGATTTTTTTTTTTTTTAAATGCAAATCTGCTCTGATAATGTGAGGAAACACCATAGGTAAAGCAGAAGGGAGGTGCAGACTGTTGTATTACCTGGTAGAAGCCCTGCTGCAGGGTTAATGAGCAGACACATACTAATGTCTTGGGACAGAGCTTTGAAGAATTTCTTAATCTTGGATGTCCTTGGAAGAGGAAGTAACCTTCTTGCTTTAGGAAGCCAACACTTAAAATTCTTTCAGAAATAATAAGCAATTGTAGCATGTGGTGAGCTGTTTTCTGAATAAATAAATATTAATCGTTTCAAAGAGAGGTAGAGGTATGATAAGTAAGGGAATAAATACTGCTTCCCCTGAGTGACTACTGAAAGTGTCCTTTAAGTTGCCTTTTAAGTTTGAAGATGCATCTTTTTGAAGAATAAGTAGCTCTGGGAAGACTTTGAAAGATGATCTGATTCATTCCCTTGTCAAGAGGCTGCCCCAACTATAAATCATCCCCTGGCAGAAATTTGTGTCTCTGGTTTAAAAAGTCAGTAGCCTGCTCAATGTTTGTTGTGTTATCCCTAGTCAGCTTTTTTTTCATTTCAGTTTTTATTGTTGTCGTTCTTGCATGTCTAATGTAGGACCTTTTGTTACTGAACACTCATCTGACAGCCCTTCAGGGCTGTGCAGATCCCGTTGTGCAGAGCGCTCTACAAGCCTGAGAAAGAAGGTTCTTGCCTTTGTAAGCTCCCTGTAGCTTGGTAGTCGTTACTGCTGGGATTAGGGTAAAATAATACTGACCAGCTCATGTGGGAGAAATTAGTGCTTTACCTTCCTGGTGGTTAGTGGATCTGTGAGAGATTGCATCAAATCTGTGGACAGCTGTACAGAGAGGAGCTTAAAAAAAAAAAAAAAGGCAGGGTGGAACTGCAAGGTGGGGGAGAACTACCAGATCACCTGTGGTATTGGGTTTTGGTGGTAGTGCCTGTTAACTGTGTGGTGTGTAGATCCTCCCTGTGTCAGGTGCAAGCACTACAAATTGTTTTCCTGCTCCAGAGAAGAGCAAAGGGCAGGGCTGAGCTGACTCCAAAGAGCCTGGGATTGCTTTATAATAGCATGTGCTAAAATAGAGAAAATCAGATCTCCCTTGGCTTGCCCTCCCCTCTCCCCACCCCAGGTGATATTACGTTACAGAGCTGAACGGGTGTGTGGAGGCTGGCTGGGGCAGGGGGTGTTAGTGTCTCCTGAAGGGCTCTGGGGCAGGTGCTTAGCTGGTGTCAGCTGAACTATGGCAGTAAAGGGAGAGTCCTAAACTAGCCTGGTCTTGGTGCTTTGCCACTGTCACAGATGTGGTGGTGGATCTTGTTGTCCTCACGCTCTGAACTGGGCTCCAAGTACAGCTTCTGTAAGGCCGTGTGGAGGGCAGAGCTGTGGGTTGGTGCTCACTTGGCAAAGGAGGCTCCCTGCTGCCCTGTGATACCTTAATCTCCCTGTTATTGGCTATAAACCCTAAATATGTAGTTTTCTAGTTCTGTCATGGATTTACAGCTTTAACTTGGTCCAGTTTGAGTACTAGTTGTGCTAGTAATGAAAGATAGCTATAAATTGCCAGTGATTTTGCACTTGGAAAAAATTGCTTTTTTTAAAGCTCTTTAAAATGCTTCTCTAAATATTAATAGCTACCTTAATTTTTGAAAGCTGGTAGGAGCTGTGTTTGGTTTAGTATACATTGGCTTACTACTAACAGAAATAATTGCAAGACTTACCTTCCAGAGCGTGCTAAGAGCCACTTCAGAGGAGCTGAAGAGGCAAATGCGTAGTTGCGTAAACAGAACTAGTAAAACTCATTGCTGTTTTTACTTTTTTTTTTTTTTTTGTATGAAGCAGTTATTAGAACTGGCTGCTTGAGCTACTCACTCCTTATATTCTAGCAAATAGCTCGTGGGTCACGATGGTGGGGAAGGTGTTACGTGCAGGAGCTGTTTGGCTCTGCGGGTGCATTAACATTCCTTCCCCTGAGTTAAGGGATCCTGTGTTAACGCTCGCTAGAATACATGAATGTGTAAGGAGTGGAGAACGGGCTTTAAAAACCTATTGCCGGGCTGCTTCATCGGTGGGGGACCAATACAATCCTCAGGCACTGCACAGAGTTATTTGTTGAGACTTTGTGTGTTAAAGTTGTTAGCGGAGTGGGTGGGACAGGCTTTGCTGGGGTGGGACGCTGTCCAGCTGAAACAGATGGGAGTGCAATGGCCATTTAGTATCTCTAAAAATACTGTTATCTGGGTCTAGCTCTAGTTTCTGGGCAGGAGCCGTGAACTTGATATGCTTCGCACACATGAAAATAAGGAGACTGTCAAATACATTGTGATTTTTTTGTTTGTTTTTCTTTTTCATCAGAAATACTGCATAAAGTTTTATTTTTGCCAGTTGCGATATCTTGCTCTCTGGATTGTCGAGAGGAAGATCCAATCTTCACGCATTTTTCCATCATATGTTCTTGTGATCATCAGGTAGTTATGACATTTCTTTTCCTTGTTGCAGCTTGTAGAGACCTCGTTAAAAGGAGAAATAGTCTTTGACCCCAGAAGTGCTTATTACCTCTGGTTTGTAATGGATTTCTGTGATGGAGGAGACATGAACGAGTATCTGTTGTCCCGAAAGCCAAACCGCAAGACCAACACCAGTTTCATGCTTCAGCTCAGCAGCGCGCTGGCATTCCTGCACAAAAATCAGATTATTCATCGTGATCTCAAACCTGACAATATTCTGATATCTCAGAGCAGGATGGATGCTGGTGACTTGGAGCCTACCCTGAAAGTAGCTGATTTTGGGCTGAGCAAGGTATGCTCAGCCTCAGGACAGAATCCTGAGGAACCAGTCAACGTAAATAAGTGTTTTCTATCAACTGCATGTGGGACTGACTTCTATATGGCCCCTGAAGTCTGGGAAGGACACTACACTGCCAAAGCAGACATCTTTGCTTTAGGGATTATAATCTGGGCAATGTTGGAAAGAATCACATTCATAGATACAGAAACAAAGAAAGAACTTCTGGGGAGTTATGTCAAACAGGGGACAGCGATCGTGCCTGTTGGCGAGGCGCTTCTAGAGAACCCTAAAATGGAACTGCTCATCCCCGTCAAGAAAAAATCCATGAACGCTCGAATGAAACAGCTGATCAAGGAAATGCTGGCTGCCAACCCGCAGGACCGACCCGATGCGTTTGAGCTAGAACTGCGATTAGTCAACATAGCTTTTAAAGACAGCAGCTGGGACACGTGACCTGCCGAGTCCCCCCTCTCCACAGAGCTGTTTCTCACCTCACTGATGGTGCAACTTAATGGCAGTAAAAGAATTGAGCCTGAACTCAAACCTGCAGGGTGTAGTTCCTACCAAACCAATCTCTTGAGTTTCATAAATGATGCCCATGTGAGCTGGCTGCGGTGTTAACGATGAGCTGATGTGTATGATACCAGGATGTTACGTGCAGGTGTAAGATGTGAGGATGTTTGTGTGCACTGGCTGGCGGTGGGTTGTCTTAAAGAGCTGAGGCTTGATTTCCAGCCCTGTGTCACGAAGTAATTTCGTACATTCCGGTTTCCTATGTCAGTATTAGGAACTCTCATGGAAAAAAAGTGATTTGCATGCTGGTAGTGCAAATCTTCAGGCTTTGTACAGTAATTCTGTGTATATAATTACGTATATGAGTGACTGGGAGTGTATGCCACTTTTTCTTAAATTATTTGCTATGGGTCTGAATGATTGGGGTCTGCTTGAAAACTAGGTGAAGAAGATAGATGAGAAGCATTCCTTCTTCTCCAGGCCTGAATAACTTTATTATTTATTTTTGTTATCTAATATCAAAGATAGGGTCTGAGACTTGACTTTGTAGACAAAAAAAAAAAAAAGCAATGCAAAGGGATCAGCAGTTTCTAAAGTGCTGACATGGCCGAGTTTAGCACTTACAGCTTAATGAGCTCGTCACCGAGGGAGTCAAATAAAAAAATACATGCAGTCAGGTGCTAGCATGTTGGCTAGTTCATCAATCATTCAATTTTGCTTTCTTTTAGTAATCAAATACTTTATTAATCAGTTAATCAACAGTTTCACAACATGCCCTCTACTCCTGTACCTATAACCCAATAGCACCTGGAGGATTTATAATAGCAGAGTACTGTGGGCTTACTCTATGGAAAAGTGGATGAGGGAATCCAGCAGCACAGCATGTTATTTTTAAGATTCTTCAAAAATATGGTGGCAGCACAGTTTTCCCATTGACTGAATCTAATTAGTAATGCAGGTCATGGCCTCTTCCTTTCTGGCACTGCCCTTAACCTGGTAGTGATGAGGAGATAAGAGGGTGACTGTTTGTCTTGTGGAACACGCCTATTCTCAGATACGGGAGAAAACTCAGTAGCCAGCATGTGAAAGGTATCTCTTGAGTTGTGTGGCAACCTTGGCTGTTTTTTTTTTAAATTTATTTATTTTCCTCCTTTTAAAGAAGTAATTTTTATTTAAAAGCACGGATGGTGGGGTGGAAAGCTTTGAAGTAGTTGAAAGGCTGCTTGTGCCCGGCTCTTGTTGCACAGAAGCAGATTGATATGCTGAGAGAGGTTTCGCTGAGGCCACCTGACACCCTACGGCAGACAGAAGCCGCTTTGTAATAGCGTAACACTTTGTTCTTGTGGTGCAGGACCGTGACCTTTCTCATCAATTTGACCTTTTGGGAAAAGTAGAAATGCCTTTAAAGGCAGATATATTAAAGCTGCAAGAAAACCCAGTTTTCTTAATAAAATCAGCTTCATGTTTTTTCCCAAATCTTACCTGAAAACTGCCTTAAGTATTCCTTTCTGTAACTTGCTTCTGGGACACTGTTCCCTCTTAATGCTGTGAGAGCAGTTCTGATCAGTCAGTGTTTGTTCTGCCTGAGTGAATAAACAGCATAAAATATAATAATTTTTTTTTTTGTCTTCCAAAAGCAAAGGATTCAGTTTCTTCCAAATTTCTGAGGCTTTACAGACTACAAGTCGTTCTTACTGGTGCTGTACAGAGCTGGCAGCAGTTACCCAGGAGGCCTTAGTACTTAATTCTTGTTATTTTGCTTCACTTTGTCATTTAAGGCAAGTTGTCTAAACATTGCTTCTCAGACAAATGCACTCTGCTGTCTCAAAACAAAGTTTACTCTTTATAAAAGGTGCTATAAAAGTAACTTCCAGAAGACAGTGATCCTGACTAGAGCAGAGCTCCTCGCTTCAGCGTGACTGCAGCCTCGTGCCTGCGCAGACACCCCGGTGTCGCTCCTTCCTTGCAGGGAGCTTAGTCTGTAAAAGAAGACTTGGAGCCTATCTGTGAGTAGTGATAAGAAGAAATCAATCTCTTTCTTATGTTCTAGAAGCAGAGATCTGTTTGTTCTCATGTTTTAGCTGAGTTCAGTACAGTTGAAGCCTCGGCTTGTTACTGAAAGGAGGAAAACAAGCCTCTCACTGCCTGTGCCAACACTGTTTCACAGTACTTACATTTCAGCGTGCTCATTCGATGAGTAAAGATTTAAGAGGGTATATCACTTTTCCCTGTTAAACTTGAGAGCTTTTTAAAAATACATTGCTAACTTCCTCCTCTCTTGCCCACTGCAAAAGTCAGAACCTACTGCAGAATAATCCTACTCACCTCTACGGTGCTTTGCAAATCGCCTGATGCCCCTCTGAAATATTTCAGAGGGCAAATGCTGAACATGCCTGCCTGCAGTGCAGCAAGGAGTGAATGGCACAGGAAGGTTTTGGGGTTTTTGACTCCTGAAGTGTTTCTTTGCACTGATTGCCACTTTAAAGGGTTGGGGGTACCTGAAATCCCTCTCATGGTGCTTAGCCTTGCTCTTGGGTGACACTGTTTGTTTCCTTGTTTAACACTGAATAGTAGTCCTCGAGGTCTGTGTCCTGTTTGATTTCTGTTGTCTGAGGTCTTTGTTTTAAAACTTTTGATAAATCCAATTGTTGTAGCAGCTACAGAGTTATTCACCAGCCTGACACGAAGTCAAGATACTTTTCAGCACTCAGAAAAGATTTTTTTTTTTCAAATCTTTCTTTAAAATTGTAAAATATATTTTATGGAGAATTTATAATGAGGAAAATTGTGTAATTTATTAAGTTCATGACTGTTTTTTTTGAAATAAAAATTGAATTTTGATGATGTTTCTGAACTTTCTACAGAGAAATGCTTTCTTCTCAGTCAGCACAATGTCATCTCGCTGTCAGCAGAGCTACAGAAAGGTTTATTTGCTGTGCTAGGACAGAAGTAAGCTGTGGTACTTCGTCACAGTCATCCCGTAAGTGATCCTGGGCTTGTAAAAGGTGCTAGGTTGGCTAATAGCTGTGCTGCTCATCTTCTGTGGGGAGCAGCAGTGCCAAACTTCCACTGGTGTGTAACGTGCTGCTGGAGGACGTGACAGAGCGAGGCCAAACAGGGTGTGAAAACAGAGCCAGCTCCTGGAGCAGCTGAGGTGAACCCTGTCTGTGGGGACCCTGCGGCTCCTGCCGAGCCCTTTGACAATCAAAACAGTGCTCTTCTGGGTGTGCTTCGTTTTCAAAGAGGGGATTAAAGAGTAAAAGCAGCATTCTTGCATCCAGTATGTACTTGTAGTTGTTATTACAAGCAGAGTACCACCCTGGGCTCTAAGGAAATCACTGGCAGGCTCTGCCTACCCCACTACTGGTACTACTGGATTTTTGAGGCTGCAAAGCCTGCGCCGAAGCGAGCCTTTCCCCTCTAGGTCCTGTGTGTGCCGGAGTAGGATTTTACCCAGAAAACAGCCAGCCCTTGCTGTGGGTGGGTGCTGCTGCCCTCCTGAGTGCCCCACAAGCCCCCGTGCAGAGAGCTGAAGGCAGCTCAGTGAACGTGTCTGTGTTTCTCTCTGGTGTGTGTGGGCTGAGCACTGCTGGCTTCATCTGGAGCTGGCACGGGCTGTCGGGGCAGCTCCTGGGTCTGAACCAGGCATAAATGGGTTTCTGGAGGTTTGTGGGGGACCGTGGCCTCCTGCTGTCACAATCCCCAAGAAACCCTTGAGGAAACACACATGATACAAAAGTCTAGTTATTTACATGTTTTAATTAATAGCCCTCTGGAACAAAGGGTGGTGCAGACTGGGAATGGGAATAGTGCATACTGGGAATTCTGTCAGTTGTCTTGCCATTTCTTACCCCCGCAACAAACCCAAGCCCAGCCACCTCCTGTGGGGCCGTGCACTTGCATCATCGCCTGCAGATTCCTGGTGCCAGAAATTGGCTGATTCCCCACCTGGCAAGAGCCGTGTGGTTAAATCGGTAAATCAATGCAGTCGTTGCAAAAGAGGGATTGAAATTTAGATTATTTTTTATTAAAGGATAAGTGCCTTAATTAAAGGAGAAAGTCACATTTCTGATTAGTTGTGAGAGTGGTGATTTTAAATATAGACACAAGCTAAATTCCTCCCCCACAAAATGAAGAAAATTAAGCCTACATACTTGAAATACATCTAGTCCATAGAGAAGGGGGAAAAAAACCCTCATGGAAGTGCCTTGTGGCAGAAATTAGATGTGACTAAGGCTGCAACTCTGCTCAGATACCCCAACCTCTGCTTTATTTCTCTTGTCCTGCAGGGTGCTGAGGCTTCAGGCTCCAGCTTGCCTGTCCCCTTTCCTCGGGCAGGGCTTGGCCGGGTGCTCCCAGCTCTGTAGGCTTGGGAATTGCCCTGTTTGTCTTTTCTCTTTGGTTTAAAACGGAGTTTTCCTTCGAGTCTGCCAATCGCAGCTGCTGCGCAAACTGCAGCGTAATGGCAGATGTTGTGTTGTGGTTGAGATAAAGTCCTGTCTTGGGGAGCCCACCCCTTGGAAGGGTGCCCTCATGTCACAAAAACAACTGTTTTTCCTTCCCCGTGCAGCGACTGGCCGAGTGGACCCGATCTGGTGGCCTTTGGACTGTGGCATCACAGTCTTGTGTTGCTTTTCCCTTTGCTCCGCGGATCCTCCTCTGGGGTATCAATCATTAAGCGTTTTTTAATCTTTACCAGTGGTTTGTGTGGTGAACACAAGTTGTCCCACAGAGAACTAGTTAGGATTATTTAAACGCAAACTCTTATTTAACGGGCGCTGCTGAGCGCTGTTTCGTTTCCCTTTCGGTCTGAGGGGCTGGGGAGCCGTTTATGCAAAGTGCAATTTCTATTCTTAAGTGCAGCGAAGGAAAAGGGATGTATCTGAAATGCCACCAGCCATCCTGAGTGTCTGGGGAGGGGAGGGAGGTGGAAATACAAGACGGGGCTGCTGCAGATCTCTGTTCACTAGCTCTGTCAGCGTTTTGGGGGAGCCTCAGACCGCACGTTTTTCTAAGTGGAACAAGCCAAGCACGGCGAAGTCGAGTGACCTGAAGGATGAGCTGTCACTGTGAGAGGAGCCGCAGCCCAGGTCACATTCTTGTTTAAATCTCTTTGTTCGCAGATGAATTTCCGGGTTATTTGGGTCTCTGAAGCAGAAAGCAGTTGCATAAGGGCTGCAGTTGGTGAGGAGCAGCCAGAGTCAGTGCAGGAGCCTGGGCTGAGCTGCGGCCGCTCTCTCTGGGGCAGCCCCACGTGTCCAGCTCACACCCCACACCCCACCAGCTGAAGTGGGCTGGGGTGCTGGGGGATGCCCCAAAGAGGGAAAACTGCTGCTAGAATTGCAGGTGCCCTGAGGCCTCTCTAATCTCTGGGATTTAAAGTAAAAACAGGTGCAACCTACACACCTTTGCAGGTCCCTTGCAGGTGGTGGGTTCAGCCCTGATGCTCATTGCTGACCCTGGGGAGGTTCCCTCAGTCCTGGCAGCTCGTCCCCTCTCTCTCTGCCTTTCCTTTCTGCCCCTGTAGGTGCAGGACTGACCTGTTTTCCTTCCCAGAAACCAGCCAGCCAGCAGAAGCCGTCAAGGCCATCGCCTGCCATGGGCTTTGAAGCCGCCATTGGGGGTATGAACAGGAGCCTCAGTGTCTTGTGCTGGGCCCAGCTGCTCTCTGGTTCCTACTTGCACCAACTTGTTGCTGGCTGCCTTCGATGAGGTGGTGGTTTCAGATTTATTCATGCTCATTTGAGCCCTTGGTATTTTTAAACTTGTATAGCCAGCCTTCCCGAAGGAAGGCGCCTGCACCCTGGGCCCTCTCTGGCTCACAGTCACCCAGCTCCCATGGGCCCTTCTCCAGGCGGTGGCATTTGCATGGACCTCAGACCAGAAAGAGCTTTTGTGGGTTGTGAAAGTAAACCAGCAAGTAGAAACAGATGGCTGTGTTATCAGGTGCTACAGTCCTGCCTGCAGCTGGTCTTGGTGGAGTTAAAGTGATTTTTTTTTTTTCTCTCTTTTTTCTTTTTTTTTTCCCCCCTCCCTCCCTGCCCTGCTCTCCTCTCTGGATCCACGCTCTTGCTATGCTGTTCCACTGCTGCTCCTCAAGCCTGATGTGTGGGTTATGAGGTGGGGACGTAATTAGCAGCGCTGAGAGGGCCGTGTCCCCCTTTACCAGGGGCCAGGAGGGCTTGTGGGGAGCAGGGCTGTTTAATCGAGAACTAGATGTGCTCTGAAAAATGGTGTTGGACGGAAGATCTGTGCTGTGGGATTTGTGACCTTTGAGGACTTTCTCGGGCTTTTCTCACCCGTCCCAAGGACTGCAAGTTTCCGTACCTGGCCCCAGTGGTTGGGTTTTGCCCGGGGTTGCTCTGCTTGCCTGGCACTGAGCAGGGAGGGGAGGGAAGTGGGGCCCCACTGAGGAGCAGAGAGCACCTTGTGAGAGCTCATAGTGACCATAAATAAAAACAAGGGACTTTGAACATCCATGTAACTAAGAAAAGCCACCTGGTCCATTCACAAGAGGCTGATTAATCGGGTAAATCCCTTCCTAGAAGTTGAAGTGACAAACCCCCCATCGCCTTCCTGAGGGAAGCAGGAACTGCCTGGGATGCTGGTGCTGGGAAGGGCCCCTCAAATTATTCCTTTTTGTATCCCAAAGGGAATCTGCCTTGTCCAAATATAACAGTTCAACAGTAAGTGCCTGGTGGGTGCTCCGAGGAGGAGCTGGAGAGGAGGGCAGTTGCTCCAGGGCAGGGGTAGGCGTTTGGTAGGAGCATCCCCTGGGAACACTCTGCATCCGCCAGAGAAAGGGGAATCCAAGGCTGCTCTTACTCACTTGTGGCTTTACCGGAATGGCTGCCGGGATTTCAGCTGCGAAAAGAAAATGTGTCCTAATAAACAGTGATTCACTTTGCCTGGAGTTAAAAATAAGGCCCTGTTGGCTGCCTGTCTCCCACGTGGGAACCCAGTTGCTCTCTTCCTCAGGGCAGATCCCAGGGCTGCCACAGGTTTCTCCACCCCTCGTCCCCATCCCTTTCCCCGTCTTCCTCTGGGGTGGCCGCATCCTGCACATAGAGCCCGAGTGCTGCTGGCAGCACAGCTGCCTGCGTTGCTCCTCTCCAGGTTTATTAGAATAGAATAGAATAGGTGGTTTGTCCCTTCCTTGCTTTCACCGGGATGTTTTTCCGGTGCCGGCAGAGCTGGGACAAGCCCTGGCCACTCTCATCCTGCTCAGCCTCCATTTTAGTCTCTGGTTTCATCAGGCCCCGAGTCCTGTCTCCGGCCTCTTCCTGGCACTGGTGCCATCACACAGGGAGGTGCTGGACACTGACTGGGCCCCAGTTCCCGGCACTGGCTCCCCAGCAGGAAGGAACTGGGATGGGGGCCAGTAGTGCTCGGGGCCAGGTCCCCTCTCACCCAGGGACAGAGCGCCCTGGCCTGCGGGTCCCAGGACAAATGTCACAGCTTTGTCCCCACTGGAGCCTCCTGGTCCCCTGAGTCCCTGCAAGCAGCCTGGGCTGGGCTGTGAGAGGGATGGAGGGAGCTGGGGTTCCTCGGGGAGCACTGGGGGTGTTCTCTGACCCTGCTCCGGGGTACTGGAGCCCAGCTCAGGGTGCAGCATGTGCTTCCACATTCGCAGCCCCCCAGGCAGGCTCTGGGGATGGAGGGGGGCTGGGGGCTGCCCTTGTGGGATCGCTCAGCCCTCGGGAAGGGGAGAGGGCAGTGGTAAAAATAACCCCTGGGCCAGCTCCAGCCCGTTGTGGCTTCCTGCGATTTACAGCCCTTCCCGGGGGGAAGAGGAGGCAGGAACGGGCCTGGCTCAGGCCTGGCTTTGACCCTTTCGCCGCCAGCAGAGAAGGTGCCAGAAGGACCCTTCCTCCCTCCTCCCTCGCCAGCTGGGGCAGGATCCTGGGGAGGGGGATCGTGGGGGGCTCCTGCTCCTGAGCTGTGCCCAGCATCTCGGGGTGGATGTAGAAGAAGAAGCTGCCAGAGTAGACATGATTTCCCTGTCCCATTCCTGATGCCCTGTGGGCTGGGGGGACAAAGGACTCATTCCTGCCTGGGAGGAGGCAGAGATCTCTGCTGCGGATCCAAAAATCCCGACCAGGCTCCTGTAAGGAGGCAGAGGGAGAAGGAGAGCTGGCAGAGGTGAGCTGGAGGTGCTGGAGAAGGAGGGTTAATGCTGGCTGGGCAGGGCTCCGGGGTGTGAAGGCTGTGGCTGGGGCGTGGGGGTCATGCTGGCAGGGTGGGCTCCTGCTGACGGGGCCGGGCTGGCAGGAGTTAATGGGGTGGCTCTTCCTCAACCTCTATATGAGGCTCCTGCTGGCTCTGGGCTCAGTTTGCTGCCGGCAGCCAGAGGGGCAGGAGCTGAGTGAGTCTGGAGCATCCCTGCATCCCATCCCTGCGACCCTTCTCTGCATCCCTGCGTCTCATCCCTGCGACCCTTCTCTGCATCCCTGCGTCTCATCCCTGCGACCCTTCTCTGCATCCCTGCGTCCCATCCCTGCGTCCCTGTGTGGGCTCAGGTGAGCGAGAGCATCCCCCACCTGCCGAGGCGGGTGTCTGGGCACGGATCCTGGCAGCAGGGCTGGGCTGGGGAGTGTGCAGGCACACCGGCACGGGCACTTGCTCCCGGGCACGCTGGCTCTGCTAGGGTGAAGCCAGTGGGTGACGGGACCATGTGTGGGGACACCTTCCCTTGAGCCCTCCATGGAGCTCTGGCCAGCAGTGAGGGTGGCTGGGGAGCTTGTTCCTTGGGAGCACAGGACCAGCGTGCCTCAGTTTCCCCATCTGTACACCAGGACTGAGTGCAGTGTCGGAGCCCATGGGCTCTTTAGTGAGCCCTGTTCTGCCTGGCCCCATGTCCCTGCTGTCACCCGGGGAGGCTGCAGGGCTGGGGCAGCTCCTGGCAGTGGGGGTGACTCTTCATGGCCATTCAGGCCTGTTCTCTGCGGAACCATCCGCTTTGGGCATTTACAGCCCCCGGCTCAGGCTCCAGACCCCCTTCCCCCAGCACCCATCTCCACCACCGGGCTCGCAGCCCGGACCCACATGGGTGCTCGGGTACAGCTGAGCAAGAGCCATCGCACCCCAGGGCTAATAAAAGCCCCTTTGCTCCACACCCCCGCCGCATGGGGCAGGAAAGGTTCAGTCCCTCCCAGGCATCTGAGCTCAGCACGGAGACCCCAAAACACCCCCCAGCCCCTGCCCTGCTGCCCCACACACGGGCCCGGCCGGGGCAGCTCGCCAGCTCTCCTGAGCACGGGCTTTGTTCTGCTGTCCCTGCACTCGGAAGGATAAGGCGGTCGGCTCCGGTATTTTTTCCTGTTGGAAGCGGCTCCTGGGATGCGGGTGAAGCCGGCGGATGCTCTGCGCTTCTTTCTTCCTGCCCGTGGATTGTTCCTGCCTGGGCTGGCAGGGCTCGCTGCCTGCTGCCTGCCTGCTTGGCCGAGGGCAGCACTGCCCTGCCACGTGTGGGATCCAGGGGACCCCCCGGCTCCGCTTCGCCCCCCATTCTCCTCCTGCCTCTGCTGCATCCTCGGTGCTAACCCCGGCTCTCCTCTCTCCTCCCAGGGCTGAACACAGGAGCTGAGCAAAGCTTCGGGAGACTCTCCAGCTGCAGCACCGGACCCCCCCCCAGCCACTCAGGGGGGAGCAGAGAGACCAGGGGTGCCGTTTTGGGGCTGGGAGATGATGGTGCCCCTGGGCAGCCCCCCTCTTGCCATCTGTGCCTCTAGCAACCTGCGCCTCGTGGCCCCCGGCCGCGGCTCCC
>NW_020799130.1:3759038-3760974 GCF_003259725.1 Athene cunicularia
CTTGGTCCTGGGGGGGGTCTCTGGCCCCTGGGAGGGGGTTATCGGGGTGGCGGGGTGGTTCCTGGCTCCTGGGGCGGGCCTGGGCCTGGTGAGGGGAGACTCTGATCCCCAGGGATCTTGTCCTGGTCTCAGGAGGGGCCCTGGGCGCTGCGGGGAGCTTGTTCTGATCCGGGGGGGTGGGGGGGCGCTGGCCCCTGGGGAACTGGCCCCCAGGAGTGTGTGGGGGGACCCTGGCCCCTCTGTAGGGCTTTCCCCAGCGCTGCTGCCATCTCGGCGACCCCTGACCCCCATCCTCTTATCCCCCCCACCAGGCGCTACTTCGTGGACCTGACCAGCATGAAGGAGCATTTCAGATCCAAAGTGCACAAGAAGAGGTAAGGGGGGGCCTGAGTGGGGCCTGGAGCCACCCCGTGGGCCTGTGCCCTGCACCGGAGCAGGCCGTGGCCTCTTGCCCCCTTTTCATCAGGGTGAGGTGGGTGGGGGGTGTCAGTTCTGGGCCGGTCTTGTTTTGAGGAGCTGGGGTGGAAGGCTTCATGTTTCCTCTCTGCCTTCCCCGCAGGCTGAAGCAGTTGCGGGAGGCACCGTACACGCAGGAGGAGGCTGAGCGTGCTGCCGGGATGGGCTCCTACATCCTCCCGAAGAAGGTGGAAGTGCAGACCCAGCCGCTTGAGGAAGTCACCGAGATGGAGGCATCCAGCTGAGCCCAGTGGACTGAGGGGCCGAGCAGCTCCCTAAGGGCATTTTTGTCCTCAGCTTTGTGAGAAGAACATGCCTCAGCACAGCCTGCCAGCAAGCAAACGCTCTGCTCCTGGCAGCCCTCCTCGGCAGAGCACTGACAAGGAGAAGGAGCCAGCAAGACCTCGGGTGCCCTCGCTGTGTGTCCCCCTTCTCGGGGAAAGGGAAAACCACTCGTTCCCGAAGCGCTGGTGTGACTGTGCGCTCGTCTCTGCTTGTAGAGCGGTTTTAGGCCTCTCTCCTTGGGTCAGAGGTTGACCATGGGGAGTCGCCCATTAAAATATGTCAACCAACAGGCTGGCAGTGTTGAGAGCTTGCTGTTTGTGTGCCCCAGGCCCTGCCTGCAGGGTGGCAGCTGCCCCTTGGTGTGGAGGGCAACTTCTTGGTGTTGTGTTCTTTCCAGCCATGCAAAGGGAAAGAAATATTGTGCCAGGCTGGGAGGAACAGCCTCGTCCCGGTGCTCCTGCCCTGGCAGGGCAGTAAAACTCCCTCTGCTACGCACTCCTGGCAGGGGTTTCCCAGCCTGCTGGTAGCAGATACGAGGCTGATTTTTGGGGGAATAACGTGCTTGAGCGAGCTCTTCATCAAGCACTTGGGTCTGTAGCGAGCAGCTCGTCATGGTGCTGGTGCTGCCAGTTTGGGCCTTGAGGGGGGGATGCTGGTGTCTCCCCGGCAGGGACACTTTTAGGCTCCTGTCCCCTAAAACCCAACGGCTAGAAGTGATTTCATCTTGCTAGAGGGCTGGGGCTGCGTGTGTGGCCTGATCAGCCTCCCCCTTGTGCATCCACCAGCCCGAAGCAGCTGTAATCCCACCGATGACCCTGCCTCTGCCTGCCCGGCTCTCGCGGGGGGGATTTTGTGTGACAATGCCACCACCCGCTGCTGCGAATTCCTGCAGAGTGGGTTTTGCCGATGCAGCGCTGGCAACAAAACCCCCAGACCAGAGGTTCGTTCCTCCTGCCAGGAGTGGGAACGGGGCGTAGCAGAAAATCAGAGCGACAACACAGCTGTGCTCGGCGGGAAAGGATTTATTTCTGTACAGCCTGCTTGGATTTGTCCCCCCTCCAGCCCCAGGAAGATGTAGTGTGGGTTTGGTGGGTGGAAGGGGGTTGGGAAAATTGCAGATCCCATCCCTGTGGGATGTGCCTGCCCAGGGGACACGTCGCTGACCCCGTGGCCCCATCTTCCCCCAGCCCTGTTG
>NW_020799130.1:3761024-3818451 GCF_003259725.1 Athene cunicularia
ATGCCCTGTGCAGAGTTTTCTGTTGGAGAAGGACTTCCCGCCTCCCTGGGACTGGGCTCCAGTCAGGTCCAGCTTGTGTAAACAGGGGCTGTGTGGAGATTCAGTATGTGGCTTCCTTGGTCTGATGGGCTTGGCTTGTTGTATCTGTTGTCTCCCGTCCCTTCTATGGCAGACTGCATTTCACCATTGTTGGTCGTGCGGTGTCGTTGTTGGGGTCAATGGGACTGATGTCAGTTATGTATGATCTGACTGACTTGTCTGTACCCCCAGCGCTCACCCGTGTGCTGACCCTTTTGTATCAAATACAATTTGGTGATTGGTTCATCTTTATGCTGGCTGTGTCCTTTTTGCTAGGCCTAATAATTGGCAACACAGTGTCCCAAAGAAGTACAGTTTCACAGTCCTTTAGAGTTGCTGCTGAATCTGCAAGCAGTCTGCACTTATGCAAGGAAGGGGATCTACCAGGAGTTGGGGGTGGGGTGTGTGGGTGTGTGGGGTGTGAAGGGAGGTGCTTCTGGGGAGCAATGGGAACATGAGTTGAGCTGGCTAAATTCCAGGGAAGGTTCTTCAAGCCGACTCCACTAAATATCACCTAGAATTGTGGCATCAGTATAATAGTTGAAATGGACACATAAAAGCCTTTGTATGAGAACAAAAAAAAAAAAATTCCCAGTTCAGCAGCTCTCTCCTGCTGCCTCTGTGCAAACAGCACATGTGCAGTGCTGGCGTAGCCTCCTCTGTGTGTGCCCACCCCACCTCATCTCTCCTCACCCACCTCCAACCAGTGTTTCTGCAGTTTGTAGGTGCTAGAACTGCAATTCTAAAAAAAACCTCTTCCCTTACATCTCACTCTATTCATTTTCTGTGGTGATCCCACGTGAGTTTAGAATATGTGTTTATACAGTGCCTAGCTAGCTAATCCTAGCAGTGCTCTACCTCCATAAGAATTAATCACTGCAGTAAACCTGTAAAAATGGAGTTGAAGTTATCTTTGCCTAATAATGGAGAAGCAAGACACAGCGAGATTAAAAACTGGGTGGAAGGTGTGCAACCCAGCAAGCCCAGTGTTTGAACCCCAAAGCTATTCTTCTAGCTGTGTAGTTATGGTTACTTGCAGGTTGGGAATTCCAAAGGTAGCTATTCAGACATGGGTTAGAATGGGTTAACCGGAGGCTTTACAATAATCTGTAGGTGTGTAGCTCCTAGGTCTGAAGCCGTGGAAATAGAAATGTTCCATGTAGCTACATCTCTTCCCACTCTATGCAGCCAAATGCAGGAGGGCATCTTAAATTCATTACTGATAGTAGTTTAACTTCACAAGCACAGAGCTCAGCCTGGACTAATTTATCCTTCCAGCAGGCACAAAACTTTTCTGAATAGGTCAAATATTTCTGTATTGCACAGCCACTGTCAGTGCAGCAGAGATGTAACCTTTGGCTCTTTTGAAAATCCCAGCCTAAACTTCTCGTTATCCTGGCTTCTGTGTCTTTCACTCTATCCAGCCTGTGACTTTCCCTGAAATAAAACAGAAATAAATCAGAAGCCAGCTAATTATAGTGTGATTGCAGGTTTCCTTCCAGAAAAGGGGATCAGTTCTACGTGGGAAATAAGCACTTCCTTTAGCTCAGCAGACCCCTGTCCTTTATGGCAGTGGGCCTTGTGAGGACATAATTCAATAGTAAGTACTTCAGGAGCTTTCTAATCCTCCAATAGATTGCAAATGGGAATATCCTTTCTTGATCAGCATTGTACACAAAAAGAAACAGGTCATAGCTGAGAACCTTGAAGAAGCTGGAGGAACTACCTCCAAATAGCTTGTTTATGGAAAAAAAAAAAAAGTTTGTTGCCAAAATGACGTGGGAATTTTACCCTTAAAGAGAGTGCCACAGAGCTCTTCTAGCTAGTCCCCCATCTCCTAACATAAACTGATGGAGTCTTATCTTTAGATAAACTATTTTCTGAAGTGGTGTTTATTGCTCAATTCCCACTGCTATTCTGCACTGGAGTGATTATGGATTGATAGGAGCAGAGGCAATGTGGGGCTTTAACCCTAGAGGAAATGGATAACTAGTAAACTAGCAACTCTTCAAAATCATCCAGGAATGCCTTAAATGTGAAGTGTGATTTTTCTGCAATTGCTGATGGGAAATTATCATGGGAATACAAAAAGGCATTGGGCATTCAGAAACTGAAGCACCAATTCAAGTGGCTTCAGAATTCTGTCACAGATGACTTGTACGTTTATTTTAATTCCTGTCAGGAGGAGCATAATTGTTTCAGCTACTCAGCTGAAGACCAGAAACAATGCCCAGTGATTCAGGCAATCAAAGGCATGTCACAAATAGCATACAATCAATGTAAGCTGTTCATGAACAGCCTTGAGGCTAAAAAACTGCCTTTCCTAAGAATTCTGTGAAATAGTTTCAGATCACAAATATACTTGAAGGAAACCTCGGTGGTGAGATCACAGAGGATTAGTTAACTGTGGAAGGAATCCCACAGTAGACTGGGGGGAACTTCAGGCAATCCCAGCTGGATACCTGGAAGATGCTGGTCCTTGGAAAAAGCCTCAAGATGGGCCAGCATCTAACCTGGGTTGAGAGGGCAATGCAAAAGTGCAGGAAACACCGGCTGGGTGTGGAACTTGGGCAAATGCTGAGGAATCGGGAGACTTAGCTGGAGTCACCCGGTGCTGATGGTAAGCCCTGCCAATGCAGGAGTCCCACAGAGAAAACCAGATCTATTTCTGGAGGGGTTGGAACTAAAGTGCCTTAAAGCACTGACTTGCCCCTCCGAAGGGCTGGGTAGCCACAGCCGCTTGCTCTGCATCAAGAACCACAGGGGAGAGCTGCCCTGAGCCATGGGGTTCAGTCATCCCCTTTCAGTGACATTTTGTGTGATAGTTGGCCAATACTTCATGCTCTATTCCCCTCCAAAACACCATCAGCATGGAGCTGACCTCTTCCCAGGCCAGTCTTTTCCACCTAGCCTTGTCATCATGATGAAGCTGTTACCATGGCAACTGTATTTTTGGTACCTCCACATTATTCATGCCAGGGGCCATAATGTGATACATACTGTATTTGTAATAAGCAGCAGACAGACGTCTGAAAGCACCCTACTGAGCCAGGATTGACACATTCTACCACTTCAAGGTCAAAATGGGATCTGATGACCTAGATGCCACCTTGAATGGATTAAAATGCAAAATACTATTAAGATGTAATGATGCCAAATGGGAGAAATGCATTTAGTTCAGACATATTTCCCTTTGGGAGAAGCTGAAAAGTCTCGCTAAGCATCAGTTTATGTTCAAGAATAGCTTGTTCTGGCAGTTAAATACATATATATTATTTTTGCAGGCGATATGGAGGAACTCTATTACCATTTGCATCCTGTATGAAAATATTAATTATAATTATAATAAAACCATCTTGATTCGATTATGCAGGGGGAAAAAAGGCAGTGAAGAGTCCCTTTCAAACCCAAGTCTTATTGCCTGTGGGTGCTCCTTCAACACAAGGAGATGCCTGACTGAGCTGCCCGTTCAGCAGCATGACTCCACTGGCCTTCCTGGCTCTCCTGCTCCAGTGTGAAGCATTTTCCTTTCTAGGCATCATGGGATTTTTTGTGAATTGAAGCAATCTTATTATTTTGCTTTCACTGGGGTCTCAGGTTAGGAAATAGAATTGTTAAAGGTGATAATCTGCTTGAATCTTGTCTATTTAAACTATCAGTTTGGTATCTCTCCACTGTTACCACTGTGTCTCCAGTTCCCAGCCTTCCTGTGTTTTCCAGCTCAGCTTGTGCTTTGCTGGAAGTCCTACAAGGACAGACGGCTTCTTGCTGAGGATCTGAATGACCTGCCTTTTTTGCCTGCTTTTCTCAGTAAGGTTGTTGGGTGCCTGCTCTCTCCTCTTCCCTGCTCAGCCAACCCAAAGAGCAGCAGCTCAGCAGATGAGGGTAACAAATCCTGCCTGCCAGAGGACAGAATTGCCATGCCTGTAGGGATGGGATTTTATCAGGAATTCAGGTGACCCACTTTCTCGAGCCCCCAGTAGCCTGAGAAAGCTCTGTGCCAATCCTGCAGGGGCCAAGCCCACGTGTCTCCATCCAGCCCGGCCTTGCCCATGGGTCTCCATCCAGCCCTGCTTTGTCCCTGCTTCCTTTGATGCCTTCCCAATGCACTCCTGCTGAATTAAGGATGCTGGTGCTGATGTCAGACAAAGGCAGATGCTACAACGCATGAGCTAAATTATATCTCAGTGCAAGAGCCAAGTGGAGAGGAGAAATACTAATGCTGAAAGGCCTCATGCTGGAGCCAGGATACTTAGAGGTGGGATGCTGCTCCCTGTCTTACAGTCCCACTGTTTCAGTCCGCTCCTGGAGGCAGCAGGGAAGAGATGAAATAATCCTCTTATTCAGGAGACATCAAGCTAAAAAGAATGACCCATCAGGTTACTCAATTCAGTTCTGGGCTGCAGCATGTCAGCTACCTGTGACAGCCTTGTCTCACGTAGGCAGTGGGCTGTGCAGCCCTCAGGGTGACAGCAAAAGCAGACGAGCACAGGCAAGTATGAGAGCTGGGGATGCCAGTGCCGTTGGCGAGAAAAGAAGAACCAGAATTGCAAATATTTAGGCTCATGAGCAATTTCTGTATTTATCTTGTCTCCCAGGGAGAAAGTTACTCATGTGCCTGAGCATCTGCAAGTCTAAATCCATAGGGCATTTGAGAGACTGCTATTCATTATTATTTCACACACAGTTTTACACAGTTCCTTGAAACAGCAAAAAATACGTGATGAAGCCGGGGTTTTCATTTCTCCAGGAAGATGTTCTGTCTCTCTGTATAGGCCAGCTGCTGAACTACTGCTTTCCCACAGAAGGCTGAAAAGTGCCACAAGCCACATTTAGGGAAGGGCTGTGGTTAACAGCAGGGCTCCCGTGGACGTCCATAGGACATCCTCGTCTGTCTGAAAGTGCAGGGACAGCTCTGGGCATAAAGGTGCTGTGCCTGAAACCTCCAGACTTTATTCTTTAAAACGTTTTCAAAGTTGGAGTCTTAGTAGAAACCCCGCTTAGTGAGTCAAGTATTTCAAGTCAGTCCGAGTCGGTCTGGATATTTGGTAATTTACTGTATATTTTCCAAGCGTGCTTATAATTTCAATGAAACTGTGATTGTAAAAATAGTATCATGGTGCTATTTTCTGCTCTTTTCCCATGTGTCTCCAGAGTTAACACTACTTAATTTATCGTCATAAATAGATCTTTCTGTCTGGGTTTTTTTTTTTCTTTTTTCTTTTTTTTTTTTTTTTTCCTTGGTAATTTAGAGAGAAAAAACCCCAAACAATCCATCATCTGTTCTTCTTCATTCATTGCAAACAAAACAGCTAATTAAGTTCTGATTCCAGAGTCTTTAGCATGGCAATGACATCTTTAAGCACAACACTGACAGCTGGAATATTAGATCCTTGCTGGGTGACATTTGGAGAAGTCTTTGGTCTTGTAAATGGAGAAGATTTGATATCTTGACTATTGAGAGGTTTAATAAAATGGAAATTTGAAAATTTTATTTTCAAGGACACAACCCCAATTTTGTAGTTTCTGGGTGAGCTTTTCAACTGCAGCAGTTTTGAGCTCAACACAGCTGGTAAACAATATTTGCCATATTCTGCAATTTGACACAAAACAGGCTGAGAAAAGAAGAACCAAATATTATTGTGTGGTAGTTATGGCAAGAATTATTCTGCTCTTTCACTTAATTATTTATTTCACTAGAACACCTTCTCCAGGTGAATAATTTTTTCCTCACATCAGTAGAACTGACCTAGCTGGGTTTAAAATATATGCAGAAATTTGCTCCTCCTTACACGTCATGTTTGTGCTTGGTTCCAGTCTAGAATTTGTTTTCAGTGATGTGCAATATGGGTTTAATTTGACTCCTACTGATCCTAGTGTTAAACTTTCTGTTGAAATACTGAGAGCTTTCAAAACTGTCACCCCTGGGAGACAACTTGGTGTCCTGAAAGCTGTTAGCTAAAAGTTTATTGATTCAACAATCAGGAATTTATGCCAAGTTTTGGAAGGTCACCCCCCTCACACCCTTTTAGTTCTGCTTTTCCTCCAAAAACCTAAAATTAATCAACAGACAAAAAGGTGAATCTCTGCAAATTAGGAACTGATGTTTGCATGGAGTCTTTGAGGATAGGAAGTGAAGCAGAATCAGGAAACTTCATTCCCAATCTCTAAGCTCATGACATTCTCACTAGAATAGAAAGATGACCCAAACGGACACACACAGTTGCTTTACAGAACGTGAGGGATAAGCAAAGGGTGGTGCAAAGATACTCCCTGGATGAAGACTTGCTATTCCAGGGCAATCAAATTAAACCTCTTACTAGCTCACGGAAGCTGGGAGGTGAGGACAGAACAGGCATCAGGGCTTGGAAGTTAACACCTAATACAGAGGCAGAAATGTCACTGGATTCTTTTCTATGTGATTCCACTTCTCACTGCACAAGAGCACACGTGCGGGGGAAGCCTGGTAAACTTTTCAAAGATGAGTTCTTTTGGTTCAGCTTTTGTCTGAAAATGCAAGGAAGATGTTTTAATTGAAGCCATTCCCTTAACGCTGTGCAGTGCTGTGGAAAACAGAGCAGGGAAGAGGGGAGGGGAGCTTGGGCAAAGTAGATGTTGCCATCACCTCTGACAACTTGATCGCAGTCTCCAATGGCTGCTTTTAATTACAGTGGATGATTATTTCACTTCAATAGCTGTCTGTGTGTGAACACTTGGGGTGTTGTGTTACCAAGGTAATTTGAATGCTTCCATTCATTTTGTAAAAAGCTTCTGTGATGTTTCTCTATTATTCATGATACGGGTTTTTTCCATCAGAAATACCTACGTGATTCCTTAACGCTTTATGAAGTGAAGGTTATCACAGTGCACTGCTCACTGTGAGGGCACAGAAGGAGGTGCAATAGCTCCTCTATTGTGTGATGGGGAACAGAGTTTATGGGTTGACATTTATTGCAACTTCTCTGAGAATAAGAAGGTGAAGTGGAAGTTTTGTGAAGATGAGCCCGTACATCCCATGAGAGGAAGAAGCAGCCAGGAAAGGACCTCACCCAGCTGTACCACATGGATCTAATTTACCACTAAGACCTTGGATGAGTTGATGTTGTTAAAAATGGCACTGTCAGAATGATTAGACTGAGAGTGAGATAGCAAGACAGATAAACATTTGGGAGAATATGTGAATGGAGTTAATTTCATGCCAAAGGAGTTTTTGAAATGCTAATAAATATACAGTAACACGAGCCAGGCAGGCACACACTAGAGATGAGAAACATTTTCAGGTAAAAAGTTCTCCATCCAGTATGTGACTGTTGCTAAAGGATGCAAAAAGCAGGATACAAAAGTGAGGGGAAAAAGCCTAGATTAACCAAAATACAAGAAGTTGTATTGCTTGCAGGGAGAATAAGCAGCATTAAGAGGTAGAAATCATGGTACTTTGCACAGCTGGCGGAGCATGGTGAGGGTGGAAGAAAATGTTTTTTGAAAATAGGACCTGAAATCTCAGGATCTGTGCAGAGAGTTCTTCCCTGGCAGTGTCCTGGGCCATGTGTAGAAACCCGAACAGGCAAATTAGCAGTAGAGTCTGGTCAGGGGCAGTTCCCATGGAGTCTGTATGAGTTTCCCCTGAATAACTGTTTTCAGCACAGCCAATCTACAGAGCAGAACCTCAGTATCATTTTCCCGTGTTGCAGATGGTTCTTTCCTGTGCCTCTGGATCCTGCATTTAAAGGGAGCGAGCCACTGAAATCGCTCTGATTAATCAGGGGGACTTATAAATTATAGATGAATCCAACTCAGCGCCTGAAACTAAGATACTTGGGACCTCAGAAATATGAATGAAGGCTCCTACATTGCAGTGAAATGATTCAGTTTCAACAAATTGACATTTTGGAAAGAAAAAAATATTTTATCATAGGAGTTGGAAGATGCAAATAAGTGTCTGGGGGGTTTTTTTGGAAATCATTGAAGCAAGTTGAGGACTAACTTCTCTTTTTAAAAATCTCATCTGGTTCCTAGCTACATCTTTCATTGCCTTTGAAGATTGGGTCCTTTATTAACGAGAGTTAAATTACATAATACTGAAGAAAGAATTTAAAATAATTACTTCCTAACCCCTTTTGCAAAGCCCTGAAGCACAAGGCTTTATTACCCATATCTTAACTTTCTTAACTACTAATGTTTTAGTAGTTAGAAAATTATCCTTTCCCTTTTGAAAATCCAGCTGCAGTTATTTTTTCCACATTTTTATTAGCCCTCCATATATTGATAATAATCGCACCATATTGAGGTGTTTCAGGAGAAGACATTAAGGCCAATCAAGTGAATAATTCAACATTTTAAAAATTGTCTGAACACAAATTTACACAATAGCCTGTGACAAAAGAATCTTTAGGGGACGATCAAATAAATAACACCCATTTTTCAAGAACACTGCTACACTATCAAAAGAATAATACAGATCTCTTTTTTAATGGTAACCTATTATTATTCATGTGTGTTGGCAATTTTAAGAGCTCTGAGGCTGTGCTCTGCAAAGTTCTGGTATGTGACTTCGGGAAGAGGCAGTTACTACCCACAGAGATCCCAGTTTGCGTATCCCCACTGCACTAACCTGCTGGGCTTCTGAAGACAGCTTCCTTAAGCCCTGCACCTTACTTTTCCCATTTATATGACAAAAAAAAAAAAAAGTGAGTATTTCTTTACAAGATGTCTAGAAGGCATGTGTAAGAGTAAAATGTAAGCAGATACATCCCACATTTTGTTGACCTGCATATGCCTTCCCCGGGCAGCATTTCCCTCATGTCCTTTTTACTACAGTATTTTTCTGAAGTTAGTGTCGAAGATGAGAAACCTACACAAAGCTGTAGCTTAGCTGGTACTGTGATTTCATAGGAAGAGATTTTGGCTCAGTTTAAGCTTGGATTTTCCAAACAGTGCTTTCGGAGTACCCTGGATTTGGTGGGCTTTCAGCTGTATCTCAGCAGCCTTTCCTGCAGAGACCAGAAGGTAAAATGTCTCTGTGCAACAGCAAAAACTATTCAACTATAAAAATAATTTCTGGCTTCTCATCAAATGAAGCTTGCCAGCTGAAACCTCTCCTTTACCTGCAAGAGGATTCACCTGCACAGCCCCCTGTGACCCACTCTGCTAAGAGGCAGAGCCTCCTTAAAGTAAGGAGAAGGGGAGGATGGAGCTTTCCCATCAAGAGCTTTGAATCCTCACCAGTCCTGCTCACCCCCCTGCTCAGATGTCTGAGCCTTCTGCCGCCAGGGGTAGGTGCTTGCTCAGTGCAGTCCCTTTCTTTAGCTGCTTTTTCTTAAACTTGTTTTGTGGAGCTTGATAGTGCAGGTGGCTGGAGTCTTGATTTCTCCACACCTTCTAATAAGAGCACTTTTTCCCTGGTAAAAGCACTTTTTAAAAGCTGATAAATAACACTCTGAAAAGCAAGTGAGCTCCCTGGCTGAGGTGGTGGTTGTGCAGGGCTTGTTCCCAGTGTGTGGGTTCTTACTGGTGTTGGAGTTTGTGCTTAGAGGCAAGGAAGAAAGTGTGTGCAGATGGTACCTCTAAATCCACAGAGCTCCCACACCTGGGGTTTGGAGTTTAGAAACTTGGTGGCCTCAGCACCATTTTCTCATCCCTCCATCTCCTGCTCTTTCCCCTGAAGCACGTCGTGGAGTGACTGGGAGTTGGTGGGTGGGTGCAGCCTTCCCGGGCGAGCCCGTACCTTCTTGTACTGTCATCGCAACAGCCCTTTATGGCTCTGTGTTTTCTGAGGGCTTTCTGTGAACAGCGCTTTAGTTTGACATTGCTCTGTTGAGGCGTTACTTCTGTATCAGGGACTGCGAATGTCTGGCTGAGTTACAGAAAAGAAAACAGAGCTTTAGGAGCTCTGTCAAACATCCTCGTGTAATTTGCTCCCTGCCACTGACTCAAACCCAGAGTTAAACTGAGTGGGTGGGAAAGTTGCAGAACAAATGTTATCCCATGCAGGGGAGAATTGCCAATGGGGTTTGTTAGCCAAATTAAGAGTTTAAAATCTCTTTTCATAAACAGTTTCTTCAAATGATCTGCTTGTTAGATCTGGGTAGTGCTTGCCCTGTTGGATAGCGTTTGCACTTTCAAGTTGAAGCTGGCTGTGTTTGGAAATGTTTTTCTTTAGTTGCAAGGTGATTATTACCACTGCCAGGGTTGTATCAAATAGTGAACAATGCTTGAGTTATCAGACAATACTGCCCACATCTTAAAACATCCAACTTTGTTTTTCTGCAAGAAGGGAGTAGTTGGAATTACAGTTATGAAATGTGAGGGAAAGAAGATGGGTACTGGGCAGCTGCTCTCTCACAGAGGTTACAGCTGCTCGAGGGTCTGGAAGGAGCCCAATCTGCTGCAGAATATCCTGGGATACAGGTGAGATATCAATATCTGGCCGGGACCAGAGGCACAGACAGATGAAGGGAAGTGCTGAACCTCAGCACCGGGTGAGGGACTGGGGCTCTACAGTCTCATGGTCTCATGTTAGAGCCCTGCTCCCCTCAGCCCCCTGTTTCCTCCACTGTCAGATCAGGGGGCATGGGGAGAGATGGGGTGGATGGACCTCAACAGTGGCTTCTCTTCTCACCGCTGTTTTCTTCTCCATGCTGTTGATTTATTCCTCCAAGATTTAGCTTCCATTTGCGAGGACTTTTTTATTATTACTATCAAAGTGTTCGGGGCAGTAAAGAACCGTCTGTATCATCTGTCTCTTCTAAGGTTGTCTCTGGTACTCCTCTGCCTCATTTTTCAGAAGACAGTGGGTGTCACAAGTCTCTGGATTTGGAACTTGTTACCTGGCCTCCTTTGCCCCTCATTCTTTAAGATGCATACTCTCTGGTGATAAAAACCCATTAAAGCCTGCATGAACGTTGGCTTTGTTATTTATTGCTCTCTCCTAAATTATATTCTGATATTTGGCTGCCCTTCTTGCCACTACTTAGCCTTCTATCTCTCACTCTGAGCAACTGGGACTCTACTTTTTGTCTCTTGCCTCCTAAGCCAAACTTCAGCACGGGCTATAAAATGATGATTTGATGGGAAGAGCACAGGTGACAGGAAACTCTGGTACCTTGGGCTTGATTTAAAGAAGGAGGGGGGTGGCCATAGCTCAGAAAAGTAGATTGATGTTAAGTGTTTTATCAAATGAGAGGCTGGCTGCTCTATCAGTGAGGCACCTGGGGTCTGCTGTGCTAGGCACTGTACAAGCCAGATGCAGAAATGCCTCCATTTCTAAAAAGCTGGCCTTATAAAGAGATGACAGGTAAATGAGCGAATTCGTACGTGCTTGCACTCAGAGAGATGACAGAGCCAGCAAGACCCCATGGCTTCCGAGCCATGGCTGAGAGCCAGAGGCACCCAAAAATACTTCTCCTGAATGTCTCCTAGGGCTGCTCTTTGTCCCACAAGGTATCTTGTGATATGAAGCAGCAGATTACTTCAGCTGTTCATCAGTTAAACATGTGAAAGTGGCTTCAGGTCAGTTTTTGGCATTGTGGATCCTGTTGGTTTCCTGGTGCTGCAAGAGGGACTCTCACATATTTCACATCTTGTGTTTTGGAAACCTGCTCGAGTCAGCACAGCCTCGAGAGGTGGGGGGAGTTGTTAAAGCATGTTTTCTGTCCTTAGTTTTAAGAGCCTTGCTCCTGCAGGCAGTTCAGAGGAGGTGAACCCTGTTGCCCTGAAACGCCTGGGAATTCGGGATCCATGTGCTCAGACAAGAGGATCAGGGCTACAGCAGATGGGCGGGGGGGCGGCACATCAGGACTGCAACCCACGAACAAGAGAACGGGATGGTTTTATGAAGGTGGCTGAATTAATCAAATCAATAGTTTTAAGCACTTAATACCTAAAGTGGTTTGAGTGTTGGTTCTAAAAGCCTGTGTAAACATAATACATAAATATTTGGTAATTGACAGCTCATTCTGGGAAAACACATCTCCTGTAAGTTTTGTGTGTATATACCGCTTGTTTGTATACATAATCATAATTTATGTCTTTACAGAGTGTTCAGGTATTAATCAGCTGTAACAATACTGAGTTAGTGCTAAGTGCATCTCTGGTAGCACCACCTGCTTGGGTAGAGGAAAACACTGGATAAGGAGCTGGCAAAAGATCTGTTTTGTGATTTAGCAGAAAACACTGCAGGAGGCTGAGCTTTGTAACGGTCAGAGCTAACTACAAATTAATTCAAATTTGCACGTTTTGTATGTACGTACCTTTTATCACCAGATGATGGTGACATCATGGTCTCTACTGAACTGCTGGAACTGGTGTCTGAGGGGAACTTAAGCCTTTGAACCTGGGCTGGACAGAGTTAGAAAATAACAGTACAGAGAAAATCCTCCGTTGCCTGAGGGCTGGCAAGTGCTTTTGTTTTTCAGTCTTTGTGATCCTGAGCTCTCCTGTTGTGTGATTCTGTACAGATCCTGAGGTACTGCCTTGTTCTAGGAAGCGAGTATGGCAAGGTATGTCTGTCGCTGCAGGTCCAAAGTGCGTTTAGAGCGGTCGGGTATCCGTAGGGGTGCTTGGGCTAAACCGAAGGGTGTCAACGCCAGAACCACAGCCAGACTGCAGGAACACGTACTGCTGAAGTGAGAGAGGTGTTGTTGTGGGCACATAGCAAAGGCAGAGCTTTCTCACTTCTTTGTCCTGCTCTCAGACCCCGACTTACCTCACCAAGAACATTTAAGCTTATGTTGTTAAGTTCAGCTGTAAATTTGGAGGGGTATTTTCAAAGTCACGAATGGAAGCTAAGCAGGCCTCTAGCTCCAGCGGTTTTGAGTGGAGCTTGGGAATCTCCTTGATCCCTGGGATTTAACCATGTCTTTGAAGTTCATGTTGAGTCTCTGCTTCCATTTAGCCCCTTGTCCCAGCAGAACAGTTTTCTTAAACATTATTTCACCAACAGAGCCAGGCTTCCAGATTCTTCCAGTCCCTGGGGGAGTCCTGGCATTCTGCTGCTGGAAACTTTACAAGGCAAGGTGATGCGATACCAACCTGCTGCGTCCAGCATCTTTGACTGTCTAAAAGGTGTTTGGATTTTTAAAATGTTTATTAAGATAACTAACATAAACCAGGAAGATTAAACATTTTAAAGCCATACTTACTCCACTGTTATGTCTGCTGGCTGATAAATCAGAGCACCCTTATCATTGAGTTTCCATGCATTGCAATGGACTTGGCAAAGATTCGCAGAAGATGAAAGCCCTTTATTACCCTCATCTTCAGACTTCTGAACATTCACACTCAAGGACAATTTCCCACACCTTATCTGGATGGAGACAGCATTGATTTAGCTTACATTAACCTTTTAAGACCTATCAGATTACGCTGGATACATTTCACTTGATAAGAATTTAACTCAAGTTTGGTCTCTGCCGTTTCTCCATGCAGCCGAGCCCTGTAGTGCCGTATTAATCATGATCAGGCAATCTGCTTCCAAACTTTCAGTGGTGAAGTGTTTTTAATCACAATTTTAGTTCTAAAATTACTGACCAATCTTCCCAGCCACCTCACTCATTTTAAATCAATTGTTCCCAGGAAGATTTAACTTTCTAACAGAAAGTCTTTGTGCTACCCTGTTTCAAGGCTAACTTAAGGGAAGTTAAGGACATAATTCTCTGACCATCCTACTTATAATGTCCTGTACAACCTCATTCTCTTTTGTGTCTCGCCTAGTTGTCATTTTATCAAGACTCATGTCTTGGCTTTCTGTTTGGATTCTGGGGAAGAATTTTGTAAGATGAAATCTTGTGACAGGTAGCTGACTTCTTTACACAAAACCTGGTCTGGGTCTGGGGATGGACAAAGAAAGCCTGTGGTATTTTATACCCACATGTCTAGTATATGATAAGAAACCTCAGACAGGAGTTCTGCATCTTTCGTCCTCTTGAGGTCATTTCACAAGTGCAATGCCAGGCAGTAACTAGAGGCTGTTTGTGTGTGACCCACAAGAAGCACAAACAAGCAGCTAATGCCCTCAGCCCACCCTCAAAATCACGCCGATGGCCAGTGTGCAAACGCTCCAGGCAGGATGCTGTTGGCACAGCCCCAGCTTGCGAAGAGAAACATCCTCACCAGTGTCTGTCTACTGAGAGTTCCCATCAAAGAGGAACTGTGCAGGAAGGAAGGAAAATAGTTGCAGTTTTGTACCAAACCTGAGGCACAGCTTGAATACCTGCTTTATCGTGCCTGTTTACCATGGATGACCCTACCTGGGGATCTGCTCTGCGTGATGATGATATGCAGCAGGTAACTCTGTCATTATGTTAATAAGGTACAAGACCTCTGGCACAAAACTCGCAGTTAGGTCCAGTACTTGTTAAAAAAACATATTTAAAACATGGCTTGGTTAACCTTGTGCACCATTGTCCGCTCCTGCTGCTACTCCTCTCCTTGACTTAATAAACCCTGTCAGGAGAGATCTGGACTTAGTGAGACTATCGAACTCCAGGGAGTAACACTGTGTGACATCTTGTGACATCTATATTACAAGGCTTCTGGAAGGAAGCTCGCATCACCTGGGAGAGGAAATGCTTTTCATACCCCTGGGAACTAATTATGTCAGTTCAGCTGGAAGTAGAGTTTTTGCACCACACTGTTTTGTCCTTTTCAGTATTTTGTGATTTGATTGACTGCCTATTCTACTCCTTTCACACAGATTAGTGAGGCCATAAACGGAGAGAAAACAGAAGAGGCAGTCCCATAAAAACAACCAAATACTGAAGAGATCAAAGTAGCACAGCACAGGAACAGAACTATAAGTCACTGACTGCAGGTGGCATTAAAGATGTGGAGGGCTTGTTCTCATGGAGATTGTAATAAGAATAGTAAATGGTACAGAACTAATCTTGGCTCAAGATAAAATATTTTCAGTGACTATGGAAAAAAACAATGAGAGTGGGTTGAGTGGGAGAGTGGGCATAAATATTCCTTAGAAACAGGATATATATTTTTTCCTCAAATAATCTTAACTTTTGATAGGTGTTTCCTTTTAATATAAATTTTCTGTAATTCCTAAGGGTCTTTGGGGGAAGGGAGGGGAAGCAGGGTTTAAATCTATAATGGTAGATAATACACCAGGATACACTGTCTGGGTCTGATACAAAGTGGTATAGCACAGCTGAGACCTTTCTTCACCGAAAGGCAAATAGCTTTTCCTTCTCAGAAGGTGAGTGTCTTGTCCCCTCTGAGTATGGGATCAGTTCCTGGATGTGGACCTCAGAGCTGTGCCCTGGAGCTGTGCCCTAGGGTTGCCCTGAGTACTGTGAGCTGCTGCCTTGGGCAGAAACTCCTCCAGGGAGTTCATGGTCAGTTAACCCCCCCAGGATGTTCCTGTGTCAGTACTAAGCTGATGACTTCTTTAGTGTAGTGGTAGATACCTAGTGAGTGAGAGCGCTGTTTCAGACTTTAGCTGGCATTTTTCACGTGGGTGTGGCACCGTTTCAGGAGCAGAGCAGGGATGTCATACTGCAGCCAAGCGGGCTCATATGTGCCTCGAGTTTCTGAATCCTGCATGTGAAGATTTCTGGGCTTCTCCCAGCATTCAGGGGAGCAGAGGAGACCTAGGATGGAAGAGTTTCTCACTTTATCAAAGGTTTTCAATCTCTAGCCATTGGGATCTCCCTGGGCAGTTGCTTTCTTTTACCCCAGGGTGGTATTGCATTATAGTGTCACTGCTGGGCACATTCTGCGCTGGTGCTCAGGGAAGTAACAGACACCAAGTACCACAGCCTGCTAGTGTGGGGGTTTTATGTCCTTCTGGATAGATCAGTAACTATGGAAGTTGAGAGCATATTAGTTGTGTCTGGACATCCTCTTGGAAGACTGACCAGCAAGGATTTGGAGGAAATCAGAGCTTTGAGGTAAGCTATTTGTGCTGTTAAGAGTCAGTGGAATAGATTGAGTGTTGCTCTTCCGTGTCAGTGCAGAGTCAAATTGCTGAGTTTCAAACACCACAGGAGGCTGGTGTAGAGAGGAACCAACTGGATGCTTTGCACTGTCATGGAAGCACTCAGGTAATCTATGGTGTTGGGTGAGACTGGTGACTCAGCTGCAGCAAATACTTTCTCAAGTTTTAGAAGGGGACATTTCACCACAGCCTGCTGAAAATAGGCACTGGTCTCTAATACAGAAATTAGGAATTGTTATAAAACTTCCTATCAGTCCAGCCTGTCCTGTATCTTTTTTTCAGCTGCAATTATTGCTGAGATTTAAACTATTTACCTACCCAGACTGGCCCTTCTGCCTCAAAAACTTCATGCAAGGGCAAATCTAAACCTTTGCATCTAAAATTTCAATAAAGTAAGAAGATGAACAAGAATGTACTAATCCTTGACTACTAAATTTATGAACTTGCCAGTATTAACCTTTTGTTTTATTGCCTTTATGGCCATACTATAAAATACAGCCATAGTAAAATATCTGCGTATTTGAACTGTGCTGCCTGTAATGGTGTGAGTCCTGAAGATGAAGAGCCCTTCCTCCTGCTGCGAGAGACCCTGAGGGAGTTGGGGGATGATGACGGTGGTTTCTCTATGTTCAGACATGCCTACAGCCAGTATAGATGAGAAGGGTGATGACAGACTTACACAACTCAAATCTGTGGCTCCTCGTGGTCCCGGAGGGCTCGGCTGTGCTCTCTGCAGTTGGGGTGTGCTCTCTGTGCCACCCGCTGCATCTGGGGGCAGCAGGCTGGAAGTGGTCTAAAGGCTGTGAGGGGGCCACTGCTGAGACCCCATGAGGGAAGGAGGGCAGAGAACTTAGAAATCGTGCAGTTTGGCAAGCTCTCAGTGTGTTTCTATGCTCAAATGTCTGAAGCTAAAGACATGTAGGAAAAAATAAATAATGCGACTCCATTATCTGTGGTTGGGTGTTCTGTGCTGTGGGTTATCTGCGTTACATACAGAGAGGGCTCAGGTCTGCGTGCTAGTTGAGGGATCCCATTAGCTGGGGTAATACGGTGAGGAGTTGACTGTAAATGCAAGTGTTGAGTTCCTCGCCTTGGGAAATGGTGAGTTCTGGTTTTGGGTCTCTGGTGTGTGTTCCTGTTTGCAGCCAGCACTGTGATAGTGCTGAAAAGCCCCATTATAGTCAAGGTTGTCCGTCCTGTTTCCTGAAGCTGTCTCTTAAACTGTGCAAAGCACTCCTTGAACTCATGACACCAAAACTGGCAAAATCTCAGCTTGTATAAACCAAATTGTGCTGCTTTTTGCCCCAGCCAGCTAAGCAGTGCCCTCCAGACTCCTGATCCTGAGATGAAATCGCGGCTGCTGTATGCAAACTGCAGAACCCCAGAGGTGATGGCAGCCCGCCGAGGGCTTTGTCCACGTTACCATCAGTTGCCTGTGAAGCTCTGGGAACTGCCATGGGATGTGAGCTGATTCAGAAGCCCACTGGGCAAAGTGTGGGTTTTGTTTAAGCTAATAAGCTAAGAGAGTTCTTCAACTGAGCCTTTTAGTAAAAAAAAAAAAAACCAGCCAGAAAGATGCCCACAGTTTAAGAGGATGCAGGCAGTCTCTAACTAACTTCAAGCACTGGAGTGATCCTGACAAAATGAATGGCCTCGTCCAGTTTTCACACCTGTGTAAGTACCCAGCTGCACCAGGAGCCTATGGTTCAGGCAGTAATGAAGCTCCACAGATATGCTCGTTAGAACCATTTACTGTGATGTTTCTATGCCTTTTTTAAAATGGGATGCAGCACTAAGTGTGGTACAGTGTCTCTGAGCACTGTCCCTGCTGATGGGTCTGCTGGGCTACTAACAGCCACAGAGCCAGTTGCTGGTGTGAGGTGGCACTAGCAAGCCTGAAATTGTTGCAGATCAGCTCAATTTCTGTGTGTTTTGCCATATCCCTAATGCTATTTTACGTTGATGAGCTCGTTATAGAAAATGAGCTGTTGCAATACCCATCATCACAGCGTATGGTTAAGCCCTTTTTTTTTTTTTTTTTTTTTTTTTTTTTTTTTGACAGCTTTTGGACACGATGGGGAATTCGTACCTTCACCGGATATGATAAATTTGCAAGGGAAATTATAAGGCAACATGGGTTTTGCGTTATTTCTCGGAGCTGACGGGAGCGCTTTGCAAGTATATTCAACAACTCCAGTCATGTTGATTAGCACTGATGGCAGTGTATCTAATGGCCTCATCAGAATTGCTTGTAAACCGATTGTCCTACCGGAGTAGTTATCTAGGAGCTTAAACAGCTCTGATAGCATCTATTCTGCAGGCACCTGGCCATGTGTGAGTAAATATAGCAGCACTAAGTGCTGGAGGTGCTGCAAGTGGCAGGCTGAGATATTCTGCTGGGATCCCTAATATTTGGAACGGAGCATCTTGAGGGTAATGTCACTTAGCCTGAGCTAAAGCCCACTGTTGTCAAGGGAGGGGGGGGGTGGGAAACATTCCCATTGACACTAATGGATTGTTTAGTTCTGGCCATTTTTGATGTTGTATGTCTAGGCTTGGGACATCATTGTTTCGGCTATCAGCTAGCCAAGGAGACCCAGTAATCCTCAGTTTGCACTTTCAGTGCACAAGCTCTCAGAAAACAAAGCTCTCAATGAGCTTTATCCAGGAAGAAGAGTGTTGCTGTCAAGGTTTTGGAGATAGGCTCTGATTTTTGTTGGCCTGCTGCTTGTATCTCAGGAAGAGGTGTTAAAGACTGACTGGAAGGATAAAGTTAGTTCCTACGGTGACAGACAGTATCATCCAGTCCTTTGGATTTAAACAGGGCGCCCAGATGGAAAGAGCAAAATTCACTTTCTTTATCCACTGCAAACCCTTGGAGCTCTAGAATAAGGCAAGAAGCAGGTTTATTTCAATAATAAAACCCTCGGGCTTTAGTCTGAAATTCAGCGCACAAGGCCCATCCCTTAGAGACAGGACAGAGAGGATATAATTGGACATGATTTAGTGTCCTTAGCAGCAAAATGCATCCGGACGCTTCTAAACCAAAGGCCTTGCTGGTTCATGCTCCTGTCAGCAGCGGTAACTTGCGGACGGTTCCTCCTTGTGCTGCAGAGCATCTCACCGCCTCCCTCCTGCTGGGCCAGGGCTTAACCACGTGCCCTCGGTTGAGCTCTGTGCATCTCAATGCATTTTGCACAACCGAATCGCTTCCTGAAGGGTGTCTGCAAGTTTAAAATCGTGTGTGTGTGTTATAATATGCTAATCCTCTTCCTCTAGCCTTAACTGCCTCATTTTCCAAAGGGAATTGACTTTCAGAGTCTTTGAGGAATGTTTTCCATTTTTCTGGTAAGATCCTCTACACACATTAAACTGTTTCTATTCATCAGAAACTCACCAGCTTGAAACTGATGCTCCATTTATCTCTTCTTTGAAGCCTCCACAGAGCTCACAAAGCCAGGCCTGGTTCACTTGGTTGCCGCGTGCCTGTGTTCTTATTATAGTGTTAGGAGTGGGATTCTGGACTCTTAGTCCATTTATTTCCTCCTGCTTATATCTTCTTCCTGAGTCATCAATATCTGTCTAGTGATGGGCAAAACAGCATTGGCTGCTGTCTGGAGACCGTCTTGCTGTGGAAAAGCAAGTTGCATTCAATCGGTCCTCATTCATCATCTGCTAATGGGTGTCCAGTGCCTGATTCCCTTCACTTCCCAGAGTGTCCCGGGTGGCCTGAAGGGTGGAGCACTGCTGGAGGAGCCCCGGGTTCCCTCCCTGCCTCTGCTCTTTCTCTGCTGATGGACCATGGGCAGAGTCCTCCCCTCCCTGCACCTCGGCTTCTCCTGCCTGGGCGAGCAGGGAGGGCTCCTGGCGGTAGCACCCTTGGGGACACAGAGACCAGCAGCACAGGCACGAGCTGGGCTGTTGTGCTGGGGCTCTGTGCTGACATACCCGAACCTACAGCGATTCCTCTGCTTGGCTTGGGACTCTACTGTTGCTGCCTCTTTATTTTTTTTTTTTTTTTTTTATCTTTGGAAAGCATATTTAACTTTGAGAGGTTTTTTTTTAAAAAAAAAAAAAAAAGCTGCAGAGCTCTTTTTTTTAGCCAATTATGAAGCATGCTGAATTTCCTAATATCAACAGTTTGCAGGGGAAGGGAATCGAGGAGTAAGTTACTTAAATATGGTAATGTGACCCTTGCATCCTCTTAACGCTATTTTCATGCAGTGTTAGCTATCAGAGTTGACTGTCTCAGGAGAAGAGAAAGACAAAGACCCTCATGTGCTTCTGTATACACAATATCGTGTAAAACGATCCAGTGATTTTAAAACCTACTATAATAAGTTTTTCCCTGTGAATCCTGAAGGCTTCTAGGCTTGGGCTTGCAGACCAGAGAAGTAATAATATCAAGACAAGAGTCTGAAATAATTTCTGAGGGTAGCAGACCTATGGACTGTTTGAAGAGGACCACCCTTGCCCAGCTGCAAGGTTGGATAAGCGAGCCCTTAATGCAGTAGCAGGGTTTTATATATAAATATAAATAGATGACAGGGAAGATGAGGAAGCCAGTGAACGGCTGCATAATGCTGCACGGCCCACAGCAGTAGCTTCCTTAGTGTTTAAAGCTCAATGGTGTTTGATTACTCCACACCTGCCTGCTCTTCCAAGGCTGAAAGCAGAAAAAATAATCTCCCCTGATATGCAAATCCAGCAAATCTGGATGCAGTTGAGGAGAGTAAGAAATAAATCTGGAAATCCGAGTCACCAATTTCAAACTGTTTCGTGACAGAGATTTGACTGATTTCCCCCCCTCTCTCGAGCTCACTCAGAAAAGGCTGCATGAGAGAGAACAAGGACTTCTCATTCTTTTTGCACCATCATCTTGGAAAAAATATGTATGGTTTCTGTGCACTATGCTATACTAGAGTAGTTGGGCATTTTCCAATAAATCTGCTAAACTTCTAACACCAAATGTTTTGAAATGAGTGCTCCTTCACATTGCTATACCACTTTCATCAGGAAAGCTCCCCAGATCTAGAGCTCTGTGTGCTTCAGAGCAGAAACACCTTCCACAGAACTGAATAGCTCACTTTGCCTTGGATTGAGTTCAACTTCTACTAAACTTGAGCTGTTGTGGTATAAGTGCCACTCACCGGCCTTAATTTTTTTTAAGGAGTTTCTTTTTTTTTTTTTTATGAATGAGTAGAATAAATAAAGTTTATTGGGGAGGGGGAATCTGGGGGTGAGATTTATATGAAACTGCAGCAGTGTCGAAAAGCCAGAAATGTGTCATACTAATGTGGCTCCACTTGCTGAAGGGCATCTCTGGTTTCCATCTTCTACCTAAGGAGACGCTTCTGTCTGTGGGGGAAGATGATGTCAAAGCAGTGCTGGGGAAAAAGCAAAATTATCTTACTGAATTTAATTGAAGACTGACGATTTTAGAGTTAAGCAAGTAGGTACTTGTAGCTGCCCTGTACAATAGAGATTTCACCCAATTTAGAAAAATAGCAAGCGTTGCTGTTCTTACTGGAAATACCCAGTCTGTCTGGGAGGAACTGGTTCTCTGATGCTCCAGTCCCAGGACTAACGCTGAACAACCAGGCAGGGACTGTGCTTTTGTTGAAACAGTGGTGTGGCTGAGCTCAGTAGATCTGAAAGTCTTTGGGAGACGATGATGGAATGTATGCCCATCATTACAAATCAATAGTAAGGATCTTGTCATCACTTGCTGTGGAAGTGGGTTGTTTCTTTTTTTTACCCATTGAACTACCAAAGCCTTTCATAGGTTTTTCTAAGTACAGGTTTGTCTTTCTAAAGCATTATTTTGTCATACAAGTTCAGCACAGTCCTAACTTTTATCAAAGGAGGAAGCTAGCCCAAAAATGCATTCAATTGGATGGAAAAAAAAATGTCTATGAATCTGTGTTTTATAGTAGCATCCAAAATATTCCCCAGCTTTCCTAGTCTTTGAACCAGTGCACTGAGCTGATACTGGCATTTCTCATTCCAGATGGATTAACGAGTTCCTGGACTAGCCAAAGGCTTTCTGCGATTTGGGGGAGCAAGACAGGTGTGTCTTCCCTGGTATGTCTGGCCAGATGGCATGGATGTCACGCCACCACCTCCCCTGGAGAAAAAAAAGAAAGTACCTTTATGAGAAGGAGCAGTGGTGCCAGATACATGGAAGGAGTGGGATGGAAAAAGCACAACTGCAAATTGAAAGAGGAACTGTTCTTATCCTCGTTGCAAGGGCTGTGGCACGTGATGAGAAATGATGGATGCCCCTACCTAAGGCTGGCCAGGGTGATGAGCTGTGGTCTGCTGTTCCTGGCCCGGAATGGTGCTTGTCTGACTGGAGTGTGCCAGAGCCAGGTGGGTGACACCCCAGAGTGCCCAGGCTTGAGGCTGGTGCCAGACGGCGAGATGCAGCGATTGGATTCCTCTGGCCTGCACCTGCCCGGCTAATTGCTCCTGGGTGGAAGATGTGCCTTGCTTAGAGAGCAGATGCCAGAGTCAGAAGCTCAAGGCAAAGTACAACATGATAAAACCGACATAAAAACAAATGGAGAGGATGTTGTGCTTCCAGAGACAGGTCTTCAGTACCAAGTTAACAGGCTGAGACTGACACCGCGCAGGCAGGAGGCAGGAGAAAGCCACCGTCTGTAGGAACAGCACCATACTTGTCATCCCTGCGAGGCAGGAGGACAGAGTCTTTGCCTACAAACCCCAACAAATGGTAAGTTTACCTCAGACTTAGATTTTGAAGGAACCAAGAATCTCAGTGAAATTGGACTAAATGCTACTGTCAATGCTTAAAAAGGTAGAGGAAAGGTTTTTGGAAATGTCAACATTTTGCTTTGACTTTCATCACATCATCTTGATTATTTTTTCTAACCAAACTCAATGTAAGGCAATAAAAAGGCTTCAGGGAGGAAAAAAGTCATATCTCAGTGGGTCTGCAGGTTTTTTGTTTGATTTTCTTTGTTGTTCTTTAGTTGTTTTTCATTTCAGCTATCTTAGTTCAAAAGCATAAATCCTTGTGGAGTTGACTCATACCGATAGGCTTCAACAAAACTGTAGTGCAAGGAAGGAATCGGAGAGGGAGGAAAAATGTCTTATCATCCTGGCACTGACTTTGCTAGAGAGAAGTGTTTCAAGGGTGGGAATGCGTCCCAGGGTTTGGCGGCAGCGTTGGCTCGTGCTGGCCTGGTGCGTGCCCAGATATAGCCTCAGTCTGCCTGTGCTCCATCTGTAAAATGAGATGTAATAATGGCATTTGCAGACATCATTTGTGATCAGGAACATGCTTCCAAACAGCTGGAGTGGTAGAAGAGCACATGGTGAGCCAGCCCGCCCCAGCTGTGCTGCCTCGGGGTGTGCTCCCTCGCTGCCTTCCCTGCTCCTCACCCAGGCTCCAGCTAGACCCCGTGACGGCGTAGGGTGACTCCTGTCAAAGGTGCACAGGGGTTTCGTGTGGGTCCCATGAGTTCTGCAGAGCAACTGGAAAGGCTCCGCTATTGCTGCCCCTCTGCTGTACCTCTGTCTCCTGCATGTCAAAGGAAACAGATTTCTCCCATGCTGTGTAACAAGCCTGGGCTGGGGCTTGGGGCTCCAGGATCCACATTTTCACAGAATCACAGAATCATTCAGAACTTGGGATCATCGAGTCCAACCCTCAGCCCACCTCTACAAAGTTCTCCCCTACCCCACATCCCCCCACAGCTCATCCAAACAACCCTTAAACCCCCCCAGGGATGGGGACTCCCCCCTCCCCGGGCAGTCCATTCCACTCTCTGACCACTCTTTCTGGGAAAAATTTTCTCGTCATGCCCAGCCTGACCCTCCCCTGTGGCAGTTTCCAGCCGTTCCCTCTTGTCCTGTCCCTGATCCCCTGGGAGCAGAGCCCAGCCCCAGCCTCTCTGCAATGTCCTGTCAGGAGCTGCAGAGAGGGATGAGGGCTCCCCTCAGCCTCCTCCTCCTCACACTGAACACTCCCAGCTCCTTCCCTGGCTCCTCACAGGATTTACTCTCCAGGCCCTTCCCCAGCCTCGTTGCCCTCCTCTGCCCTCGCTCCAGCCCCTCGAGATCTCTCTCGTATTGAGGTGCCCAAACCTGGACACAACGCTCCAGGTGTGGCCTCACCAGTGCGGAGCACAGGGGGACTGTCACCTCCCTGCTCCTGCTGGTCACACTAGTGCTGATACAAGCCAGGATGCCGTTGGCTTTCTTGGCCACCCGGGGACACTGCTGGCTCATGGTCAGCTGCTTGTCAATGAGAACCCCCAGATCCTTTTCTTCCAGACAGCTCCAGCCACCCCTCTCCAAGCCTTTGGTGGGGATGGACATTAATATCCTCTCAATTTTGGCCAGCCATTTGCAAAGGGCAGGATGGCCATCCCATCTCAACCTATCCATCATACCCATCAATCTCCTCCCATCCTCTGCCCAGGGATTCCAAGTCCAGGCTGCCAGCGCCCTGCAGCAGAAAACGGCTGCAGCCTTTCCCCGTGGAGGCATCTGTTGGAGGCGCAAAAGCTTACCAGCATGGTAAAAGAATCATACCTGGTTGAAAGATTGCTCTTCAAATTTCAGATTGCTCTTGGTGGGTTTTTTAGGTGTACATCATTTCAGTAGTTCTCAAGCAGTAGCAAAACATAATTACACTTGATTAAGCACATGGAATATTCTGCCTTTTAAAAAAAGACCGCTGGTGGTGTTACTTGAAATCAAAGTGTTCCCTTTGTGTACACTGAAAATATGGTTACTTTAATATTTCTTATTTTAATACCATTTACTTTTGGAAATACTCATTTACGTTAACAAATATTAAAATGATTTATGTAGGGAATTCTCATATGTTCTATGTGAGCCAATATAAACATTGTGATACTGGAGGATCAAGTCATAAAAATGTATAGATTTTTAGCTTTTTTTCCCTTCAAAGTAAGAGTATCTTGAGAATCCTTAGAACTCTTTTGGAATAGGGAAATCCATTTTTCCAATCAGCAATAATTTCATTTGACTCCAATGAAATCAGAACTCCTTAATAGTAAGGCAGGATTTCAGTGTTCATTATCATGATTTCAGAACCTCATCTTTCTGGTAGATAAATGATGTGTACGTTTTTAAGAGTGTTAATACACTGACTTGACTTAGCTTTCCTTCCGTTTTCAGGCTCTGTAAAAGGTAATATCCAGATGAGCATCTGGTAATTAGCCCCAAAGGGCCACATGCGCAATTTTATTTCAAAGGGGGACTCCCATGCTGGAAAAAGATTTAAACTGATTTAAACAGAACAAAAAGGCCTTTTGCTTCAGAAAGAAGCCTCTGAGTGCTGTATGTGCATGTTTCCTGTTGCATGCCGACTTTTCTTCCCCAGTTCTGCCCATTTGGGGACTATCTGGCAAACAGAAAAAAACCTTGGTACAGGCTAGATTGCCCTCAATAATTTATCTACAAAAGGGCAGAGAAAAAGAAATTACTTGTTTGAACACCACATTGAAGCTGATAATCAAACTCATTTCTACCTTTTCCCAACCTGATGCTCTCCTCTGCTGCATTTATGAAAGAGCTCAGCAGTTGAACGCTTTCACAAATTATGCAGATCAGAAGAGCTGAGGTGACATGGAAGTAGGGGGCGGCAGGAGGTTGAAAGAGCTGAACGATATGGGATACCAAAGAGGAAAAAGTTAGAACTGCTGTCAGAGCCAGCATGGGAGAGACCAGCTAATTGAAAATGTGTATTATCTTCTGAAAGTATGTTAATTGATATGTAACTTGTGATAGTCTGTGCTAGGCAGTTCTGTGGGTGCGGGGAGGAAATACTCAGAACGATTCTTGCAAGGTTATTGTATTAATAAGCTTCCACATTTATTGCCTCTGTTATTTTGAGTTAATTACATGGGTGCCTAAATGTATCTCTCTTAAATCTCAATTAATGTCCTTTACAATCAATTCATATTTAATTAATATAACAGACTGATTAAATGTAAAGAGAATACTCATTTTGCACAAAGTGCTCCCAGTCCTTTCTCTGCTGCAGAGTGGCTGGAAAGTAAAACAGGCTCTGATAGGACTAAACCTGAAAGCTTTGGAGTTTGCCAACTTTTCCTGTTATTTAAGATGGTTCAGGAAGCCAGCGGCTGTAATTCAACTGAACTGTCGACAGGGTGAAACGCGCTGCCAGGGCTGAGTCTCCAGCAGAGCAAGGCAGGGCAGTGGAAGCCCTTGGTGACAAATGCAAAGGCACAGGTAGGCATGTAAGTGTATATCTAGGGCCAAACTCATGGAAAGGGTGATAGAAGGCCCCTGCTCACAGGTGTAGAGTCCCTTGCCCTTACTGAAACACCCTGAGGTGTAATTTGCTGTGCCCTGGCAGGGTGCCGGTGGTGCCTGCCGGGGCAGAGGGAGAGATGTGTCCAGACCTGGGTAAATCAACGCGACACCCACCGTGGAGGTGCTGTTCAGCTTTTCTCTGTGCAGTCTGGGGGAACAGAGGGTTGTAATGATGGGCTGTGGGCTATGACTGATGTATACTACTCACAGGCCATCTTACAAAGCTTGTCTGTACAGCGAGGAGGACATCGCTGCTGCTCCCACTGGAGAAAGGGGCTGGTTTAGCTCTAATGGGCTGGGACTTGGATTCTGAATGCAGAAATTGCTTGGTGCTGCCCTCAGCACTGGTTCAGAGAGGGGCTGGTTGGTGATACAGAGGTTCAGATGTCTCAAGCGAATTTCTCCATTGCAGGCAGCTAATGTGGATAGGTGTCTTTCTGGAAGGTGCACAGTGTAAAAGTGAGGAACAGGTCAGTAAAGAGCAAAATTTCTCAAAGTACAATTTGTACTGAAATTCAAGGGAGTTTCAGCGTTGCCATTTCAGACTTGGGCAGCTAAATTCCACACAAATGATGTGTAAAAATATCTTTGCTCGCCTTCACTTCAAGCTCTGTGATGCTAAAGGTCACTTCCCTCTCTTGACCCTTGAGGAGGGCTGTTCGTAGATATGTAGCTTGAATCTTTTCTGGAGAAAGTCCCACATTCGTCCTCCCTGACACTTGAGAGGAGCGGGTGCCCACCCCTCTCTGTCCTTACTAGGCTTTGGTTATCTCTTGCAATTAATAAAAGAATAATTCATGTTTTGAAATTCCTTTCCTGGATTAGCTACTGGCTGGAGTATTTAGCTCATGTACATACAGGATCTCTCCAAGGATGCATCTTCTAGTATTTATTCTGATAACTGTAACATACAGATAAGAGGAGCACATGACACTAGAAATACAGAATAAATTTACATTTTCGATACCGTGGAAAGCAACATTCAGATAGCATCCATGTTCTGAGGAGAAGTAGCCTGTAAAAGGACGAAAATCCGTAACACCAAGGCTGGTGTCTCAGGCAGCACCCTGCTAAATAAGCCTGTGTTTTAGTTGATCTCAGGAACTGAGGCATTGAATTAAAATTTGGGAGCTAGAAGTTCCACTCAACCCTAGACTTCCCCTAACTCAACAGGAGCATGTCTCAACTAGGGGCAGGGTAAAGTACAAAGTGGAGGGCAAATCTTCACAGAAAAAAAAAAAGTGTTTCTTTCATTTTGCCCTTGATTAATTCATCCCTCTCCTCTGCTGATGATCTGCAAACAGATGGTGAAACTCATCTGACTTTCTTCTCTCAAGAATTACTGGTCTGTGCCTCGTGCTGACTGCAGATACCAAGACTGAACATATGATTTGCAATCACAAGTACTGGGGCCCCTTTAAATTAAGACCGAGTTAACAGCTGCTGCAGCTTTTTCTAAAATTGACAAAAGATGTGGGTTTGGTACAGCTTTGGCTACTTGAATTAAACTTGCTTTGAGGTATTTGCTTTCCTCTACTTGGATTGTTAGAATATTTGTGGTGAAAAAGCTGGAAAGAGAAAAAAAAACAAAACAAAACAAAACAAAACAAACCTGCTTTCAAAAGCAAGTGAACACTTGTGAAATTTCTCCCCCTACATATATTTAATTCTAATCAGGTACAGCATTGCCTGGATAAACATGGAGTTGGTTGTTCTCTCTCTCAGCCAGACTTATGATCTTTTCAGTTGGTTTTTATGTTAAAAGTATTGAGTTTTGTAATTAAGCCTGTTTTTTCACTGACTTTTTAATCCTTCTATGTCTGGAAGTGTTGAGACAGGAAAATCTTGCAGTAGTGTGGCTGTGCTAGTCTCTGTGCACACTGGGCTATAGTATGCTCCTTTCTTTTTTTGGAAGATGAAAGAGCAACGTCTCACATAATCATATCACTCCAGGAGCTGAAGCTTTCAAACATCAGCAACTGCATGTGAGCACTTCAGATACGGAGCCGTTGGTGTTCCAGCTGCTGGAGCTGGCAGGGAGGAGACCAGCCCAGCGCCATGCGATTTGGTGACCCAAGCACTCATCACGCAGCCTGGCTCTGTTGGAGCCCCTGGCAGAAGCCCAGAAGATGTTAAAAGAAACAAGACTTCACCTATCAAGAATTCCCCCTTTCACTTGAAGCAGAGAAAAGGGAAGAAGTCTTATCAAGCAGCCTTGTCGTCGAAGGAAAATTAAAGATTGAGTCAAAGAGACAATGACTAAAGAATTTTTTTTTTCTGTCTTGTGAATTTAGATGAAGGAGAAGTGACAGTTTTATATTACTTCAAGAGAAGTGTCTTAAAGAAAAGAAAGAGCTGAGAGAAAGGGGAAGGAGGAGGGAGAGAAGGAGAAAGTGAAAACTGCTTGGAGCTATAATACAACTCAAAGCAAGAATTCTTCATTAAGAACTTCATTTAAAATCAAGTGCATCTAAGTAGTTTTGCCACCCTCCTAAAAGTTCATTGTCTCTTCATACAGCACTTTTCTGAATGCATAAATCTTTAATAATCTCATTTTCCAGTGGCCATATATGTGTACAATTGGCTCTTAGGTCTAAAGAGGGTATGTTAAAACAGGTCTTGCTTGGAGACCTCTTGTTCTGAGGCCTGGAATTAAAGAAGGTTTCAGCAAAGCTGTAATGAAATCTTTTTTTCAGTTGGTGCCCTTGGCTGTGGGTGGCTTTGTTTTTTTTTTTTTGGTTTTTTTTTTTTTTTCTCAGAGACTTTTCTTTTCCTTGAATAAAATAGATGGAGCTTTCATTTTGAACCAAGGAGTTTTATGAACCAATTGAGGAGGTGCTGTCACTGTGAGGTGTGCTTCCCACTGAATCTGGAGGCACTGGCATTTCTACAAAGCAATAACTTTCTACCCAAAACACTTTTCAGTGGAAAACGGTTTCTCTCTGTGGAAAAAGAAAACCAGATTTCCTCCTGAAAGAGTTTTTATGTGTGGGATTTTGCTCTAAATTATAAAACCTTAAAATTTAGGTGAAAGAATAACTTCTCTTAAAAAAAAAAAAAAAAAAAAAAAAAGCAAAAACCAGAAGTGATTTCTCCAGCAAATACTCTGAATTTTATCTGAGAAAAAAAACCCAAATTCTTCCAAAACATCAAACCAATTTTCAGGCAGAAGGCTGATTGAATTTTTAGTGAAAATCTCAGGTGTCCCTAATCAAGACAACCTCTGGTCTAAGAAGCCTTTGGTTAGGGGAGAAGCTTTGCAACCTGGCTGGTCTCCAGTAAAAGCAAAGGAGACGTTTCCTTGGCTCTGGAGTGTGTGTGGCTGCACCAGGCTGGGGGCAGCGGAGGGCCCTGTGCTGAAGCCCCTCTCTCTACCCTGGCACCATCCCTGGGTTACAGCTGGGGACACAGTCCTGTTTGTCCCAACACATCTTGTCTGGGGAGGGCACCTCCTCTCCGCATAACAGAAGGTCCATGTTGCACCCCACATTCCACCAGACATAACGACCTCTTGTACTCTGGCACTGCTTACCCCTTGATGCCTTTACCATGGTCCTTACTCTTTGTGTCTGCTCCACAGCTCTGTCACAGCCTGGAGCCTCTCTTACAGGCTGAGCTGTAACTCAGTTCTCTTTGCTTTGGAGAGTTTTCCATGTCTTACAGGCACTTGCTTCAGTTCGCAGTGGGTAGCTGGGCCCAAGTGAGATGCCCCAAAAACTTTAGCACAGATTTTTCCCAGCTCTCCTGGACAGACGGAAGGCAGAGGGAGGCCCTGCTGCACGCAGAGGCTAACACCTCTGGCACATCATTGTTTAAGAAGATGGTGAAGAGGGCAGGGTGTTAGCAGGATAGAAAATCTTCAGATTCATCTTTCCTCCCTATTACTGTGCTTCCTTCCCTTGCAGTGATGTATTTTTGCATCATCTGCTCTTTGCGAAGCTTTTCTTGACACCACACCGAATGCAGAGGCATCTAAGGAATTAAAAGAATAAAAATCTTTTTCTTCCATTTCATTGGAGGGAAAAGCAAAAAAAAGAAATGAAAAGTGGCCCACTAGCTCTAAGAGATAGATACAGCACAGGTCAATAACTGAAAGCACTTTCATAGACCACAGCTGGATAGCGTTGCTTGGTCTGATTTTTTTTTTTTTTTAACTCTACCTTTGTTAGTTGTGCAAAGCTCATGAAAAGAGCCATTCGGATTGCAGCATTCCCGATCTTTATGCCTACAGACTTGACAAATCTGCAAGGTATAATGGAAGCACCAGCTGTTGTGGCTACTCATAAAATAAAAGCTCTCGCAGACAACTCAGGAGGATTTTTAAAAATTTGGTTCTTAGAAGCTTTCTAGCTTTCCTTCCCTCCCTGCTACGTAACATGCCTCCCAGCAACACGACCCAGAGAGAATTGAAAACCTCACTGGCAAGGTGGCCTATAATTAACTAGCTGAGTTTGTGTATCCGGAACAAAAGAGCTAATTATGTAGCAATCAGTTATTTGAAGGAGAAAAAGCCCTGCTTTGAATTGCTCCACAATGCTCCTGCCCGGATGGGTGGGAAGGGCTGTGGCATGGCGATGCAAACACTCGTGTGTTGGGGATACAGTGCAGAAAATATGAGGAAGCAGGAGAGCTGTCGGCGTGGGAGCCAGCAGCTACGGAAAGGAGCACACTGGCACCTGTGCCGAGAGCGGCGGAGTTGAGTCTCCAGCTTCAGAATTTGGGAATGAAACGCTTGGGTTTCGTTTCACTCTGCTGCCTCTTTTCTCTTCGTGTGACACACAGAGATGCTGTTCTTCATTAATTACCCAGCGTGTGCCTGCCCAAGCCGCTGGAGCAAGCCAAGAGCGAGCGTCGGCAGGGTGAGAGCGGCGCAGGCCCCGGCACGGCTCTGCAGCGGGATGCTATGGCTCCTGCTGGAGGGGGAGGCCTGGAACAGCCTCTTCAGATGGATGTGCTGGGCCACAGTGATCTCCAGCCACCTCCTGGACATCACCTGGTGCCCTGAGGTGCCCTGGATGTGTTTTTCTGTCGGGCTAGAGGCCAAAGTCAGCTCCAACCTAATGGCATCAGAAAGTGTACCACGGTCCTGGGAGGAGAGCAAAGCCCCTGCACAGTCCGGCTTTGGGAGGGGACCAGCTTTGCTTGTCGGTGTGTGTGAAACTCTGTGAGCGCTCTGCAATTATTTGGAATTCAATAGATGCTTCTAAAGGTGTCTATGTTTGCTATGTAAAGAGATGTCACTCCCTGCAAGGGCTGGGCTATGCAGGAAAGGCACACTGCTGGCTAGAACTCATGTCAGACAATTTCATGCCACGTTTTCTGGCCTTTTCAGAAAAGCTCTGTGGTCAGCATTGGCCCTTCCTAAGACCTGGTGCTAAACAAAGGTCAGCTGAGAGCAGAGCTCATCATGTAAGATAGTCACCCTAAGGTTTCAGAAAGCATTTGGGGTCCTGTGGCTGGTGCTGAATGAGAAACTGAAGGGGGACTTGGCTGGAGAAAAGACATTTGGTTCTTGCTGTTCAGGTCAGTTGTGGTGTCAGCATCAAATGGGAGCAGGGGGATCAGGTGGGAACAATTCCTGGGGACCTGGAGAAGGTTGCTCTACCGTAGACTTGATTTCATGTCCTTGAGCCTTGTGCACATGTGTGAGATCCTTCTGTGCACCCTCCAACACTGGTAAAGCAGGAGGATGTGTGACCCGGGGATTGTCCTTCTGCACGGACAGTCCCGGGAGCCTCACCCAGTCATTTCTGCATCACACCCTAGTGCTTATATGGGTGATTAGTATCTTTAAAAATACACAGTCTTGTTTACTAGATTACTTCTGATATTTTCATGTCCACCTCTCATTGCAGAGGGGAGAAAGGAGTTGTAACGCACATTTGGAACATCACGTTTTGTGAAAGTATGTTAGTTTTGTTAAACTAATAATTTAAAATTACCTCTTTCTCCATAAAAAATTGAGAGAGTTGTTCTGACATTTAAAAATGAAACATTTTCAGTTCATCTTGTTCTCAAATTTCCTTTCTTTTTTTCCCCCTCTTTAATAATCCTTAAAAGATGAGGAAACCAAGTATTTCTTTCAGCCAGTGCTGCCTTTACTTTTGCTACAGCCCTGAGGTCGGGTGGGGAGAGATGATCAGTCCAAAATGATCTTTCAATTCATAAAAACTTGAATGTGTGTTACTGGGCCCTGACTGAACAGCTGGAAGTGATGGAAAAATCTAGTGCATTCCTGGTAAATTTGTTCCAGTGCTTAGTTACTCATGCTGGGGGGAAAAGAAGTCTTTTCTATCTTAATTTTTACCTTTCACTTCTTTCCTGAAGGCTGCAGTCTACCATTCTCTAAGTGTATTGGATTCTGAATAGATTTACTAAGTATAAAACCAATCTCTGGGAGAACCTGCTGTAATATTCTCCAGCTTGAAAATTGGAAAATTTCAATAAAACACACCTACGGCTCATATTTGAAACATAGCCCGACGTGGGACAGGGGTGACAAGAAGAGATAAGCAGTCCCACGTGGTCAGGGATTGTGGGTGGTCATGGCAGAATATTTTAAGAAATTACCCCATCCCTACAAGAAGCATCAGCAGAGCAGTTGAGCGTGCTGCAGAGTCTTAACCCACTGCAGCTAATCTCTTGCAAGCATCAGAGCCTTCCACCAGCACAGACTTTTGGCCCCAGGTGCTATCCAAGCCCAGTCATTTCTTGTGTCTATTTTTCTCTGAGTTTTGGTCTCTACCTAATCAGATTTGCTCAAAATGAAAGAGCCATCAGTGCGGTGGGAAGGAATTAATTTGCATTGCCTTGAAGGACAGGTGATAGACGGGTGGCACAGATACAAAAGAGAGAAGTCTCCCTGTCAGCTGCTGTTGAAACCTCCTTGGTAGATAAAAACATCTTGGAGAGAATGAAAAAAATAAGGTACTGCTTGCTCCTGGCTTCAGTGGCCCACAAGCCAGTCTGCAAAAACCGGAGCTTAATGTCACAGGGAGCTGCAGTTAATTTATGCAGATTCCTCCTTAATGAGGCTGATGTGAGACCGGCCTATTTGGAAGATGATCGGTGGCTTTTGTGAAAATAATATTCTCTCTGAGAGCTTTTTAATGCTTTCCGGCAGTCTGAGGGCAGCGTTATAATCCTGCAGTCGGAAGGTTTCGGCTGTCCCCGCGCTCTGATCCCAGTTGCCCAAACATCCATCGCCCCTCTGCCCCTCTCCAGGCAGGTGCTCTCTGCATCCTGGGCTCGTCCTCTTCCCTGCCACACATAGGAACCAATTTTCAAAGCAGCCTCCCTTACACCTCCATAGAAATACTGCTTTACAAAGTGAATTAGTAAAAAAAAACCACGCCACAAAAAAAAAAAACAAAACAACAAAACAAAACAAAACAAAATCCACAGCACCATTTTGTTGAAACCCAAATGAAACACAGAAGGTTTATTTTGGTGCACAATGAAGTATGCTGTGTGAATTTTAACCCTTTTGGAACGTTTTAGGTGATGCGAGGTCTGTTTCTAAACAACATGTTTTTTTGTCTTAAGGTTGAAGCAGCACATTTTAACTGATTTATCTGCCACCAGAGGTTTTCCTTCCTAAGTTTTTCCTGATATTTGATCCATATGTGTGAATAATCATGATTTGCCTGAAAATTCCATAATTTTCTGTTCATAAAAATAATTTATCTGGCTTTGTTCCTATTCAACATCCTTTAAATAAGAGATGAATTCTCCAATGTTTGCATTCTCTAGCACTTCATACAGAGATACAGCATGAAAAATGTCGATGTGCTAAAGTTCCACTTCCAATTACTCCCCTATAGACCTGAAAGCATTCCCTGAAATTCTCTCTTTATGGAAGACAGATTCTGGCACTTGTATGAATTCGCAAAACACCCCAACTTGTCCACACAATAGCCATAATATTGGGCCTAATTCTGCTGCTGCGGGAATGAATGAAAGGCGAAGACATAAATAGCCGCAGGAATTTAAATATGAGTTTCAGAGCCCTACAGAATCAAGTTTTTCTATTTGACTGACTGATTAACGAGCTGTTACCACCGGCCTGGGCATGTGTTGACGTTGCCAGCCTGTCCGGTAACTGCTGGGCTCTAATCAACACAAAAGGAAATGTTTATACAGCCTCTGCAAAGCTGAACTGCCAGGCTGAAGGCACTCGCAGGGCTGTTTGATCAGTGTGGGTTACCTCTGCTCCTACCTCTTCCTCCCAGGTACACACAGCACCATCTCAAGGAGGCTTTCCCACCCACTCCAGGGCTGGAGGACTCGCAGAGCATTGTAAAGTGGGTCCCTGGGCTCTAATTTCCCCCTTGCAGGTACAAATATCACACCAGCGGTAACCCTGCTGGGCCAGACCCCGAGCTGGGGGCAGGCAGTGCAGAGCTGGCTTAAAAACCAGCCCCAGGTCCTTTAGAGCAGAGGCTGCCGTCACTGCCTGCTGCCCCGGCAGGTGGGATCTGCAGCCTGCTGAGCCTGGTTAAGGGAGGTTTGTCTCACCACCACTCCAAGCCTGTGCTCTTTGGACCAGGCAGCTTTCCTGCAATTAGAGACCTGCTCTGTTAAAACCTCACCAGTCCTGACTTTTATGACTTTTGTTCTTTATGAAAAGCCACAATCAAAGTGAGATCCAAACCGTGTATAATGCTGTGCAAACATCAAAAGCCCCTGCCTACCCCAGAGACTGCATTTTCTAAGTGTGGGTTACGACAGACAGAAGCACAACGGCTAAGCCGTCTTGCAACAGGTTTGCAGTAGGGCAGAGGGTCAGGCCTGTGCCCTGGACCCAGGGCCAGACTCGGTATTTAGTAAGAAGTTTGCAGGCAAGAGTTTTCCACATCCAGCCAGTTATCCAACATGCCCAAGATTTCCTGATGTGTTATGAGTAAGGATACCTCTGCCAGAGACCCGCTTACTGATATCTTGGTAAGAACCAGCTTGTGCATTGAAAATTCAGACTTGGATCTTTTTCAGGAGCCGAACTTCTGAAAAAGCCAGTTGGCTGTTCAGGACTAAACAACTGCACATATTTATCAACCGAAAACCATACGCTGCTGGATTAACAATTAAACCTCGCTGATTTATACTTCCCAGTGCTAAGGGGCAGGAAACAGCTCTGTCTCCACATGTAGTTCTGCTGGTTTTCCAAACTGGCCTTCATGCTTCAGATCAAATCATCTCCAAAACAGCGTGGCCTTTGAAAAAATACAGCAGTGCAGAGTTATTCTGGCTGCAGTTGTGTGTGAGCGTCTCAGCGCCTCCCGTTTTGGTATGCGAAGAAGCTGGTTGTGTTGGAAACAAAACATATGCTTCATTTAAAGAAGTAACCAAGTGCTTTTACGTTTAATTTTTGACCAAGTTTATGTAAAATTAATTACATCACATGTTCTGTGTATCTTTTAATTGCAAAACCAATTAACTTTAAAATGTTCTGCTTTGTAGTTCTCCTAATGGATGGCACAATTTTAGTTGGCTTTACAAAATCCATCTTTTGTTGAAACTGGGCAGGCAGCCATACTCAGTTATCTTCTGGAAGTGAGTCCCTTCAGCTGAGCCAGTTTCAAGCAGTTGATGCACTGACGTTATTTTACAGGCAGGGTTTTTTGGGTGAGCATCTGTAAAGAGACTGTACAGCCCTTCAAGAGGAAATGCTGGGGTCCTTGGGAGAAGCATGGCTGGCTGTTTGAGGTTACTGGTTTTTGAAGCTGGAAAGGCTGATTCTTGTGGATGAAGCTTCCATCACTGGTGTTCGATTGCCATGACAGCAATGTCCAGAGCAGGCTCCAGCTTTCTGAGCAGTGCAGGAGGAGGGATGGTACCTGGGGATGGCAGCTGGGATGAAGAGCTGTTGGGGAGACCCTGGTGAGCAGGACTCGCTCCTGCCTGGGCGACTGGGTGACTGATCCTGCTGGGGGTCCCCGCTCCTCCGGCAGGAAAACTCTGCAAACCCGGATCCTGACGTTGGCATTGGCAGACCTGTGGCTCTGGGGGCTGTGGCACAAGTGAAGGAGAGGAGAGCCATGACTGCTTCTTCTGCCTTGTCCTGCTGCCTTTACTAACACCCCATAACTGGAGCCAGCCCTGCCAGTGCTGGGCTTTATAAAGGACACTTCTGCCCTTCTAGACCTTGGGAAGCAAAGGACGGAGTCCTACAGCAACATCCTTCCTTACTCCAGGGCTGGAAAGGCAGCTGGCCAGAAGACCCTGTAGCAAAGGTTTGCTGTCAGCCAGCCTTTCTCTGGCCGGCAGAGATCATGGGCGAAGGCTGCACTTGGAAGAGCTGTCAGGGAGAATCTCAGACATCTGACATGTCATCGTGATATCTTCTGTGAGCTGAGCTGATTTGATTTTATAGCTGTAAGGAAAAAAATTAATACTCAGCATATAACTGAAGGGTTTCCTTTTATAAAAAAGTTCTGAAACATTTTGCAATTTGCACTGCTGTTGTCTTCAAATAGACCTTATTATTTTATTTGTTATTTGAAGATTTTCACGCTGTTTTCTTCTGTCATATATGTCAGGGGTTTGACTTTTGTTTTTGTAATTAAGACCAGCAATAGAAAAATGGAGCTTTGCAGCTTGTTTGTAGCTTGGAAAATGTGTCACTGCTGCAGAAATTCATTTTGTTTCCTGAGTTTCTGTCCCTTTGCCAAAGTTTGGGGATATTTTGGCATTTAAGATAGTGTGTTTGTTGGGGGAAATTATTTATTTAAGGAAAAGAAGGAGAGAAGAAAGGGGAAAACTCCAACTTCATTCTATTATTATTGAGATAAAACCAAAAAAAAAAAAAAAAAAAAAAAAAAAAAAGTTAAAAATCAAGTTATTTAAATAGACCCTCAATATTTCAGTCTTATTGCAGTTGTCCATCCACATAAGATCCTCTTTATCTTCTGAGTGAGGCAGGTCTGATCCCTTCTTTCTCCTGGGCTGGACGCAGGGCACACATGGGATCTCACCCCTCTTCCTTCTCCCCTCTATCCCAGGCCCGTAGGAACCCGGCTGTCTCTGAGACCTACATCCCCTCCCAGGCTGGATGGATGGTGGTCCGTGGGTTCACCCACGCACGCCTGCACACACAATAAGCCTCCTTTGGTTAGAAACCAGGAGAATAATAACAGGAATTTGAATAACCAGATCGTTCCACCTGTTCTCTGATACCCCCCAGGGAACAGCGAGTACAGACACCCCTGCTCGCAGCCTGAGCCTTGTTATCTCACACCCCTGCTAACACAGGGATAACCGTAGTGCTTTTAGAGAAGCCAGTCCTGATGGATGCTGCAAGACCAAAATCGATCAGGACTCTGACATAGAAAATGAATCTGTCCTCCCAAAAAAGAAGGTCCATCCAGTTCGGAACCGTGACCGTCATTTCTGCAGGGTGCCGGTGCAGCCAGCTCCGTCCCTTGGGGGGGCTACGGCAGGGCAGACACCCCGTTTCTGCTCTGGAGGAGCTTGGCTGGGCCCCGTGAATGCCCTGTCCAGGAGGCCTGGCACCCCCCAGCCTGGCGCAGGGGAGGCCAAGCTGTCCCGTTCCGCAGCAGCCTCTGGTGAGGAGCAGTGAAAGCAGAGCGCCGGGGTCCCCTGGGTGCTGGGCAGATCCCCAGCACAGGCAGCAGATGGTTGCATTAGTGTGTCCCCTCTGTTCCCATCCTCGTGGCTAACAAACTGGAAATGTGCTGCCCTTGGCCTTCCCTGGGGACACACTGCATTCTTGAAAATGCCAGCAGAAAGCTCTGACTCTTTCTTCACTCCAAACGGACAGGTTACAGAAATGTGAGTCCTCAAAGAAGCGTTGCAATTGCATCGTCTTGGTCGAGCTCCCAGGATGTATGTCACCAGCACGGAGATCCCAGCCCTGTTTTGCCCAAAACTCTTGGCTTTGAGAGCTGAAAATCGCCTGTGCAGAAATACCAGGGCCGCTGCCAGTGCTGGGCCTTGCTGAGAGCCTGGGCTCCCCGGCTGCTGGATTCGCAGAGGAGCCAGAGCTTGCGGGGCTTGTTACCGTGGGGTCCCTTTATGAGCATCACTCCCCCGTGTCTGTCAGGTTTTTTTCCCCCTTTAACTGGTTCTGCCCATACATTTTGCTATAACTGACACTGCTATCAACGTGAGAAGTCCATGATTGACTCTGCCCTGGCTTCAGGGCCAGACAAATGCAGAGGCCCTGGTCCCTTTCACATCCATCCGCACACCTGCACAAGGATCTCTCTCCCTTATTTTCTCTTTACTTCTTTTTTTTGGATATAAATTTATTCCAGGAGAACATTTCTGCTCAGCTCCACTTCCTTCATGTCTCCCAGCAGCAGATTACTCAGCCTCAGCTGGGCAATTCATTTGTTTTTATTAATTAAGTATTTTTGTAATGTGGCATGGGCCCTTTTTTATCTGTACCCAACTGCTGAGCTGAAGTAAAGTGCTTCATGGAAGAATGGATCACCTGTTAGCGAGGGTTAATCTGTGGGTCATTAGTTTGGACTGAATAATTAGATATTAAAGTACAAGCTGAACCCCACACCCGTGCACACTGACCTCCCTCTATTGGTGGTGCCCAGCTCTCCCAGTCCAAACTTATTCATTACTGAGCAGGTGTCCACAAATGTCAGTGGCTGCTTGGTTCTCCAGGCTGCTCCAGGAGCTGCTGGGATCACAGGCTGGCAAAGGCAGGAGGCAAGGGCTAGGAGCCAGCCTTGCCATTTATTTAATAAAACAAATGGAAAGGAATGGACAAAGATGGGCTGAAATGGTTGGCTTGGATATCTGGGATCCTGAGCCAGCAAATGGACTTTGCTAATAAAATCTGGTTCATATAGCTCATTAGGGCCCCTGGTGTTAGCTCCATCTGTTACCCTGTGGGGTCTGCAGGTTTATCTCACGTATTCTGGCTGGAAGGGGTATCAGGGAGAAGTAGGCAGAGAAGAACCTGGAGGAAATACCATCAGTTTAAACCTGCAAGTTTTAAAATGGGGGGGAAAAAAAAAATCTTGTTTACAGCAGCCACTCAAAAGCATCATTAAGCTGTGGGACTTGGAAAAAAAAAAAAAAAAAAAAAAAAAAAAAAAAAAGCATGGCCCAAGGAGGCCCCAGCTGTATTCCCTGTCACTGCCCCTCTGCATCCCAGCTGCTGCACCTCCTTTCACATGTCTGTTTGTGCTGGAGACCTTTGGAGGCAAGAAGTTTTAAGTTGGTTCCTGGGTGCTGCAGGAATATGGACTTAAGTAACATAAAAAAGCATTTGATTGAATAGTGTGTTTATCTGCTGTTCTGAGAGACACAAATAAATGCTATGGGCTTATAGATTAAAGTGCCTGATGGAAAGTCAGAAAAGTGTTGACTTAGAGAGCTCGTCTGAGTCACTGTCACCGTCATGGGGACTGATCCTGCTGCCTCTCTCCAAGGACCCTGAAAAAACACATGTCCTGGGTCTCACTCCTGCTTGCAGTCCCTGTGGGGCTCATCTGTGGCTTCAGTTGTTCTTTGCTCCAGAATGTCCCTTTCCACAGTGCTGGCATCTTGGGCATTGTCACTCTCATAGTAGCTGAGAGTATCATGCAGACAAAGATGTGTCTCTGCTGTCCACACTCTTTTTGATGACCGAACTTCAGTGATGTCTAGTACAACCACCTGAGACCGTGGCTGTCCTGTAGTGGATGCTGTGGTGTGGGGAAGAACAGTCCTCATCCAACGAGCAAGGACCTAGACAGGGCAGATTAGAAGACTCCCTGTTATTTTCAACTTCAGCAAACAACTGAAGACCAGAATATCTTGGTGAATTGGAAAACTACAAATATTTCCCTTTCTGATGTTTGGCATTTTGAAAGAAACTTGATTTTCTGTTTGTGTTTTTCAATGTGGAAAGCAGATGGATTTGGTGAAAAATTCCCTTTCATAAAGAGAAAATTAAATTTAAAAAGGATTTTTGTTGGAACATTTTCAACCTCGGTGGAAGGCAGGAATTCTCAATCATCTCATCCTTTAGGGGACAAGATATAGACAGGGAGGGACCATGAGAGGACTAGGAAAATGAGATAAGAGATATACACAAGACTTGTTAGAGAAGTTTATAGCTGTGAAGTGTATGACAAAAACTGAAGGCTCCTGGTGTTTTACTCTGTCCCGTTGCCCCATGAAATTAACAGCCAGTAAATTTAAAACTAATAAAAAGGCTGTTTATCTTCCCTCTGTGTAGAGCTAGCCTGTATAATTTGTTATCATCTGGAGCCAGACCTTGCAGTTAGATTGGTAAAAGGGTTGGATAACTTTATGACCAGTATTGACATAACATGTAGGTTATCAAACCTCCACCCCAGAGCATCAGCCGGGGGCTGCTAGAAGCTGTGGCATGGCCAGGAAAAAGGCTCCATCTGTTCATGCCCTGTTCCTGCGCCCTCCTCCGAGCATCACCCCCGCAGAGACAGAGTCGGGATTAGCCCAGGTGAGTCTCTGCTCTGAGCCAGCACCGCTGTTGGGAGCTGAGCTGATGGCAGCGGGTCACCACTGAGCTGTTCCACTTCCCCTGACAGGACCGTGTAAGAAACTTTTATTATCTTACAGAAGGGTTGTCTCAATGTGCTGTAGCAGCAGAGGTGTTACACCAGCCGGGATGTATTGCCAGCCCAATGCAGTATTGGGCAGTCTCTCTTTTTTTCTCTAATAGGAATTGATTTTGATTTCTGGGTAACTCAACCAATTACATGAGGGCTGAGAGTAGAGATGGCTGAGGAGTCTCCATCAAAACATGTTGCATTTAAGAAGGTGTTAGCAAGAAAAAAAAATACCTGGTTCTATTTTCGTTCAGGTTGTTCAACATTTACTGAAATGATGACATCTACTTTTTATGTAACTCTCATCCAAAAAAAACCACCCCAACCTGGAAAAGAAACAACCTCTACAACAGTCAAGTGCCGTTAAACAGTCAGTTGTCCTACTTCATGAAAAAGAAAACAGTGAGGGGTGTTTTTTTCCAATTGATGTTATAAAAAATTTAATTATTCTCTTCCAATTCCAATAGTCTTAAAAAAACCCAGGCTTTATCTCTGTACAATTCTCGTTTCATGTAAGCCACTGTCTGGTCAATTTGAACTTTGCTTTAAAGACTCAGAAGATGCAACCACTGTCACTCTGGGACAGCAGTGGGTTCCAGTGGGTTCCCCAAAGGCCCACTGACAAAAACTGGCTGAATAATAAATATATTGAATTCCTCAACAGTTTTAATAACTGAAAAAAGAGTTGTTTCAAGTGGAAGAGATTGTGGTTTTTTCCCCTAAGTCATTTTCTTACAGATTGAGGTACTGTTTTCATTTCTTGTAGGTAAAATGCAAGGACATTTGTAAACAGAACAAAACAGTTCTTTGAACTAAGAAAAAGTTTTGCCTGTATGAAGTCCCACTAAATCATTTATAGTCTGCCACATTTTCTTTCTCACTGCAAGTTACGGAAACGGCAACAGAGACCTCTTGCTCTCGCCAAATCTGCGTTTTGGTCATTGAATCGGTTCTGTAACTGTTGACAGCAAAAATTCAAAAATAAGACTGCAGTAGAGAGATCTGCTGATTATGTGCATGGGCCTCTTTACTAGTGTGTGTACAGATTTGAGATGCTGCAAAAGGCGATTTATTTTCCAGTCTGTTGTTGGAAATGTACAAGAATGTAGAGGAAGCTGTTGGCATCCTGACCTGGGCACCAGAAATTACATAAAGGAGTTGGGAATTTGCAGAGCAGGTTTTCCAAGGACGGTCTTATCACACTATAATCACCTTCAATATGCAACTAATTGATAATCAGGTTGAATTAGCCAACGGATCTGGACAGGCTGGTTTGCCTGTGTTTGTCCCGTAATACAAACCCCAAGTTTGTATTATGGAGTAAACCTTTGTGGTCTGTCCAGTTTAGTATAAATCTGTCTGCCAATATAACAATATAACAATATAACAATATAATAATATAATAATATAATAATATAATAATAATAAAATATAATGATATGATATGATATGATATGATATATGATATGATATGATACGATACGATATAACATAACATAACATAACATGATATAATGAATAGAATAGAATAGAATAGAATAGAATAGAATAGAATAGAATAGAATAGAATAGAATAGAATAGAATAGAATAGAATAGAATAGAATAGAATAGAATAGATATAATAAATCATATCTCATCTATCATATCTCTCAATGGCAAAGAAGGTTCCCATCCATCCTCCTGATTGTCACCTGGCTTGTCTGAATTATCTTTATGGTTTTCTTTTGGGTTTGGTTTGGGTTTGGTTTTCTGGCTCTGTTTGGTTTGGTTTTTTTTTCTATAGGCTGCGTGTCCCGGTTTTTATAATAAGAGCTGTTTGGGCAACATATTTATTACTCCTGAGTGGTTAAAACAGTTTCCTTTATTTAAAGAACTGTGGGGAGAAAACTTGATGGCCATCTATTTTATCCTAAATGTCACTAATTAATTTTCTCTCTACTGTTTTACTCACTTTGCTTATTTTAAAAATCAAGTATTTGTGGGTCTGATGCTGGTTTCACTTAAGCTGCCGCGGAGTCAGGAGTTGCCTCCATTAATGCCAGCAGTTAATGTAAAGTCTGAGATTGAAACAAGAACCTACATGGCATTTACAATGCTATCAGTGGGGTGCTGTTCAGCTTTGTTTCTCTTCTGTACTGAACTGAAAACCATGAAGACGACTTGCCTTAAATAATTTGTAAAGGCATTTTTAAGAGAATGCAGAAGAAAAAGCAAGCAGCCTTACTGAGTCTCTTTATTTGAAATTCAAGAATGTCAGCAGCCAACGAACCTTGCTTTATAACTTAAAGATAGAAGTGCTAAGAAGAGAATTACTTTGAATATTTTAAGTACAGCTGACCAGCTTCTTATTTTTAGATATAAGCTGTTTTTTATCACTCTGGCAATATGAGGGTGTTTTAAAGGAAAAGTAATTTTTTTGGTGCTCACTGTAAGGCTTTCTTGAGCCACTAGAATGGCAGACAGTAGTATTTTCAGCTTCAAGCAGTAAAAATTCATGAGCCAGGCCTTGCCCCAAAATGAAGGAGAGACTAAAAATCATGGGATACATAAACAAATATTTAGAGTTCTTCATTTTTGTCTGGAGTCATGAGGATGCTTACAAGTCAACCTTCCAGTTTATTTTCCCTGCAATCTAAAGATCCAGAAACCTAGTTATAGTTGTTTTATTTCTCTGTGAAAATAGAAAATTTCAGATCATGCGCCTTCCAGAAATGGAAGATAAGTATCTCCCATTAGCTATGGGTTTCATGATAAGAGCTGTATTAGTTTGACATTACAGCTACCTAAAAGTAAATTATTTTCACACTTCTTACCTTATTAATCATGTTGTCTTTCAAGATAGGATGTCTCCATTAAAACACACTTTGCAAGTCTCCGTGTTCTCCCAGAGGAGCAAAATAACTATCCCCAAGCTTGAGCTTTTAAGAAGCCTGCTCCCTATTACCATACTAAGCAATGTTTTGAAAGAGCAAGTGATGAGTTGGTGGAGAGGCAGGACAAGACATACAATCGATGTCTCATCTGCTCCAACAAGTTTACACGTTCCATCTCCAGTTAGCTCACAAGGGATGAGGGATGGTCTGGCTGGCGCAGCAGGGGCTGATGTAGATGTGTCCAGGGCAGTGTTTCACAAACCAGTGCCCAGCAGATTAACGCGGAGGGCAGCTAGCTGGCCGTTACCATCAGTGAGCCTGAGGAACAGGTACCACTCGGGGAACAGAGCTGCGAAAGCAGACGTGGTTTCTCATGCACAGAGGTAGTTTTTCCAAAAAGGGACTTGGCCTCCAAGATGGATCTGCTGTTGAAATAGTCCAGCTGAAGCACGTCTGTCAGGTTAAGGGAACTATATCTGCTGCCTCATTTCCCTTCTCTGAAGAAGTGAACACCCTGATCAGAGTGCAGAGAAGCTGTGCTGGACGTGGAGGATTTTTCAGAGCACTCCAGGGCTTCCTCATGGAGTCTTTGTGTCTTTTACAAGGAAAGTCGTCCAAATCTGAAATGCTTTTTCAGATATGTTAGTCTGACCTGGGGAATATTAGTGGAAAATTCAGATTGTGGCTAGCTCGGTTGTGAATCAGGAGCCAGTTTATCAGATCAGAGACCCCGTTGATCAAACGGTTCATGTCTGGAGCAGTCACGCAGCCCTGGGAAAGGCCCTTGGGCCTACAGCTGCTCAAAGGTTTTATCTGGGATGTGCTAAAGGTCACCCCCCACCAATGTGGGTGCAGATGGTCATTCAGGTTGGGGAGGAGAAGGCAGATGGATGTGATGCTTGTTCCATCTCTGCCGTACACGTAGTTGGTTGTAAAACTACAGCATCTGGGCCATCCTAGTCTGATGAGCAAGTCTGCTCTGGCAGCACTTTTTCTTGCTCAGTGCTTGGCGATTGATGAAATCAAACTTAATTTAAAAAAAAACCCAAACCCATGTCTGTATCAATGTAAAAATATATCAAACTCATGTACTAACAGTACAGACTAGAGGCAGATGCAGTAAAAGGAACAGACATTGGAGGCTGGAGGCAGAGGAGATGAAAGTTCTGCAAAAAGTGGTATATATAACGTTGATTTCCCCCCCCATCCCCAATGCCCAAAGAGATTAAAAAGAGAACAGGATGTGAACTGAGGTATGAGACTGACTGTACTGAAAACATTATGATGGTGAGGACAAGTGCAGAGCAAATCAAAGAACAGCAAACACAACGAATGTGAGCACAACCGCTGCCTGCACTAGGAAAGGTGTGTAGGACACTGCCCATGAGGACAGGGCCAAGCTGAGTTTCTTGAAGGGACAAGTCTGGTCAAATATGAGAGATGGCATTGCACATCTGTCTGGGTTTGTAAAGACAGAGTAAAATAAGAGGAATGAGAAGAAAAGGAGAGGGGCAGTAATATATGTGCATGTGTTCAGGGGTGGTTATTTTCAATATCTAGTTCTTGTGATTGCAGAGAAGAGCTTGGGAATATGACCCAAAATGCTTAAGACAGTGAATATTCTTATCTTGTGGTGTGAGAATTCAGAGCTTTGAAAGACTCAATTTAACAAATGACTAGAGGACTGAAAGAACTTTTTTTTTCCCACAGAAGAGGGCACTTGTAACTATGTCATCAGCTGAACACTGTGCTTTGGGGGATAGTTTGCTGTTATGCTACTGTTGAATACTATATTCTTTTTTAGGTAATTTTGGATTTCTAGAGATTACAGTCCCAGTAACACAATAGGAAATGAATGATTTATTCATTACATAGTTCTGTGTAATTCTAGACCTGGGGATACAGTCTCCCTAGAATACATTATAGCTCTTCACAGCACAGGGAGAGAGCTCCAGGCTTGCTGATATCCCTATTTCATCCACTGAGACCCAGGTCTTCCTGGCAGCTGATTCAAATATAATGAATCTCAGGAGATTCAGATCTAACTTTGGCAAGTGTAATATGTAAGATTACTCTGAAGGCTTCCTTGGAAATTCATTCTTTGGCTGAAAATAAGGATCAACATCAAATGTGTAAAGAAAGTGTCTACCTTCCACCCTAGGTGGAACATTTGACTTTGGGCGTGCATGACTGCAATAAATGTGCCTCATGTTCCTTTTCTTTAAAGGCCAATCTTCACAGTTGGGTTTCCTGGTGTGCATGGCTGCCCATGATGGTGTCTCTGGCCAGGAAACTCAGCCTCCAGAAAGGAACGAGTGTGTAAGTCATGGCAGGTCCAAACTAAAAGTAATGTCATGTGCCAAAGCTTCTGGGTCTTGTGATGTCTGAATCCATGCACCAAATCTCAGGACACAATTGACTTTTCTCTGGGGTGCACATGGGCCCTGAAATTCTTCCGAGAGCTGCTATTTCAAGATTCTTCTTAAGATAAATCAGCACATTCTGTTAAATAGGAACCAGAAGTGGGAGGGAAAAATTGCTTGTAATGTGAAGTCATATCCAAGACAGGCTAATGGAAGAGAACTTTGCATCATATAAGTGTATCATAAGTATACAGGAGGCAAATATTCCCTGGCTGTACAGACCCCAGCTGCTCTCCACATGTTCATCCAGTGATTATCCAAGATTTTAATTTTTGCATCTTTGAGATAAGATGCAATTCCCATGGTTTAAATTCCCTATTTCAAGTATCATCACTCCCACTCGACAGAATTACTGACCTAGGTTAATATTACAGCTGCTGAGGCAAAGAGCAAAACAATGAAATTATAACAAATTATAAATGTTGGATGAATCATGAAAATTCATCCCTGCCTTAATAAAACATGGGGGGAAACACAATTAAGTTTAATAACTCTAGCATGTGAGAATCAAAGTTATGAAGGACTATTTATCATTGAGATCCTGACAGTAAATAGAAAATGAAATAATATCCATGCTCCATAAGAACGGGGTACTTTAGCTGTTTGTTTGTTATTAAATCACCCATCCTGAACCTTGTTCATTGCTTACCCATGATTTTGATGGATGATGACCCATAACCTGCCATTCAAGATGGTGTGAAATTATTTCAACCCTTGCAAATACAGGGAGTTATATTTGAAATCACTGGGTTAAATCCCTCACTGAAGGCTGCATCTCTGAAACCTTGCTCTGTGTTGACTTTATCATTATATGCTCAGATAACTTCATGCTTAACAGGTAGTTTGAATGCTGAATTTAATCTGGTACATCCATACTGTACACTTAACCAAGAGTGCTCATAGTAGTGAGGATTTAGGGGTAGAATCTCAATTATTGTCAGCATCCAGGACTTCTGGAGGATTCCCCCGAGCACGGTGCAGCTGCAGTTGGTGACCACTGGGACTCCTCTGATCAGATACAGGTGCCCCCACTGCTCCCCAGTCCCTCTTCAGTCAGTGGGGAATATGGGCACCTTGTAATGCAAGTCACCCAGATGGGTGAATTATGCCTCTGCAGAGCTGTGTGTGTCTGCTGCCTGACGGAACAGAAAATGTGGCCCTCTGGGCTGTGGGGGTTGACCTTGTGGATGACTGTTAAATGGTGTTAATCCCATCCTTCGTGCTTTCTCCCGCAGGCCCCTTCGGGCAGTGGTTGTATGAATACGTGATTAGAGCAACCCTCCCTGTGGTGTTCAGTGGTTATGTTGGTGCCATTGACAAATGGTATGAGATACTTCATGAGGATTTGAATTATGCAGGATACTGTGTCCATGTTCTGGTAATGAAATGGTTAGAAAGGGGCAGCTGTGACTTAAGGCTACTTTACAATCCTTTGGTATTGAAGTCCTGAACTCAGGACTCCAGCAGTGATCAAATAGCAAAGGATTGAAGGATTGGGCACTTGAGCATGGACTACTGGCTTTGCCTTTGTTGTAGCTCCAATAAATTCCATGGGGAATTCTCAAATTCATTATCCTTCTTGAAGATCAGGACTTCTGACAGCTGTAGGATTCCTGAGGGGCTTCCAAATATTATCAAGGGCTTCCCAGCATCCTAAACTGGACCTGGAGCCAGGGGGAAATCTCTTACTGTGGGGTGAACGAGAAGAGCCTGGATGTGGAAGGGAAGCCCTTCTGTACAGTGCTGAGCTGCCGTCCTGTGCAAGAGCCACAGAGCAGTTCCCCATCATGAGATTCACACAGATTAACTCGGTAATGAGCCGAGTAGAGAAGCCTGTGTAGCACAGTACCTGGTTTCTCTCTCACACAGCCATCCTCCGTGATTTTAAACTTTAGATGAAATTGGGAGACTTGTCGGTAGTCCTCTGAATCTGAATTTTCCTCTCCATTTGGTACTTGCAGCTCCCTTTAATAAAGGAGAGGCAGTTAAAAACATCCAGAGCCGTGACTTGAAAAGATGCGTTCCCTCAACAGGCTTTGCTATTGATCTGATCGGAGTAGCCAGCCACCGCCTCTTTGGAGAGAAGCCTCTGGCTGCAGTGATCTGTGTTGCAGTTAAACTTCCAACTGTGCACGAATGGAGAGTGGGATCTGCCCCACTTGTTTCATGCTCTGTTTTCACAGCTATAGCTATTTCCAGAAATCGCATGGGCACATGATAGTAAAAGCCCAACTGTGTCAAAGTGAAGGATGTCACAGAAATAAGGATTTCATCACCACTGCTTGGTTCAGCTGAACTCCTGGAGAGACCTTGGAATAATTCAGGACATTTAGGAGTCCTGTGCATTTACATGCTGCCTTAAACTCTGTACATGTCAGCTAAAGATAAAAAAAAAATAAAAAATCCCTTCTGACTCTCCTGTGTTAGTACCATGTTTCCTGTAAGTTGACGGTTGGGTGTTCGTTCTCCATTTGCACCCTCAGGCAACAGCTGAGGGCTTGGTGCAGCACTCGCCTCTGTCCCAGGCCAGCAGGCGTGCTGGAACCAGCCAACTCTGCCATGCTCTTCCATGTCAGTTGTCCCTTCTGCCGTGCCTAGAGCTGTGCAGCCACTCCTGCACCGATACGGAGCAAACAGAGATGCAACCAGTCCAGCCCTGAGGCAGGGAGAGGCAGTGGCATGCTAAAGGAGCACAGAGGCTCTTTGAAACTGGGGGATGTTCTGTATTCATATTATTCCATATGCTTTCAGATCACCACAGATGCCTTTGTACCAGGGTAGCAATTTAAAACAGCCCTGAGTGATATTGTAGCTTGCCAGGTCCCAGCAACCGCTGAATATGGAAGAGCAAATGTTCCCTCATCGTTGAGCAGAGGATGAAATCTGCCCCTGAATAAAGTTTGCCTTGAACTCTGTTTCCCCTGGTTTTATACTTCATCTGGGTTTTTTGTTGTTTTGTTTGCCTTTTTTCCCCCCCTTCACGCAGTAAATGTTTAATGAGTGCTCTAAGCATTCAGGCATCATGAAGTTTCAAAAGTTCTCATGTTCACTGCATTTAAAACCCAAATCAAATGAAAAAAAAAAATTACTGCTGGAAGGCAAATCCATTTTACTCCGCCATAAATGGCCAGCGTGACACAGAAAACAAAGGGACTTGATGAGTGGAGCAGTTGAGAAAATAGCAGCAGGGAGATCTTATTTGTGGGAGTCACAGATGGAAGAAATAATTTACTTGTATTCTGATTAACAACAGCAACAAAAGCTGCACACACAGCTTTTGTTGTGCCTGCCCTCGCATCTCTTAGTACAGTAACTCCTGATAATATTTCATTGCTTAGTCAGCAGTTCCTGGAAACTACGCCTTGGCCCACCTCTGCATCGAGGACTTCAGAGCTGACCGCGACCAAAAGAGAGTGAAAGAGCTGCAAACTTTTACATCTTCCAACTTCTGGGCGGTGGCAGATTTATTTGAGTAAAGTCATCAACTATATACATGGGTATTCATGGGTAAATGTCCCTGCTGAAGAAGAAAGTCATAGCTTAGGCTTGGCTTGCACGTGCCTCTCTGTCTCCTAGTAGCAAACATCTCCCGAAAAAGATCAGGGATTCAATATAACAGAGCATGTTGGGAGCAACCAGAGTGCTCACTCTCATACTGTTTTTTTCTGGGGCTGATGGTTTTGTCAGAGTCAGAAGTGATAAAGCTGGTTGGGCAGACCTTTGATTGATTTATTTTTCTTCTCCCTTTCTGTACCATAGAGGGCAGTTGCTCAGCTCCACTGCATTTTTTGCAGCTATCTCCAGGACTGAAGTGGCCTCTCATTCTTCCAGGATTATATATTGACCTTCATTTCTCCTTGCCTGTGCATGGCCTCTCCTCTTCCAGCCTGAGGACTGCTCTTCTGTACAGGCTCTGATGCCCTTGGTTTACACAAGTCTCTGAGTACCTTTGCAGAATCACTTTGTGGAACATGCCATTTGGGGAGAGAGGAAGCCCTCCTCAGAAACAGCTGATCACAACGGCCTAAACACCACTGTGAATATCATCCTTACTACGAGCAGGTTTTTATTGCTTGCTGGTCTTGTCACCTGGACTCCAACTGATTGCCAGACACGCAGCTGTCAGTTGGGGTAAATATCCCACACTGCTTTTTCTCAGGAAATGGAGCTTTGTCCTGAGGCTAGAGACCTCTATTCTTTATAGATACTTTTGTCTGGCTCCGCATCCCTCATGTGATGGATATCTCTGGATATTACTTCTGCTTGTCTTTGTAGCAATTTCTTTCATGCTTCTTTGCAAATAAAGACCGTATATTTATATTCTAATAGTCTTGCTTGACTTGGGAGACTATTAAGAAGTGACATCCTCTTTCATTTTTGATCTCTTGCTCCTGTCAGAGAAGAAACAAGTGAGCTGGGAGGAAATCCTTGAGTTTCATGGTGCTGGTAATCAGTAATGATTTCTCCAGGTTATCTGTGATAGCTGTGCATCTCTTAGGAGGACAGGTTAAGAGCGTGCCTGACATCACAGTGAAATGAGTTGTGTACTGCTGCAAAGACTTGCTTTGTACAAGCTCAGACATTTTACACCTGACCCATTTCTGCATGCCCAAGATCCCCAGTAATGATCACCTTTTTCCACTAAATCTTGATGAGATTCTCTCTCCTCATTCCCTGTGATTAAACGATGAAGCATTATCTCCTTCCTTTCCTATGTCCATGCATTGGGGAAATTGTGGAGCAACAAGGCTCAGACGTTGAGGAAGGAGTGTACAGAATACCTCTGCAGATAGCCACGGGGGCTAAAAGCCAGCAGAGGATCCTTCTCTGCCATTGCTAATATTGTGGCAAGCTAATTCCCATGCCAACAGTCCACCGACTGTCAAAAGGCTTGAAAACTTTGGATCATAAATTTGCCATGTCAGACGTTCTGTGGAGGAGAGAGAGATCTGAAGAGCTGGTGTGGCTGGGCAAGCTGCCTCGCAGACCTCAGATACTGGGGCCTGCTGGGAGGTGGGTGGTGTGGCCTCTGCACATCCCCACCTCCCCCAGCTCTGTGACATCCAGAAAAGCAACAGGGCTGGTTGTTTTGTAGATTTGTTTCAAACCATATTGTACAAAGTCCTTTAAATTCAAACCTCTTTCCACTAAATCTGACAATGTTTTCACGCTCCCTTTTGTCTGTGGTTGATCAGTGAAGCTTTCACTCTCTCCTTTTCTTCATTCATACAGTGTGGATGTTGTTAAACAGTGAACCACAGACATACAGGAATGGAATCAAGGAAAACTAATGGCAATATTTCAGAAATTCCAGCTATTCAAAGTTGTTTGATAAAATCATTGTACTTGGTTTGATTACATCAAAACTAACTGTCCATTTTGACACAGACTGTCCTACTGTGTGTTGGGTTTTCAGTATCAATCCCTTTAATGCTTATTGAAATGAATGTAATAGAAAGATCAATGAATGCAATACAAAGTGTAACGAACATAAAATAACTCACATATACGTAATAAACCAGAAACATATGAAGTACCTTAAATTTGCTCTGTATCCAAGCAGTGCTTGTAGTTATGCCAGGTTCTGTGGGATCACCACTGTTTGATCGCTTGGAAGAGAGTAATAATTTGTTGTTTCTAGAGAAAAGTCTGCTCAGTACAATTTTTGTTGAATATCCACTTACCTGGGTTGAGAGGGGACTGTCAGAATTGCAGTTCTTTGAGAAAGTTCTTTCCAAACTTAGGACAAACAAACAAAGACTTTCAAAGAAGCAGCAGAGCTCTGAAGGCAGAGAAGCGTAACCAGGGTGAGTGGATGTCTCCCAGATAACATGATCTCTTCCTGAGCAGAATCTGTAAAATGACACCGACAGCTTCGGAGTTGTTCGAGCTTTGCTCAGAGAAACTGCTCCTCTCCCCGCACCGATACTTCTCCAAGGGAAGCATAAAGCCAGGAGCAATTGTGGAGAAGCAGGCAGCCTTTCCAAACACATTGCTACCTTCAAGGTACTGAATGAAGAGTACGTCTCTGCAGTCAGACTGAATCAAGGATGGAATCAAGATAAAGCAGCCTGCTGGCTCTGTTCCCTTTAAATCCACACTGCTTCTTGTCCCTCTGGATCAGCTCAATATAAAATCTTCCTCTTAACACCTCGTGGAGGTTCTAGCTGTCATTCCAGGCTTTGGGATGTCTGTACCTTTGCCCAGGTCTCACTTCCACAAACAGATAACCACCAAGCTACAGTGAGCCCTTCCATAATACCTGCTTCCACGTGCTGGTCATCGCCACCGTGACTACAGACAACTTCTGTTAACGTGAGTAGTTATTGAGCGAGGCAACGTGAAACTCAGCATCAGCTCATCATCCCCCGTTCCCTTGGGTCCTCAGGGTGATTCAGAAATTTTCCTGAATTTGGGGATGTTGCAGCCTTACAATGCACCTTATCAAAGCAACTTCCAAGTTCGTGTAGGTACGTCTGTATTGGCTTTAGTCAGGATGGAGGGACCGGGGTGTAGATTTATTACAGGCAGCGCTTTCCTTGGGGCAAAGTGGAGGTGACTGCAGAGTGAAATGGCAAAGAGGAAGGTGGGGAACCTCAGACACTATTCATAAAGGTAATTTAAAACAAATTTTTAACAAGGGATAGCATAGAAAGACCATCAGCCACCTTTTGCATTCAGTAATCTCAGGAGGTAAGGCACAACCCTCTTCTGAGTACACTGCATTAAACCATGGACCACTGCCTACAAAGCCACTTTGTGATTTCCTTTATGTCTTGTTTTCCTCCCTTTCTCAAATTAGAATTATCTAGAGAAGTTGTAACCTTAAGCAAAACTTAAGCATTTAAGTGCTTCATCAGACAGAAGAATGGTGTCCCAGAGGATGCCACAAGGAGAGAATCTTATTAAAGCAAATACTCTGTCCCTACAAGAGTGCTTGCTCTGTAGTAAATTCCTCTCCTAAGCCCACTACAGTGAGCTCGTGGTTGTTTCCTAATTATACAGAAGAAACTTTCCCTAACACACCTCCCAAAATACACTCCTATCTTTCATTTGTGATATACTCACAGCTTTTTAATCAAATACTTGTCATTGTCTTGCTTTTTTTTTTTTCTTTTTTTTTCTTTTTGAGTCCTTAGGATGTATTTAGATTCCCTCCAACTTTTTTTCATAGCCACAGGAACTAGAAATTTAATTTCTTGGCTGCACTATGACTTGCATATAATCACAGGACTCTGAAATCTGATGCTTTAAAGGCCCTCACCAGCTATTACAAAGCAAGCAAAAACTGGTTGGTTTTTTGTTATTGTTGTTGATTACCCACAGCTTCCCTGCATGTTAATTAGTCCCGCCATCTCTTCCTAGATGAGTCCTTAAAATGGGCTGTTTTGGAGCCACATCACTTATGGCTCCTTGGCCCATCTAAAGCCCCAGGTGGTGTGAAGGCTCTAGATCCCAGAGGGAATGTGTTTCAGCAGGCTCAGCCTCGTGGGAGGGTATCAGGATTGATTCCCACCCCCTAGAATTTGGCTAGAGGGAAATAATGGGAAATGTTATTCAGGGTCTTATTTTTACCCTTGTTTGCATCATGCTGAGCCAAATTATAGAAGCAAAGTGAAAATCAGGCAGTCTTTATTCTGCTCCACGCATTGAGTACAATAGCAACTTTTTTCTGTTAACTCTTAAAACCTCTGCTAACTTTTCAGAACAGCTTCTATATTTTTCAATCATTTTTCCAATTTTTCATTATTGTTTTGTCCCGTCTATAAAGAAGGATGAAAATTAAAACACATAAAAACTTCAATTTCTGCAGTATGGATCTATTGGTAGATAAAAACGTGCTACAAATCATTAATTCAAGATGTAGTTTGAGATGCTGTTGGGAAGATGCCACGGTGACATTGAAGCACAGACAATTCATGGGATTTTCAGTCTAGCACAGATAGCTGGATAGCAACTCTACAGCCGTCTAGCCAGCTCTGGATGTGTCACCGAACAGCTGAAAACTCTGACTTTCCAGAAGGGCTTCCATTTATGAAGTGTAGATGAGACAAAACCCTGCTCAGAGGAATCTCCAAGGGCCCTTTGTCCCTCTAGCTAAATTCCCTCATCTTCTTCCCCATCTGTAACCTGAACAGAAAGCATCTGTTAGCACCTGGGTGCTCTTTTTCTGAGAATGCTTTGAAATCTCTAGCATAATTGTTCTAAAGATGAACTTGTGTAGAAATTCATCCTCTGGGTGGTATGGCGTAACAAAACCCAGAAAACTTGCCTTTCACTTGATTATTTTCCCCTTATAAGCACACTTTTCTGGACATCAGTGCTGTACCAAAGTTCTTCGGTCTCTGCCTTCATCTCCCTGAACCTTCCACCAGTATTATTTCTTTTCCTGGTCTGATTTGTATATGGAGGCTCTATAGGGAGAGGTAATGGCTCTTTTGAGACAGAAAAGAGGCTTTTTATAAAGATGGAGCATCCATTGCTGTGATTGGCAGGGTGTGTTTCAGTGTTTTGCAATACTGGCTATAATCTCTTATTTGATTTCATCCTCTTCCTTCAGCTAACAGAAAATCATAGAAACCACTTAGCTTTAACTGCAGAAGAACAGCCAGACACCTCTCCAATCAAGAAACACAGGCAAGACCGGTGCTGGATGGCTTTCTTAACAGAACGCTACACAAGATTTTAAAATGTGGGCTTTGTTGTGTTAATTATGCTGTTTATCTGAAATGGTGCATAAAAATGTACTTTTATAAGTGTGTGTATATATATCTCACCATGATAGTCATATTTAGAGAAAAAGAATGAAGGAGAAAACATTCTGAAGGCCTGTGCTGCTCTATAAACACTGTAATGAGTGTTACCAGCGGTGGCTGTAGATGGATTGTACTTTGCAGGTCAGAGCTTCACTAATTTGCAAAGGGCCAAAGCGAACCCTCTGCACTGGGTGCTCACGGGTCCACATTCCTGTTTGATGTCCTCTCTTTGGGCACGGCTCGGACTGGGCTGTCTGGGTCCCAGCTCCAGTCTCCAGGGGGGCAGAGGTGGGATCGGGTGCTTAGCAGGGCAATACTGGGAGGTGCTTTTGAAGCAAGGGTGGCAGGCTGGGGAACTCCACTTGAATGTAAAACTGGTAGCACAGGCTGGCAGCAGCAGCTTCTAGCCACTGCTGTAGCAGGGCAGGTTTCATCCGAATAGAATGCATTGTTTTACCTCTATTACCTGAACATTAGTGGTCCTCAATAAAACTGGGAGTCCTGGAGTGCTGAACCCAGTGTGAATATACCATAGCGGGGAGGTAGTGCCTGCAGGAGCTTGGACTTTGATTAGCAAGACAGCAAAGGCAAAGAGGAGGCAAGGTGATGCTCTGCAGCTCACACACAGGGCAGGGGCAGGGCTGCCTTCTGAACCAGTCTTCCTTTCCCTGCTTCACTGGGGGTGACATCACCACTCTTACCTGCCTGATTAGACCTCTCGGAAAAAGCTCTGAGCTAATGAGCAACACCGTAAGGGGACGTGAGTGTCTGTAGCTGAAATTCATTCTGCCTGAAGTCTGTGCTGTTCTTAATTTCTCTAAGACCTGTACGCTGAATTGTGTGCCCCTGAAGGCCAGCCCTGAAGCTCACTGATGTGACAAGAAGCCCTTCAGTTTATGATGTAGGCACTGACATAGGTGCACACAATTAATTTTTGAACAGTTCGGTTCAATATATTTAGAATAATCATTATAAAATTCAGTTATAATACAAGCAGGATTTCATTGGCTGGGTCTTGTGTGGGCTACGGGATAAAGGTCATGCAGTGAGAATGAGAGTGGGAGAACTTAAATAACAGCACTACTTATAAAATAAGGAATTAGTTTGTATTTTCACCTTCCATTCTCTTAAAAAAATGCTCAAATTGAACTGACACACTCCCCTGAATCTTGCAAAAATGTAAGAAATAAGCAAACACAAGAAGTTTAATATCATGGCTCTGCTCCCTGCTATGAGAGTTGTTCATGCTGCTTGTGTTAGAAGACTAGGCTTTCTCTATCTGTAGTCAAAGAGAAAAATACTTTCTTCAGCAGCTAACTTAGAGTATTTGAGTAAATCATATGTGAATCTGATATTGCTAGCCAAGATTTGTAGGCTTATGTGGGTTTGGGCAATTACATAGAAGTAAAGAAAACCAACTACATTTTGGGTGATTCTTTTATTCAATTGAACCACCAACCGTTCGAGGTCCATCCATCACAGCAACATGCTCCATTCAGATAATCATGCAATGCAAGAAGAAACCATTTGAGATATAAATCTGAAAATGTGGGCTAGGTAATATGATCTGCAGATAAATTAAAATTGCTTTGAATAGCTGAGCTGTACATAATAATAAGTGCTGGGTAAGGACAGGTGAACAATAAGAAATAAGCAACTGAAGCTCTTTCTGGAAACTAGTGAAAGAAGTTTTTTCCCTTGCTTCTGAGATAAGCAGCAAATTAAACCAGGGTAACTTCAGATGTTACCAATATTCAGGTCAGTGCCATTGCTCCAGGAGAGGATACAAGCGCCTCCACCCAGGGCATGCAAGAGGTGGTGAAGGGGAATTAGAGTGTTATCCAGGCTTCTGGTGAGGGATGTCTAAAAACTGTGTTGTGACACCCTTATTCTGAGAAAGCCAGGAGTTTTAATCTGCCTGCGTGACCTGCCTATGTACTACAGCAGAGCAAGGGGCTAAAACCTGCTGCCAGGGACCTAAGGTAAGGACAGAGCTGCTGACCCAGCACTCTGGGTCCTGGGTGGTTCCTGTCTTGCCTTCAGGCTTTAAAAAAGTTTATAGATGATACATGCAGCTGGGACAAATCCTCATACAGGGTTTAAGTTCTCTCTTTAGAAAGGCCAGCTGCTCTAACAGCAGAGGAATCTTGGTTAGAGATGTCAGGAGGGGGCAATTGCTATAGAACTACTTCAAGTTGCAATTGCTGAAGAGCTGAAAATAGCTATAGCAGATGGTGAGGGTGCAGCTATAAATACTGAGTCTGGCAGGTGCTTTCATAGCTAAAACACTTTCTGGTCACCCAGCTAAAAAATGGTGTTGTGGAAATAAGATGCTTCCAGGAAGCATCAGCTCCTGGGGGAATAGCAAAAGGCCATGCAGGCATGCTTGGGTGAATGCTGTTGTGTGGACTGCTTGTCCCTTCATGATCTTCCCTCAGAGTGTGGTTTTGGGCGGGGGGG
>NW_020799130.1:3818501-3823797 GCF_003259725.1 Athene cunicularia
AAGTGTGATATGTAGATGGAGAACCAAGGTACCAAAGTCCTAGATCCCATGTGGTTTTGCAGTTGAGGGTCACCTACTTTCCGGACAGCCCTGGCATTTCTCACAATAGGTGTGTGGCTCTTTGGGGGTTCTGGAGGTACCGATATGATGCAGACTCCTCCCCTTCTGGTAAAGTGAAAGTGCAAAGCTGTCTGCCGTAAAATAATCCTGTAAATCCTGAACTCCTGGCGAGCCTTGCACCAGAGGAGCCCTGTTGACAGTGGGGGCTAAGCCTGGAACAAACGTAAGCAGAATGCATCAGCACAAAGCCCTGCTGACTGGGTATGGTTTATCTCATTTTTGCTCAGGGTATTAGCAGGTAGGAAGCCACTTTTTTGACAGATTGGTTGATGCACGGTAACTTGTTAAGCTACAGTAACTCTATTTCATATCTGAGTCTTTGTATTACTTGAATGTTTGTTGAGACCTACAGCAGGTCCTGGGGAAGTGCTAATAGCATTCACACGGTGTATTGCACACTCTGCAAGTGTGAAGTTCAGATTCAGCAGCTGCAACCCTAATCTTCTAATAAAAGGCACCTGGACATCAAGCAGTCCTTTGGCTTCAAATTGCAGTGCTGCAATAAAGATGCCAATTTAGCCCTGGTGAAACAGTTTTGCTTATCACAATACTTAGAGTATTCCCTGCAGCTACTTATAGAAAACAGCAAGTCAATGTGTGGAGATAACTGGCAATTTAACAAAAGAGGTCCCCTCAATGGAGAACTTGAATGCTTTTGTGGGATTTGGCATCTTTTGATCCTATGGAATTGTCCCTTGAAACATGTGTCATCTGTCAACATCCTCTATGTAAGAGGAGGGAAAAAAAATAGCCTGAAATATACAGTGTGGTACTACCAACTAATTTCCCTACTCTTGGGATAAGGTAGAGATGATGAGGGTATTTCTACCTGCTGGTTTCGTGGCTAGAGGGTGGAGTATCAGATGTAGCGATAATTTCAGGTATAGTGTATGTGGCACATTTAAATTCCTCTTGTTGACCATTGGATTTTACTCCACTTCCCTGGGGAATACTCATGTGCAAGTCTAAAGTCGGACAGCCAGTCTAGATTCCTTGGGAAAGCATTTTCATGTGGGGGAGCTGCGTTCAAAATTTCTGTGTTAGCATAAAATGGAGTGTGTCGATTGCTGCAGAAATTCTGGATGTGAACTGCTGTGATAATTAACTAATGGTCTGCCTGAAGACAAACCAGAGCTTCCAAGCTCTGAGACTGAAAAGGAGGAGGAAGAAACTTTCCTACCAGTTGGAGAAAGGGCAGCAAGGAAAAGGTTTTGCCTAAAGGAGCTTTAACGGCAGCTTTGGGACGGAGCTGTGAGTCCAGCCCAGGCTGCCAGGCAGTGCACACCCACATGCTGCAAGCACAAGCCTGCCCAGTTCCCCAGGTCAGTGCTCAGTATCCTCCCTCCAGAGCTCTGCCTCTCTTCAGTGCAGAGGATACCTCTTCCTGACACCTCCACGTGATACTTCTTAATGGGTCAGAGTGAAAAGCAGAATAAAATTGTCACTGCCTTAATGACCTTTTCTCCTAAAGGCTAGAAAATAGGGTCTGAAATGTGGCATTAATGTCCTTCTGTGGTCAGGTTGGAGAGGTCACAGGAAAGCAGCCAGTTTGCTTGCTGTGTCAGGGCTGGTCCAGTACCGTAGCTGTGAGAAGGCAGCACTGCTTCTGGTCTCTGTCCCCACGCTGTATGATGCTGTGTTCTCTGCTATTGCTGCTGCTCGGGACGAGCTCTTCAGTAGTCTGGGTAGCTTCAGAGTATGAGGCTCTTTGGCTCTCACTTAGGCCAGTCCTCTCTCTAATATCGGGTAGTAAAGGAGTTTCTAAGCCCTGATTGCCAAGGCTGCTTTTACTTCGGTCATTGCAAATGATAAATCCAGCCACAGAAAACAAAGAAAAACCTGTTCTTGCAGTGTCTGTCCTGTCCCTGCAGCGGAGGCTGGCAGGATCAGCTCTTTAGGGGGCTCTTCAGCACCGTATCACCCTTCAGCTTGCTGTAATGTGTCACTGCCTTGAAGGGCCTGCATTTAAATGTAGTGTTTGGAGATAAATCTGTGTGGCAAAGAAAGCCTAAAGTTTAATTTGCCTAGAACCAACCAGCTGTTAAGAAAGCCTCAGAGAAAGAAGACAGTGGGCAAGTGGTAGGGTTGGGGAGGGAGAAGTCAAACTTCCTGCAGTTGGGGCTGTGAGGATGCAGGGAATCCCATAGCATGACAGCTTTCTCGTGAGAGGTGTCACAAGGCAGACTGCACCAGGTTTCTTTCCCTTGCATCAGAAAAGCAGGAATCTGGGCTCTCCAGTTGCTGCTGAACCTCCCCTGGGAAAGCAGAGGAAGGAGTCCCCATCCCTGGAGGGGTTGAAGAGTCGGGCAGACCCAGCGCTGAGGGATCTGGAGGAGTTGGGAATGGTCAGGGTGAGGGTCATGGTTGGGCTGGAGGAGCCTCAAGGGCGTTTCCAACCCAGACGATTCTGTGATTCTGTGAATGCTAATCCTACTGGGAAACACCCTCCATACGCAAAGACTAAGGCATTGCATGAATTTTTTGTTATTTTACATCCTTGTGACACTGCGTAGGATGTAATTTGATGGAGGTGCTGCTCAGACCCTGCTTTGAAGGAGCTGCAAGGTGAGTGTGACGAGCTCTCCCAGCTGGCAGTGGGAAGGAGAGGTGTGAGTGATGCACGGAGAGGTGGCACCACCAGTTCCGGACACCCTGACCCTGTGCAGGGCAGGTGGCTCTCGTGGCAGAGGCTGGGGAGCACAGAGGGGTGTTTTCATTGTAGAATCGAAGCTGGAAAAGCCTGGCTAGGTGCGGAGAAGCAGCTCTTACAGCAACCCATGGCTTTTTCATTAAAGCAAAGGTAATAAAGAAAATTAGCAGCCTGAATTGGCTTTTTGTTGTTGGGTGTTTTTTTATTAATTGAAGATTTCTTAAGAAATCAAGTGTCAGCCTTTAAGGAGATTGTATCAAAGCTTGAGTTTCAAGTGCCACTTCAGATGGTGAAGTGATGGGTAAGCAGTTGATGTGGCTCTTTTCTGAATGCACGAGGATTCTTATTTGTGGTAACAGGATTTGTGGAGATAAATTCCCAGAGTGCGTGGAACTAATGTGTGTCTGAGCATAGATGAATTTGTGGTCAAGCCTGTGACTAGGTATGGCTTAAGTCTGTCGTAAGAAATTGTAAAAGACACCAAATGTGGGAAGACAAGGGTGGCTGTGGGTTCCCCTTCCCCTCCATACTGTTCATCTGTCATCAGCTGACAAGCGATAGGCAATAGGACTTAATTTTTTCTTCTCCAGAGAGGTGTTAACTGCTACATATGTAGTGGGGATCACTGGGGGAGCAGGGGACAGCCCTCTGTCCATCGAGCAATCTGCTGGTCCTGTTTGTGTGCTGCTTTGCACAGGCTGCCTGGAGTAACACTCGCTGATGCGCAAGATCTGCCTCCAAAGCACGGCATTGATTCTTGCGCTCAAGGCTTTTTTGTTAAAACACTGATTCCAGTAATTTCAGCATCTTAAAATTCAGCCTCAAGGATGTCCTACTGGCAGCTGCGTTGGATCCTTAAATGACCAGGGAGTGAATATGGTCTAAATACCGTGAACTATGTAGAGGCAGGCAAGTGAATTAGAGTTTTCTGTGGAGAGAGTAGTTTTCCTGTGTTGGGTCTCAGCATCCATTTTTCAAACAGTAAGGTTGAAATTCAGGGAACTTGGAGACTAGCTCTGGATTCTTTTCTAGTGCTGATCACCCCCTTCCCTAATGGCTGTATTTTAAGGATGGTGGGTGGCTGCAGGCAGCACATTTCCAGCTTTCAAACCAAGGTTCCCCAGCTGGCATGCAGTCCACCGACTAGAGTGTGAAACTTCCATGGAGAATATAAGTCTCCACGAGCAACTGTCCTTTCCTGGAGAGTTGTTAACAACAACTAACTCTGCAGAGCTGCTGCAGGGACGGCTGTCTTGCTCAATTCATGTTTTTCCTCTCTGGTTGCCATTTGAACTATAGTGATAAGGGGAGGGTGTCATGACTGCAGGGATTTTTTCCATACTGAACCATAAATCCCTTCTGTGGCCATCATCATGCTGCATGACTGCTCCATTTAAGTTGCACTCGCTCAACTAGCATTTGTCCCTCTGGACTTAGCATTTTACACTGTCTGCATTAAATTGCATTTACTGGCTGAGTCACCTAAAAGATGCACATCCTCTGCAATCCGGGTGTATTGTGTTTGCTCTCAGTGGGAGGAGTAGCAGAGCGATATAAATGTATTATTTCTCTCCAAGATACTACAAATATCTTCTGACCTAAACTATAAAAAACATCTGAAGGTGTCACTGTTTTTCTTTGTTGGTTTTTTTTTGTTGTTTTTTTTGGGTTTTGTTTTTTTTTTTTTTCCCCATTTACTTGAATGTGAATCTTCTGGGATGTAGATCCCACTCAGACCCCAGCTATAAATCCAGCCCTGGCTCCAGTCTTTGCTAGGGATATTCTTTTGCTTCCATCACAATACCCAGGAGGGGAACCTGTTGTACAGCCTCTAAATATTCATTCTAAGCAATTCCTCAACCTCAGGAGGCTGTAATATAACTAAATCTGGAAGGATTAGCCTTGAATTGCAGGTGGAAATCTGGGACTAAGCAAGCTAGCAGCTTGCCTGGGGTTGTGTGGCAGCTTTACGGGATTGTTAGTTTAATACTCGAGTAGCTCCGTATTGCTGGCATGAGCTGCAAAATAGTTTGTGGAACAGGTAGTTCACCTGGAGACTGTTCTGCGCCATCCAGCAGTTCCCAATGTATGTGGCCACAGCCCAGACAAGAGTGGGGCTAGTCCTAACTTCAGAGGCAGAAGCAAAGTTGGGAACTGGGGCTTCAGAGTCTGACTCCACTGCTGCCTTCAAATGATTGTAAGCTTTATAGTTTAGGGATTTTGGATCACTCACGTTGTATTACATGGTTGCTGCACATTTTCATGCCTGAAACCCAGACCAGTGAGATTTTAGGAGTATGATGTATGTAACACTAGCTCAGTGTCCAGGAGTAGTTAAAGACTATCAAATGTTAGGCATTAAAAAATGAATAATGAAATAGAGTACATCCTTACGTCACTGTATAAATTTGGGGTTTGCTCACTCTTTGAACTTCTTGTGCAGTTTCTCTTCGCACATCTGTAAATAGGGATATTAGCTCAGGAAGAGGAGGACAAGAAGGGTCACATGCCAGTCAGAGAGGGACC
>NW_020799130.1:3823847-3849125 GCF_003259725.1 Athene cunicularia
GGGGGGAGTCCCCGGGATCCCTGGAGGGGTTGAAGAGTCGGGCTGAGCCAGCGCTGAGGGATCTGGGGGAGGTGGGAATGGTCAGGGTGAGGGTCATGTTTGGGCTGGAGGAGCTTCAGGGGCTTTTCCAACCGAGATGATTCTGTGATTCTGTGACTTCTGGGTATGTAATCTGTAAACTGTTGAAAGGCTTTTCCATCCCTGAGTGATTCAGGTCCATCTCAGCATCTCACCTGTGTTTGAAAGGTCCCACTTGCTTCCTTTCTGGTTTAGGTGATAGAATCTGCCAGGATGATGTCCGTTCAGATCAGTGTTCACCACTCTCCCCCGTTCTTTATCTACCATTGCAGAGGCTTTTGGCTGCACTTTTAATTCTTGGCCTGAACATTTACACCTGCCCATCCAGATGGCTTTAGAGGAAGGAATTGGGCAGTCGTTGCCAAAACTCAGTTTGTTAGTTAGCAAGTCCAACTAACACTCTTTTATTAAGCAAATCGCTTTCCAGGGCCTGCAGAAGTTTACAACTTTGCTGCATATCAGATATCCACAATCATATACTTCGAGGAAAGTGAGAGATGAGATATAAATCTGAAGAGTTGGGCTGAGCCAGCGCTGAGGGATCTGGGGGAGTTGGGAACGGTCAGGGTGAGGTTCATGGTTGGGCTGGAGGAGCCTCAAGGGCTTTTCCAACCCAGATGATTCTGGATTCTGTGAAGGTGACTCTGCTCTGCAGTGGTTTCATTCTACAAGAGCCATCTAGGCTTGGATTCAGCTTGGCAAAAGAGGACGTTGGGGGTAAAGGTGTTCTGCAGAGATCTGTGATGGAGGTCTGCAGAGCCACGTATGGTCTGGAGGTGCTGGACAGCCATAGCTGTTGTCTTCTAGCCCAACAACCAGGAACTATCAAATGAAGTTAGTAGCAGACAAGTTGAAAACAGACAAGAAGCAAGACCCGTGGAAGTGCTTGTCAAAAAACAGTATTGTTTGTGCAACAACTGCGTATGGGCTGGAGGACAACTGGGCAGCAAGTGGAGAGAGATCCATGTAGGATCCACTTAGCTCAGAGTTTATGCCTCAGTCCCTCCCAAAGGACTGCTCTGTGGGTTATGTGTGGATGGGGCTTTGAGAGGGCTGGGGTCTGCCCTAACACCCAGCACCCTGTGCACTATCAGGTTGTTTCCCTTCTTGCTGTAGGGACCATTGATGTGTAGCTGTGTTAGCAAGTCTGTTAAATAACACTTCCCAGAAGCAACTCCCTGGCCCTGCTCTGACACACTCCCCCCTGCCACCTCCTTCAGCCATGGAGATGTTCTTTCTGTCTCGTGAGGATTGCATAAAGCAGCTCTGCACTTTCTGACAATAACTTGCAATTCTTAATCACTGCTAGTAATTACAACTTTTCTCTGGTTTATGCCTCCTCAACTCTAGCTGAGGACAGGAGCTGTTTCATATTTAAATAGTATTATATCTGGATTGGTCTCCTGGGGAGCTGTTGGTCTTGAAGGCTGAGGTTTAATTCTCTGCACCACTAATTAGATCAAGAAAATAACTAGGAAGATGTAAGGAGAAGGTTTTTAGGGGTGTGTTAACAAACATGTCTTCTCTTGCTTTAAGAGTAGTATAGTGGGCCTGCTGTGATTCGGAAGCATTCGTTTCTTAGGGAGATAGAGGAGGAAGAGAAATAATTGTGTTTTTATCCCTAAATGTTTCTTCTGCAGTAACACAGCAAGAGAAGGAAGTGGAAAGTATGAGCCCAAAGATTCCACTTGATTTAAAAGCAGAGAAGTTCCTTGGCTGGGAGACCTGACAGAGCTGGCAAGGGGAAGTGGTCATGACTACAGTTTCATTAAGCTTTTACTTTGAAATTGCTCTTAGTGATAACAGGAGACTTTAGTTTGCCCCACGTAGACTGATTAAATGTCACGACAATTTGTTTAAATGTATTTAGGCACCGGGATTGACAGCTCCTTGGAGCAGTCAAGCAGAGAACCCACAAGGGACATGTAACTCTGCTGGTTGTAAACTGTGTACAGGACCTGGCTCAAGAGGTAACTGTGAAACAGCCATTCAGTTGTAGAGACCAAATGTACTCAAATTCAATGCTTTACAGTAATGAAACAGCCAAAAAATCCATTAAGACTACACTGTTGATGGGGTTTTCTTTTTGAAGTGGAGAAAGCTTGTTAACAAGAAATGAGCAGGAGGGGCAGAGGGTACAAGGCTTGTAGGAGGCTTGGAGACTGTTTAAAGACATTGTGTGAGCAGTTCAGAGTAAATGTTTTACCACCTATCAAAACCGTAGTTAAAATACTTTTCAGAGAACAGCAGTGTGGTTAAACAGCAGAGTAATGAATGCTTTTAGAAGTGGAGGAAAAAACATGCCCCTTGAAGAAACTGAAGGCTCTTCAAGAACTTAACTATAGTTGGATAATATCAACGGGTTAAAAGCTACAAAATAGACAGAAGGAATGATAGAAAGTTATTCACGAGCTTGTTAAAATGCAGACTGAGAGGAATTATGGAAGATGTCCCAAGGCTACGTGAGTGGAGAGGAAATATCCAGTGTGTACGGAGTTGCTATTTATGTTGCTTCTCTATGTGAGGATTTATTAAGGAGAGTGAGCCTCACCCATTTGTGGAGAAAGGATGGTTTTAGTGGAGGGCAGGTGGTAGTGATAATATAAAACTTCTTTCAACCTGGGAAAAGTAAAAACTTAGTGAGCAGCAGGCTGTGAGGGCTTCTTTATGTTGGAGCTTTTTACAGGACTTGGAAGTAGTTAGATTTAAATGATTCAATCTGCCTGTTGTGCTCCTCATGACGATGCTTTCTGAGCGTATGGTCGTTAGTTTCTTCATCTTGTGAAGTTACTTAAGACCTGACAGAAAGCTGTTGCTCGCCGAGGTGTGACTGTGTCTGTTCCCTGCTGCCCTAATGGTGGTTGCTTCACTGGAGTGAAGATAATTAGAAATAACACATCACTGTTGGTACAGGAGTTCTTCCTTTATGCTCATTTGGTACCTAAATCCGGCCTGGTTTACACCGTCCTAGAGAAGCTGAAGTAGGCTGATGCTGAAACCTTGAGTCTGGTTCTGGACCTGTCCAGGGTCAGAGGGGTTCAGAGCAGAGAGGGGAGCTGGTGGACTTCAGCTTGTGGTTTCTGTGTACAGAAGAGCGAGCATTTGCACCTTCTGCAGCAAATCCACTTTTGTTCCCGTTACAACTCTTTTCCCACAGTTTTCCCAGACTTTTGTCTTGAACTCCGTGCACCTGTGCGAGTGGATTTAGTGCATGTTCTCGCTCAGTGTGTGCAGTGGATGAGATTGCGGCAGGAGTTGCTTTTTTTCAAGCTACAACTTGAGAACGTGCTTTGGAAGTTAGTTTGGTTTTCACTGTTACGTTCAGTGTGGTCCTGAGGTGCAGGTGCTGGGTTCAGGTTCTCAAACTGGGTCCCCAGAAAGACCCTTTGCTGTGCTGTGGAGAGGAAGAGTCTCCAGCCCCAAAGAGTAGAGCTGCAGTCTCAGAGCTGTTTCTATTCTAAACCACTGAATATGGAAAATATCCTGCTTCTTCCTGACAACTGGGGAAAACAGACTTCGCTCTGAGGTGGTTTTCATTGCTTTCCTTGTTCTAATGATGGAACGGTAGAGCCTTCCATCTCTGGTGCTGCAGTGCCATGCCTATCCACGCTTTGGTTTCCATTCCTCAGGCCCTGTTTCTGCTCCCTCTGAGGCTGTGGTCATGGCTAAATTCCCTCCTTACAGCACACCTTTTTCTCTGAAGTCTCTTATTTTTCATGTCATCTTAAAAGCACTGCTGCAGGAGGAACGCTTCCCGCCTCTTCCTGTCAGGTTGCATTCCAACCCGAGTGCCAGCAGGTGTCTTCAGAGGGAAGTTCATTTGGCCTTCACCCCCTTGAGATGTATCATTCCCTGGAGCTGCAAACTTCTCACCATCACCTGCCTTTGATGGGAGCGAGTTCAGACTTAAACACAAAGAGTTGTATTCATCTGCTCTAGCTTGGACACCTGGAAGTTATTTAAGTCTACTCTCAGTCAACATAAATGATGTCCAGTTGAGCCAGACTTAATACAGTGGATTTACCAAGTTCTTCTATTTCAAGAGAAAAGAAAAAGTTCAGGCTTAAGGTTTACAAGTTTCTGTAGAGAAGTCTGATTGCAGATGTAGTTTTGCAGGATTCAGTAATAGAGTTAGTATTTTTTTCTGAAAAATATTTTGTACACTATGACCTTTACTCTCAATGGAAGGCAAAATATAGATCACCTCTTTAATGTGGTGCAATTTGAAACATTTGTCTTTTCAAACTGGGACAAATAGTAAATTGGCGTTTAGGACACTTAAGGATCCATTTGCTGTGTGCCACAGCAAGACAGAATCTGCTGGAGGCTGCGAAATACCCACCTGAATCGAAAAGTTGAATGTCAAGCTTAATTTTTACCATTCTGCAGAACAGAAAGCATTTTTAGCCCCCTGTACTTCCAACTTGCAAGGCAAGCTTTTTTTTTTTTTTTTTTTTTTTTTTTTTACTTTTTCTCTCAAGGGTGTAAAGTTTTATTCTGTGCTGCAAATGGGCTGCAGACTGAGATGAAAAGAGGACAATTTTGATAGAAATGCAGAAGCCAGAAAATAAAAGAGATATTGAAAGTGTTAAACAGTAAAAGTAAAGAGGCAGATTTTTATTTAATAACCCCTAAATGAGTTATGTAAAAGCTCTGAAAACACTGTTAATTATGGGTGGAAAAAAGCCACAGTTCCTGTCCTTGAAATGTCTGTTTAGCATAATGGACACCCTTATGGAAAACACTATTCTCCTATAAGCTTTTATTCCAAAACAGTTTTCCCCATCAGGGTGGTGGTGCTGTAGTATGTGCAATTATTCCTGTCTAGTGAAGGTGACTGCTCAGGATCTTGGGCTTCAGCCTCCTTTTACTGTCCTGTGTCCACAGCAGGGTTAAATGTGCTTATAAAGAAGATGGTTAAGGTTGCAGGTGTCAAGCTAGAGCCTGAATTTGGATCACCTTTCTTACCCCCGACCCCCTGTGGCTTTTGGCCAAGGCAGCTGCTCTGCTTTGGCCACAGTCCCAGATCTTTAGGTGCCTCATGTTCCCAAGGCACCTGTGGGAGTCAGGGCAGCCTAAATTCCCATGCAGGCACCTGATGCCTCCCGAGGATTCAGCTCTGTGTGCCTCGAAGCTCTACCTGTATGCCGGGTCTGCCCAGTCTTATTTTGCATGGAAATAAAATGAGCTTGTCTCTTCTCCACATCTTGAGTTCTCCTTGAGCACTTTGAGCCTGTTTGGCCCTTCTGGGAAAGGGGAGACATCGTATTCCTCCGATGAAGCATAACGCTACTTCACGTTTTCTGTGCTCTCTTTACAAATGACAGCCTGGAGTTTTGAACGTTATTATTAACTATAAAACCCAATGATTAAAGGCAGCAAGGTTTATTATCATTTAATCAGGACACTTGCTCAATGCTCTCAAGTGAGATGAGACATTGCAGGAACCAATAGAGAGCTGAGCTCAACAGTAACAGTTCTCCTTTGCTTGTCTTCACTTTTTGACTAAGTTGCAGATCTTACATATTTTATGAGGGTGGAAAAAGGATACAAACAATTTAGCAACCTGTTTCTGTTGTCTATCTGCTGAAGAAGTTTCTTTTCTGTGGCAAGATGTATGATGATGCCTGGACTCTTCTGATCCTCTCTGCAAAGGGATTAATCTCATTCTTTAGTTCTCCTTGCTAGGGATGAAGTCAAGGATGGAGTTAAATAGTTCGATGGCTGGTAAATAAGCTCCTGAACTCCATTCTCCTTACCGAGCAGGAATCCAGTTAAGGTTATCTGAGAATAAAAATGATCCCATGCTGTCCTGGTTGTGTTTGGGTCCTTTTCCTGAGAGCCATGCCTGCGTTACAGAAGAGAGTAATTTCCATTCAGTTCTCTCTTTTGCCGCTTTTCTTGATAGAGTAGCTAAGATAAAAACTGGGCCAAAATAGTGTTCTCCTAGCCATTTTAATCTTAGAGTGGCAAGAAGCCGTGAGAGGGATCAGTGCAGTCACTATTCCAGGCTGCACCAGGCAGTGGGAGCTGCAGCTCCCAGTCCAGACCTCCAGCAACTACTGGGTCCTTCCTCTTACTCTGAGGAATCTTACTCTGAGATATCAAATCCATGGCACTCATCTCCACGTAGAAGGACAGCAGCAAGTCCATGCCTCTAATTCAGCACAGGATCAGTTCTGGATATTAAAGCAATGGCATTGCCCCTGAATAGATATGAATATTATTTTTAGTAAGTAGTGGTTTAATTTCCAGCTTGGCCTTTACTAATACAAGGAGTGACCCTTCATCACAGTCTTCTTCTGAGTAATGGGGTTACTCTTGTTGGATATGACTCAGCTGGGAGAAGCACCTCTACCTTTTGACCCTACTGAAATAATCATGGGGAGAAAATGAACGGTTCCTCAGTAAATTGAAGCCCACGTGTCCCTTGCTAACTTGGAGGACCTGCAACCCATGAATCTTTGTTAAGGCACAATCATTTAAAAGTCCTGAAAGTGGGTCCTGATGCCGGAGATAGCTTTGCAGAAATAATGATGATGTATGGAGGTCAAGTCCAAAGCTAACAACGGAGAGGAGGAGGCTGCAGGGACATGAGGGGACCAGTTTATTAACGCTGCTGCTGCTATTTTCTGTGAAAGGTCCGAGTCCCTTCAGCCTCATTGATCCGAATGGTCAGTGTTTCTCAATCTGCTGCCCTAGTCTCAAGGGATCAAGCTTCCCAGCTCTTCTCTCTAGGGCGGAGGGGGTGGTTGGACTACAAAATACTTGAGATTTTTGCCCTGTGCAGTTGGGCTTCTCAGCTTTGACAGTTGCACGTTGTTCCCCTCTGTCTCTGAGACTAAAACTTTCAACTGTCCACTTTTATTTCCACTGGTGAGGGGATTCCAGTAAGCTCTGTAGCGACAGACAACAGAGAAGAGGGACTCTCTGTTTTCCAGTTAAGAAAAGGGTGTATGTAAGCTCACTCCCACACCTGAAGCTCTGCATTAATTCCGTCTATATCCCCATCACAAGCAAAATCAAAACCGTTGTTCACAGTTAAACACTGATAGTCAACCAGCTCTGAGAACATGTCTGTAATGAACCAGCCTTTTCATTGTGCTCCCCATACATTCACCGCCCTGACCTCACAGAGACCTGGAAGTTGCTAGAAGTTTCTAAAGAGGGTATTACTCCCCTCTTCCCTGCTGCTGTTTTTTAAAGTCTAATGTTAGAAAGACTATTATATTTTGTCACTGTTTTATAAAAATGTCATGGGCTTGAACACTTACAGTGAGACTTCACGCTATTATTGCAGAAGCTGTTTAAAATGTTCTGAGGTGCTTTTAGGTGCCAAAAAAATTTAGTTGACAAAATAATAAATCCAGATCTAGCTAACACTTTTAATGAACATAAAAGCTCTGACTGAAATTCCCTTTACCTCTCCATTCACCCCTGTGATGTCTGTCTTTCCTTACAGCTTTGTTCCACACTAAAGCTGTAATTTATAAGTTCTGAATCTCTATCATGTAAAACAAGGAGAGTTAATTTTTGGAGCTTTCTGAGACTTGTCCTTTGTAAGTGAACTATGGTACAAAAATCCAATAAAAACTTAGATGTTTTAATTTATAATAAAGCTTCCGCACGCCACTCTGGGAATGTAAAGCAGTCCTGGCATGATTGTTAATTACGTGCATAGTTACTGTAAAAAAGTCTCATCCTAAGAGAAAACTGGAGTCAAAGTCCTTTATATTTGTTGGGGTGGGGAGCTGTGTAGATCTGCTTTGAGCTGGAATACAGTTCTCCCAACCCAGCCTCTAATCTCCTCATCATAGCTTAAATATCCAGAGCCCTCTGCTTAAATATTTCCGGATGGAGGATGTGATGTGATACGATACAGAGCGGTTGCACCTGAGTTGTAACAAAAGAAACCCGTGTCAAGCATTCAGGTGTCATTACGAACTTGGAAACTGCAGATGACTGCAGTGCAGCTCCAAAGGCATTTCTCTGGCTGCGTTAAAGGGCTTGGAATTACATCTTCAAAATTCAGAAGAACATACAGCTTTTTATTTTTACTTTACAGTGTGATTAATGACTCTAGGAACAAGTTTTAAAGCTTGATCTCCAGATGGAAGAATATTAAAAATATTGATTTATTGTGGCTTCTTGTGTGAACTTTGCTCAAATTGGACTGCTGAACTGCTTGAGCCAATTTTGCTGTCAGTGTGGTCACTCAGTCCATGAGTGTTAGCGATTCTGCTGCGAGTTGTTCCCCTATAGCGCCTTGGGGAGAATATCAGTTCTTTGCAATGTTTGAGGATTTTAAAAACAATATAAGGAAAATCCCATTCACGCATACTGGAACTGTCAGTCATAGCATCCCTGTGAAATCCAGCTGCAGCCACAAGGACACCAACTCTGACTTCTACTAAAAAAAAATAAAAATTCCTCCCTCGTTTGGAAGAATGACAGAAAAAGCTATCTAGGGCCTAAATCACTGTCATTTGTTAAATCTGCTCAGTGCTCTGTCCTCAGCTGGTACCAGTTAAAATCTTGTGCACCCAGATTAAGTTGCAATAATTCAAGAGGAGGATCTTTAATTAAGCAGAAAATAGTGATCATAAAACTCTGTTCCTATATGTACCTGTTCTAAGGCTCATCTGCACATGTGATGGTGTCCTAGAAAGTCTGAGTCCCTAAAATAAGAAAAAAACCCTTCCATTAGCTGTTTAATGAGCTTTAAACATTGTTATAAAAATTTCTTCACTGATCAGCCTCTTTCATTCTCAGAAATGTATGAAGTTGGGGATTTTAGGAAGATGTCTGATCCCCTCTCCTGCCCCACCAGCCTCTGCAGCCCAGGTCAGGAAAATCTGCTGCCTCTTCAGAAGGCAGATGCTGGTGCCCCCCTGTCCCTAGCCTTCAGAAAGTTTCCCAGTGTCTGAACTGATTTTTCTTCCTGCAGTCTCAGCACATTCTTATTATTTCTACCTTGGGCATCAGAAACCGTTATTACCTTGTTCATATTAATACCTCTAAGTTGGTGCTTTCATCAGGTCAGAAAATCTCCCCGTGTTTTTTTTCAGATGGAGAGCAGCAACAGCTTCTGGCTAAGGCCCAGCTCAGGACCCAGGTGTGAAAATGAACAGCGATTCAGGACCAGAGCACCTCTGGTTCTCGGTGGGAGGTGAAAGGTGATGGTCTCTTCCAGGCCTGAATCTCTGCAGCTGCTCCTTTCCTCCTCTCAGTGCTTTGGTGTAGTTAATCAAATACATTGTTCCTCTGTGACTCAGAGCAGTGTCTTTCCTCTACAGACTTCCCCTTTCTAATTTTCCTTCAGTCCTCCATCATATTCAGGCTGGAGTGAGTATCTCAAAGACTTTATCATCTGAGCCTGTTGGTGTACTGGGGCAAGGTCCTTCCCTCTGTAAGAGAATAAATCCCACCAAACCAGTGGGGATAAATGAGGGAGCTAACCGTGATGGCCCTGGGTCCCCACTGTGGGCAGGTGGAAGTCCCACCATGGGGGGGGTGATGCTGGAACCAGCTCCAACATCTGGTGGCGGCTGACGCAGCCTGGGGTCAAGGGCTGGAGACCCCAGATTTGGCAGGTCTCCTGCTCTTCTCTCTCAGTTGCACCATCTCCTATCAGTCAGGCAGGTGGAGAAATCCCCCTGCAGATGAACCGGGCTGGGGCCCCGTGGTCGGCTGATGCACACGCCTCAGGTGTAGTTCTCCTACCAGAAATAAAAGAAGCACCAACAGCCCAGGAAGCTTTTCAAAGGATGAAAAAAGACACGGATAAAGCAATTACAGAAAAAGGCAAATTAAAGTATTCGAGCTTGAAAGGCTCCTTATTTTTTCTCCTTCTCGTTGAATTACCTTTCATTTCACTCTTAATTTCCTTACCTCGGATTACAGCCCGGTCATCTGCCAGGGAGTGACAATCTCCCTCGGGCACCTGTCCTGGCTGCTGCCCCGTGGTGCTGCCGCACGGGTGGGCATTGTCCGCATGCCGGGGGGGGCAGAGCTGTGTTTCACCCCGTTATCAGCACCGTGCTTTAATTTTCCCAGCACATTGCTGTTAATCTGGATCTAGGCTGGGGATTGCAAAAATATAAAACAAAATTAAAGCCTAAAAAGCTAGCCGTGTGATAATGAATGAGATACTGCTGACCCGTGGGCTTTCTCTCTCTTCTGGATAATTACAGAGGAATAACTGTATAAATCTTAGTTGGATTTCCTGCTCCTTTTTCTCTTGGAAATGGATGGCTCTGTTGTGTTTCTGTTCCCTAGGCTGGAGGATTGTTTTAATTTAAATGCAACTTTACGATGCTTTGCTGCTGTAGCAAGTAGAAAAAAAAAAAAAAAAAACAACAACAAAAAAAAACAAACACCAAACAACAAAGAAAGAAAAGAGAGTGAAGCTTTTAGTTAACTTAGTCATTTATCATACTAGCTGGTAACTGCTGTTCTTGTGTCTGAACTGCAATTTGTTACACAGCCTAAATGCAGTTCCCAGCAAGCTCTTGCCAAAGGCTTTGGATTTCTGCTTTGGCTTTCTCTGGTGCGAAGGGGAATACTCCCCAGATGGTCTCTTCTGGTTGATTGACATTTTGGGCAACAGCGCGTTGCCAGACCCCGTCACGCTATGGCTGAGGGTGTCTCTGTACAGCGGTGACTCTTCTCTTCTGTTGCTCCCTTGAGTGTGAGAGATCCCAGGCATCCCCCATCAGCCAGGGGGGCAGAGGCAGGACTTGCACTGGGGCTGCTGCAGACAGCAGCTTCTCCATGGGGGTAGTAAAAGACATGACACTTGGGTTTTTTTTCTTGTGGAATTTGGTAATTATCTTTGATCTTTTAGTATCAATGTTAAGCAGTTAGGATCCAACACCTACCTTGTGCTGGTGTCTCTCACCCAATGTTTCATTGCTGTATTAAATATGTTAATATATATATTTTCATCCTCTGTTTTAGCCCAGCTTTGCAAGTGATTGCAGCAACTCCTGACCTCAAAGTATCTTCCTTAAACCTGTTAAAGAAAAGACTTTGGACTTCTTGCAATGTTCCTTATTAAGACTAAATTACAGATGCTGCTCTGCAGCCCTTTCCCCCCTCCCAGCCCGCGACATGTTACCCAGAGACCTTTTCCCCTGGCCCGGGAGGGGAAAATTAACAGTGTCATGAGGTGCAAGGATGAACCTGGGGCGTAAAACAGCGTCTCTTCACATATGAGATTTGTTGTGGAGTGCTGCTGCAGGCTGTGCCAATCCACTCACTCCTTATTAGGAACTTCTGGGCAGTTTTACTGCAAACTGCTAATTTTAAGTCTGGCTTTCTCAGGGAGAGGCAGGACAGCAAGTGCAAGAGGAGCCAGACAAGGCTTTGGCAGCTGGGAAATGCAGAACTGAATTGCAACTGGGAAGCTGGGAGGAGGGAGTAACCCAAAAATGCCAGAGAACGTGGGATTTTGGCAAGCATCAAATGAAATTTGTTTGCAGGCTGGATGCAGACAAGAGCTTGCTCAAGTGGCGAGGCTGACCAAGGGTAATGCTTTCAGCATCCAGAGGATTTTAGGTTCAGAGCAGTGTTTGTTTGTGTGACACTCTTCAGATGAAGCTGCCTTCAGGTTTTGGCACCCAAGGCCGTGACTCAAGGCAAGTCCATTATGTGTGGCCTGAATTACCTGCTTTGGGGTCAGATTAGATTGCATTAAATCCCTCTGTAGGCACTCTGCAGAGTGGTTTAATTCAGTGTATCTTCAGATTCAGCATTAGACGAAATCAAATTAGTGCTGTTCTGATTCTGAATAAGAAAGTGCCTATGAGAGGCCTTAATATCAGTCTGAGTAACCACTTTAAAGTTACACCTTTAATTCATTTAAATTTTTAAGATGCTTAAAAGCTTGTGTACACATTGTTTGTGAATCCTTATCTAGGATGCTGTGATGGAAAAGAGCTTGGATACAGGTTGGGTAGGAGAAGGTGGATAAAGGTTGGTTGGTTTTGTGGTGCTGTCAAGTTTTATTTTAAATTGCTTTAGGGTGTTTTCTTGATTTTTGGAGTTTAAAGTTTTTCATTAAAGCAAAATGAAATGCTGGTATTTTTGGTCTAAGCAACTGCAGAGGAAAACTTTCTGTGTGTACATATACCTATGAATGTAAAATCTCTAAAAGCAGATGATCACAATTGTTTGAAGCATTTGATTCTAAGATCATTTCTTGATTGTGAGGAGCATAAACATGTTTTCTAAACACAGAGGCCCCTAAACTGTGCTTTTTGCCTCTCTCATAAAGATGAAACTTTCGATATTTCCATGTACCAAAAAGGCTAAGAAAGTATTTAAAAAATAAACAAAACCAAAACCCTCTTCATAATCCTTTCACAGGCTTCTGTTCTGCAAAACTTGCCATCTAATCAATATGACCAGATTCTACTTAATTAACAACATTGAACCAAAAAGCCAGGATCATCCCAGACTGGGTGGTAACTCTCTGCAGATGACAGAGGGAAACTTCTACTGTTGGGTGGCGTTACAGCTCCCACTTCCACTCCTCAACAAACACACCAAAGGCTGTAATTTCTTGTTTCCTAACAATATTCTCTCTGCAGCTGAATTTCTGGTTGTGAGACATCCAGAACCTGTTCATTGCATTTAAATGATAACTATTTGCCAGCATGTAGAATATAAGTCTGTGTGTTTGAATAAGGAAAAGCTACTTATATAATCCATTAGCAAGCTGCTGGTCTGCAGTTTCTTGGTAATGAGGTAAAGAGCGAGCATGGAACACCCTTCCCACAGTACCTGCAAATGCTCCCCTGTGTTCTTCCCTCTTAAATGGTATTTGCTTGTTGCTGCTGGTGGAATAACATCCCATTAGCAAGGAAAACCTGAAGAAGCCATGAAGGGCGGCAGAGTCCAGGACTGAGGACCTTGAAGGAGCTGCACCTGAGCTCATTTTTGGAGAGGGGAGGATAAAACAAGGTATGAAGTGCAGATCCCAGGCAGAGGAACCCCTTCCTGACTTGGGAACTGTCAGTGCTAGGTTAACGCTTGGACTAGATGATCTTCAGGGTCCTTTCCAACCTAGATGATTTGGTGATTCTGTAACCTGCTGCTAAAGCTCTCCAAGCAGGAAAGACTTTTCTGTATCTTCTGACCCAGCAACCTGGTTAGATCCAAAGCCTCTTCAGAGCTGAAAGCATTTCCTCGTCTTTCCATTCTAACAGGTGAAGCTGTAAGGTCCAGCTGATTATTTCTCTTCTTTCACTACACCTTTTCTGGAGGAGTTCATGTATTTAAAAGCTATGTTGTCTTATTTACTACAGAAACAAGGACACTTTGTCTAAAGATGAATGCTATGTGTGAAGGGAAGAAAGACCAAAGTCTGTTTAGTGAAAAATCTCTTCCTTTACCTTTCTTTAAATCCCTCTATTACTTTTTAGCCCCCATGACTAGCTGCCTCTTCACTCAGAGTATCATGCTGTTTCTGTAGGGAGTCTCTTGGCCAGGAGCATGTCCTTCAAGCAACAAACCAGAGAAAGAGCATCGCTAGAAAATGGGTTTTCTCTTTCCTTGACCTAGACTCGCATGCAACCAAGTTGAACAGGCTCCTGAAGGCAGTGAAATATTCCCCTTCCAGCCTTCTTTTTCCCTAGTCTGGGTCCTCGCCTCCTTGCTCAGTTTGGATCCAATTCTGCTCTAGTTTAGCTGAGCCTGGAAGCAGTGCCTACAGCTGTCGGGCTGTGGATTCACTTCAAGGTTACAGCCTGGTTACCTCCTCTGGGACGAGGAACTTGCTGGCCTGCTGTGGCTGTAGGATTAGTTCCGGCTGTTAGAGGCGCCACAGTAAACCAAGCCCCCCCTCCTTTGGGGGTCTCATATAGCTGGTGCACACAGCCAGGCACCCTGCATGGGGTGTCAGATAAAATTGCTCTTGACTTTAGGGGGCTGAAGGACAATACAAATTTTGGTAGGAGTGAGCAGCTTTTGCCTGCAGGTATCTGCTTCAGTTTCCCCATGGTTCTTCAGCAGTTTGGGGGATTCTGTGTTATTGTGGGGCCCCCAGCCCATGGCATCTCAGGAGTCTAATGCCTCCAGTTCTGATAGCATCACCTGTAGGAGGTGTCTCCCAGCTACTCCATCAAATTTTCCTTTTTCTCTCTCCTCTCCACTTGACTGGTAACTTAAAAAAAAAAAAAAAAAAAAAAAAAAAAAAAAGGATACTAAAATCTCATTCCTTTGTTTGGTTCTGGGGATATTGTGGCTTCATATCCTTCTGGTGTTGGGATCCTTCCTGCCCAACTACCGTCCTTCTTGTCAGCAGTGATCTGCTAGGGCAGAGGCATTAAAAATTTAACGCTGCATTTTCTATGATCTGTAGCTTCCTTCAGGCAACAGTTTTAACAGGGTCTCTGCCAGCCTGTGACTGATGTATTGCTCCACAGAAGTTGGAGTGATACATGGATTTCCTCGAGCAGAGTGCCCTCAGCTTGTCCCATCCTTGGCTGCACATCTGAAGTGACGTGAAGCTGCCAGGGAAGTGATTTTCCTTGTGCTCTCCAGCAACCAGTGGAGACACAAAAAGCTCTTAAGAGAGTTTGGAGATGTGAAGGAGCATCTGATAGATGTGGCAGTTTCCAAGTACTGTGAGCCTGACACCACTTTGTTAGAGGAGTTAAGAGGAAGGGCAGAGCCTGAGCTATCAGCTGTGATCAAAGATGTGACCTGGGGTGGACCAGCATCTGCTTTAGAAAGATAATTCAGGAAGGCGTGGGGAGAAATCCACCCACTGCCAGGTTCTCTGTGGCAGCTTTTCCATCTCTCATTACTAGATTCATCATCATTGGAGTCTAGTGATGAGGAAGGCAGATGAGACCTAAAAGTAATTATTTCAGAAAATCTGTGGAACACTGCCCTTTGGGAGCCTGTCATACAGTCGAGCTACTTGATGCTACAGAACTTGGTCCTTTAATTTCTACTTCCCTGGGACAAATATATAAAGGCTGGAGGTGGAGGGAAAGAAGGTTTCTCTGTTTCATCTCACAGGCATCCTTGAGCCCCCTTAGGTTAGACACAGTCCAATCCCCACTTTAAAGGCAGCTTTGGAAAACTTTCCCACAGATGCTTACAGCCAAGATTGCTTCAAATCCACTATGTCCCACTTCATTTCACATAATTAGGAGCTGTGACTTCCTTGACCTGACTCTTTGTGTCTTGAAATGAGATTTTTCAAAGCAGCAACCCACCAAGGAGAAATTGAAAGCAAACTGATTATCCATGTGGGATGGCTCTGACCTCCTGGTATTAAAGGATTGACCAACTTCTTGCTAAATTCACTTAATCTTCCTTTTCCCCATCACCTTTTTTTTTTTTTTTTAAAAAAAAAAAAAAAAAAAAAAAAAAGTCTTATCTTTAAGGAGAAATACAAATCCACTTATGTATTCAGTACCCACCTTCCCTTTGTTTATTGTAATCACTTGTGCATCCTGTGATCCTGAATCAGGTCTGAACTAAGAGGAAAGGGCAGAGCTGGGTATCAACTACAGGTGCAAAAATGTTGGGCTTGAATTAGACTGAAGTCTCCCGCACACTGCAGCAAACTTATGGCAAGGTGAAAATGGAAAAGAGTTCCCAGATGAGGGGGGTCCTATCTGGGTGCAAAGCCATCCTTTCTGGAAACTAAAGAGAAGAGCAGAGGCTTGAGCTTCTGGGGGGCAATGAAGCTAATTTGGCTGAGGTACAGACCCAAGATGTAAGAAACGTGATTTCTTTTGATCCGACCTTAGGCAAATTGATTTTGCAGTTCTGCCTTCATGCAGAAGAGTGTGGGCCTCAGACATCTGACCCTTTTCTTACACTCCTCTGCTGCTTCACTATCTGCATCTTCAGCCTCAGCAAGGCAGTGACCTCCCCACGCATACATGGGGATATGAGCCCAGGTTAGTGCCCCATGGCTGAAGATGGACCTTTTAGGAGCATTGCACCAAAGAGAGCATTGCTGAGAAATGGGGCACCCTTGGGGGACAGGCTGTGCCTCAGTGCTGGCAATGGGGAACTCTGGTCACTCGTGTCTCACCCCAGCCCTCCGAGTCCTCAAACTGGGTGCCAGTGTCTACAGGGACCTGGACACCTTCCTGAAATCTGCCTTAAACACTTCCTGCAGGCACAGAAAAGAAATACATCAAACATATTACCTAAAATTAGCAGCAGCAGCAGTTTATGTTGCATATAAAATTAATCTGATTGGATTTTAAAGAGAGAGGCTTATAATAAACAAGGCTGGGGCTGTTTACAAACCTCACTGCAATATAATTATATTTTTCAGCATGAGTTGAGCACTACAAGAGTGGCTGGTCCAGTGGCAGCTTTATTATATTCAGCAAGTCCTAATGAATAGGGAGCAGATTGTAAAATATTGTATATTTTTATTGTCATTCATGCAGGTGAGAGTTTTGCAGCAAGGAGGTCACTGGCTTTATTGCTCTAGGTTCTCAGGGAAGAGACAAGTGCTTTGCCAGGATTCAGAAATGAGCTGCTGTCAAGGAAGGAGGAGAGACAGGTCTGCTCCAGCCTGAGATTCATTGTTTCATGGCAGGGGAGGTGCCATGGGGATGAATTTGACCTTCAGGTCACCGTGGACCAATTTCATGCCCTGTGCAGCTCCATGGACTTCCCAGCTGAACTGTGCTGCCAGTGCTGAGCCTAATTCCACCCCAGAGTGTTACAGCAGCCCCTGGGCATCGTGTCGAGCTCTGGGCTGGAGCTCTGAGCAGCTCCTCAGCTGCCCATAGAAACACCCAGATGCTTCCACTGGGTCATCTGTCAGGTGGGACAAGGTATGACCAGTTTTTCCCAGTGTGAGCATGGCCCTGGGGAAAATCAGACCAGTTTGGCCCTTTAGATCACACCTGCAATTGGAAGGGTTTGGTAACGACCTGTTGGTGACTACATGGTGATGGGCAGGATGAAATGAGGGACAAATTCCGTGCTGTGGTGCTCCCCGTCTGAATGCGTGTGTGGGTGTGCGTGCACACCTCGGAGTAATTCTCTACGGCTGAATTTCCAGGAGAGAAACCGTGCCAGAAGAGAGACATTTCAGTGTTGACTGTTCCTTGCTGGCTTGCGTGCAGTCCGGAAAGCTGTTTATTTCAGTTTGACCTGTAACAAGAGAGCCTGGGGAGGGGAGAGCCTTGAGCAAGCAAATGTTCAGGCATTTTTTACAAGTTGCTTGAAAGAGTAGCAAAGATCCGTATGCAGGGATTACAGGTAAAATGCAAGCTGCAAATATACACGCACAGAAAATTGTGCTCGTCTGCATTTTATTTTTGGTTTAATGAGTGTTAATAATAAAGTGCTAGAAGATCACAAAGGTTTTCTTCCTCAGGTGTTAAAATGGGAAGCAATTAAGGCTGTTAAAAGTTGCCATGGTGGCAGAATAAAGGTGGTTTGGGAAGGTGAGTTGTTTTTTCAATCTGGTATCAGGAATCGCTTCTTCATTACTCTCGTTTGCCAGAGCTGGGACAGTTTTATGTCTGTGCAACAGAGCAGCGAGCAAGCTTTGTGTATATGCACACAGCTTTATACTGTTTGTTGGGGCTGGGGACACGGTTAGATACGTGCCTGCAGGATGGGTGGACACATGGATGTGCACTTCAGGCTCATGCCCACCTTGTCCCCTGGTCTGGGGATGAGGGACACATGTCGCTCCCCACATGCTCATCCAGAATCATCAATAAGCACAGAACTACAAGTTGGTGATTTTCTACTTTTTTTTCCTCTCTCCAAACTGTTCTCCAAGGCATCAGATTCAACTGGATGGAGTTTGTAGTGTTTTTAAAAAGTTATTTGCCAAGAAGCTTTTGAAGGAGCAGGTTTGAGCTGGCTCAGGGGATAAAGGAGTGAAGGGCTTTGAGTTACGCGTAACTAGAAGATCCAGTTTCTTGCTGCGTAACACCTTTACGGGGAATTTAGCAAACTGGCTTCAGTACTGGCTGGAAGCTTTTTGTGGGTGGCACTTACCTGACACTTTGGCTTTGCAGTCAGGGTAGTGGGGCAAGATAAGTTCAGGTCTTAGACCTGCAACTGATGGTCTGGCCAACACCAGGCAAGTTTCCCAGCCTGAGCGCTGTAATTCCCGAGGTGTCTCTGCCAAATCTAAGCTGATCTGATGATGGGTGCTGTTGTCCCGCTCGGCCAGCACGTTTCCTTCTGGCACAAGCTTTCCATCCAAAGCAGTTTCAGCTCACTGAGTTATCAGGAAACCAGCCTGACAAGGGGTGGATGGTTTCTGAGGGCTTGGTGGGGCTGGGAGGGCAGTGCTGTCGGCCAGCTGGGCACGTGGGAGGGAGTGCAAGGAAACGTGCTTGGGGAACAGTCCAGCGTGAGATTTGTTGATAAATTGGACTTCAGAGCTTGAACTAGTCATCCAAAGCTAGACAGGCCTCCCCAGAGGGCTCTTGCTCTAATGTTAAGACAAGTGTTAACAACAGGTCAGAAGAATTGCCCTCTAGCTGTCCTTATTTCTCTCCATTAACTACAGAGAGAAGCAAGTTAACCAACTCAGTCTTAAAAATTAAACTTTAAAATGCCCAAAACCAAGCAAGGCAAACCTTTCCAGGAGGATCCAGCATTTGTGACTTTGCTGCTGAAAAATGGCTCCACTTCTTGTAGCTATTGCAGAAATCCCTTCCTTAGCTAACTAAATCCACTGTCTTCAGATGTGTTTTGTAGCGTGCGGTTTTGCTCAGAGGCTCTGAAGGAGAGTTTCTTCGGTGGAAGACATGTGGGATAAATTTTAGCATCCCAGTGAAATCCTGAGGAATGTTTGCTCTTTTTTTTTCTCTAAATCTTTGCTGAGGTGGCTGGGCTGCCGTCTCATACACTCCAAAGAGACTTACGTCAGCAGTGACATGTGCAACCAGGCCAAAATTACTAAAATTACTAAAAATTGGCCCAAATAGCCACTGTTACTAGAAAAAGGCTTCTTAAAGGCCCTGATTCTCAGAGGGTCAGTGTTTGAAACGGTCTTAGCACCATACCCCACCTGGTGAACACTCTGGGCAGCTCCATACACCACCTACCTGTGGGGTCAACCCACCGCTGCTGTTGGTTGTCGCTGATGTGCTGCTGAAATAAATGGGGTGTAGATGCAAGCACTTGTCCAAGTACCCCGAGATCACCTTTGTTGCTCTCTGCCGTCGCTTATCTTCCCCAGGAAACGCCAAAGCCTGGGTCAGGAGGCAGAAAAGGCTGTTCCCCGGGCAGTGTGGATGATGGGTGGTGGCACTGTGTGGGCAGAGGCTGCACAGTGCTGCAGGATCTCTGGGCAGAAAGGGAGAGAAGTCTCTGCGCTGTTTTATTTGCTATTACAGAGTAAGCCATTAGGATAAAATAATGTTATTCAGCTTGCTGGAAGGGAGGGAGAGGAGGAAGGTGTTAAAACATGCGTTACGATATTCCACCCCAGCATACCAAATCAGAAGAGAGAGAGAATCTGGTTTTACTTTTCATAAAACCTCTTAGCTGTTTAATACAGTTGAATCCCATAATCTCAAAGCTTTAGCAAAAAGCAAAGCGTTTCAGTCTTCCCAGGGCAGCGCAGAGGTTAATCAGTTGTTCTGTGCCTCGTGCATTGAGATCCGTAGATGGCAGGAGTGTGTGACAAGCTGTGCTGTTTGATTCTGTGACTCCGACTGCAAACGCTTTCCTAGCCTCAGGATGCATGTTCCCTCTGCAAACATCTGGATTTGGATGGGCTTTTGGTTTTGTCTTTTTTTTTCCCCCCTCCTGTTCATACTTAAGAATATCCTGGTTGCGGTTGCTGCCCTCCTGTCTGAAGATGGCACTGCAGCATCTCGCAAGCCCAATCCCCTGTATTAACATTTCCCACCAGCTCCTTCCAGCCCCAAGGACTCTGGGGACTGACAGTCCGACTGACAACAGCAGGGAGAAACCTGTGAGCTTGGGGTGAGGTGGGGTGCTTGGACATGAGCTGGGCAAAATCTGTCAGTGCTTCAGCAAAGAAGGGAAAAGCAGAAGATTGTGAATAAAGCTGGAGAACTGTGAATTCAGCTGAGGTGCTGCTTCCTCCTCCTCTCAACCCCTTAATAAAGCTTTGCTGTGGGTGGGATGCTGACGCACCTGATCCGGGTACGAGGCCAAATTCATCACGGGTGCAAACTGGCTCTGACCCTCCGACTCCTGTTGCTGCTTGTGTCTGCTGGCTGAGGCTCCAGCACTGTGAACTTACTTAAAATAAAAAAGGGATGTGGTGGTGAGCACGAAAGAAAGGAAATTCCCATTGACTGAGATGATTTAAATGATAAAATTAAAACACTGCAGGCACTTCTGTGGTTTGCAGCAGCTGCTGGTGAGTTCCTTGGATTCTGCGTTGTGCGGGCAGAGGGACGTTGCTTTTCAGCTGGGAAAAAGGAGTCTGAGAAAATGCAAGCAAATATTAAAAAAATAAAAGGAAAATAAGAAAATGGATATATATGGTGGGTGTTTAGCTCAAGTCTGGGGAGTGAGACTTAGGCTGTAGAGCAGTTATGCAGGGGCTGTTAGCAAGGGGAGGGCAGTGTCACAGAAATGGCTTTCAGGATCCTGGATAAATCTGTGGAGAAATGGAAAAAGAGGAGGGAAGCCGCTGCTGTTCTTTGCACACACAGCTCTGAAATACCTTCATCTCCTCCCACCTGGTCTGGTATAAATAGCTGCTCCGTAGAGTCCCGTGGGGCCAGTTCTCCCGGCACAGGAGGGATGGAGCCTGCTCGCTGGCTCCTCTCTGTGCTTAATGCCATGGGCACGTTGCTCTCCCGCTCACACTAGCCCACAGGCTCCCTGTTCTCTCCGGGTAGAAATGAGCCTGGGTGGACTTGCCTCAGTCGCTCCCAGGACCTCCCGCCTCCTCCGTCCCTCGGTGCGTCCCTGCGCGTCCCCCGGCATGTCCCAGGCCGGGAGGGCTCCTCTGCGCTGCGGGGCCCTGGGGAGCAGCCCCCGCAGCACCCCCCGCTGCAGCCGCCCCTCTCTGTGGGGCAGCAGGGCCATGGCAGAGCAGGCGGTGGCTCCGTGGGCTTCTGGGGCCGCTCCTGGGCAGGCCGAGGGGACATGGGCAAGGCAAGCCTGGGGCTGAAATCCAGTAGCCATCACTCCTGCCAGAGAGTGTTCGGCAAGCTGCAGTCTGAGAGAGGCTGAGATCCATGGCAGAGGTGGGTGAATTCAACTAAGGAGGCACTGAGTTCATGTTTATGCTTTTTTTTTTTTTTCCTTCCCTTTTTTTTGCTTCTCTCTGAAAGCCCTTGAATGTAGGCAGCTCACGGGGACTTCAGAGCCCCTTTGTTTCTCCAGACCTGTGGAAACCTTTCTCTGGCATGTCAGGCTTTGGTGGGAACAGCGGGCTGCCTGCAGCAAACCCAGCAGCAGTGCTGCAGCAGGCGGTGTCAGAGCATGCCGGCACCTCAGCGCCGCTCCTGTGCCTCTGCCAAAGGAGCTGGATGCAGGCAGGCAGAAGGGTATTTCCCGCGGCTGCCTGTGTGGAGAAGGGACCACAGGAGGATATGATGTCCCACCGCTTCCGAGGTCCCAGAGGAGATCCCCCTCACCCCAGCGCCAGCTGGGAATTGTGTGCAGGGTCTGAGCAATCAGGGTCTTGTCACTGTAGTGCGTGTCAGTGGGGATCTTTGGTACAGAGGCCTTCCTATAACTTAACATAATTAGCTGGAGATAATTATGGTCACAGCACTGCCCTGTTCTGAGGAAATGCCAAGGTGTCCAGTGCAGGGGAGAGGAAGTCCCTGGAAGGATGTGGAACACACAAAGAAATGTGGGGATACATCCAGAGTCCACAAAACAAGGTCCTGCCTTTGGCTGAATTAAGAACCATAGGAGATTTGAAACCAACTTCTGAAGCTTTATCACTAAAAGCACGTTGAAACATTTCCAGGAACTTGGCAAACATTTTGAGATGGAGTGTGTTGGGTGAGTCCCTGCCCCCAGCTCCCCACAGTTTCCCGTTACTCACGTGAAAAGCCTTGGTTGAGTCCCAGACTTTGTCTTAAAGCATTAAAAACCTTTGTTCAGTGCTTGCCACGGGCCTTTCAAATGGCAGATGTGTGAGACCCAGCTCTCACATCTACTCACTAACCTGGTGCAAGCTGTTAGTGGTAATCCTGTTTGCTATCTCCTTTCATCACTGCCTGAGACCTTTCCCATCACTTGCCCTGTGCAACACTGAAAACAGCAGATAATCTATATGTACAGTAAATTGACTTTAGCTTTTGCCTTGAGCAGCTAAAAATGAAACAAGAAAAGAGAAGAGGGCAAACACTGATTAAAAACAAGTTATAACCTCTGTTGCAAAAGGGACAGCCTGTCATCAGAGCATCTTCTGCCGTGCTCTGCTTCGCCACAGCAGAGTAAACAATTTTGTCCTCACTTTTGAATCGAAACACCTGAACTATGTGGCCTGAGCCTTGGAAAAAATTGCAGGTTCATTCTGGGGAGGAACGGGCAATTTTCCTCTGAGAGAAAATTGTTAAATGTCAGTCATCCTCATGTGGTGTCCACAGAAGCGACGCAGATTCTGAAGGTCTGGGAACATGTTTCGGCAGGTAATGGACTGCAGTCGCAACGCTTAACTCATAAACCACCCTGGCCCCTGCGGGAGAGGTGGTGGCTGGAGGGTGTTGCGGGGGGACAGGAAAAAGAGAAATTCAAAGGGATTTTTGCTCGCTGGGTGCACAGGACGGGGAGCTTGGAGGTCTCTGCTCAGCAGCCTGCGGTGGGGCCGAGCTGGAGTGAGGGGATTCCTCATGGGTCTGTCCCAGGCTGACATCTCTGTCCATAAGGATGCTGTTAACTCTTCAATTGTGCTTTGGGGTGAGGCAAATTTTATTGAGCAAATAGTCCCTTTACCGAAGGGAGCCATCAGACAGTGTTTCCCCTCTCCCATCCAGCCTTCCCTGCAGGGCTGCCCATCCCCAGCGCTGCAAAGGCACAAGGCCCAGCTGATTCATTTCAGTGGAGACACACTTACAGTCAGACCTGCTTGCTCTGAAGTGATTAGGAAGAATTATCCTAGATTTGTTTGTTTTATTCACTGTAGACCTCTGTATTTCTCTTTTCTTTCTAGCCATTGGTTTGAACTCCAGACATTACGTCGTGCTGAAATCTAAATCCTTATCCTGGCTCCATCGTTCTTATGTTTAGCCATCTCATAGACATCCTATTGTTTGTTACTAGGAATTTAGCCGTGAAGTCCTTCAGAAAGATGTCAGCCCTGGGGGAGAAGCATGGCCTCAAGTGACCGAGCTAGAGCCGCAAAGAGATTTTGCACTGACAAGGGGACAAATTCTAAATTTTACATCCTTCAAAACACAGCCCATACCGAACCCTGTTTAACAGGGGCCTCCGTCCCATCACAGCTGTTTCTCTGCAGGAGAAAATGGGTTAGTGTTTTGCTTTAGACAGAGAAGGTGAGAAAATCACCTTCAAGAAATCATTGAAGGCTTTAAATCCGAAGCAGAGAAAGTAGCTCCTGCTTGCGGTAACCAAGCACCTAAATCCTGGAGGCAGCATTTGCCAAGAACCTCAGCCAGGACAGGTCTGTGAGTCTGAGCTGGAGATCGATGCTTTCATATCAGGTGGGGCTTTAGCATTAGGAATTCATTTGGCCCAGAAGAAAGAGATTTGAACCAGAGTCCCACAACAGGCTCAAAGCAAGAAAACTGTCTTTTACTTCAGGTTCTGATTTGTTTGATGCGTAGGTACCTCTGGGGGGATTCCCAGCTGTCACTGTAAACTCGGATAAATCAAAGAGTATGGATAAAGGAGGGAGGCAAGGAAATATTTTTTTTCTTGTTTGCACTGTTAGGGAAACAAAGACCTCCGAAGCTTTCTTTAGTGTTTTTGAATCGGAGATCTGTTCTTGGTTTGGGGTTTGTTTTTTTGAGTAAACAAGCAGATGTGATCATTTGCTCTATAGCTTCAGGTTCAGACGTACACTGATGACAATGGGTTTGTCAATGCAAAATGATACATCACTAATAAGTCAAATTTAGGTATCGTGTTCTGGGATACGCTCTGTGCTCTTGCCGTGGGAGTTCTCATGCAAATAAGAGTTTTTCAACCTGGACCACAGATACTCCTGGGGAGATTGCCAGGCCTATTAGGGAGCCTGGATTTGCTGCTGGTCGATCAAAGTCCTTCCCGGAGCTCAGGAGATGCTCAGCTTGGAGCTTTCACTGAAATGGGTATGTTCCCGCAAAAGGGGATCAGTTTTGACAAATAGTCACTTTCCAGAAATCATCTATATTCTTTGTAATAAATTAATTAAGGAAGTATCTAATAAATGATGTCTCAATCTCAGGAGCCACCTCGGAGCAGTGGTGCTTTGATATCCCCCAGCTTGGAGGAGCCCTTCTTTGCCTCTTGTGCAGTGGCCAAGCCTTTCCCTGCTCGTTTCCATTTATCTATGACAGGGAAGAATCATCAGTCAGTGCACAGAGCTCAGCGACTGATACCAACAGGCCATTGATTGTGTTTAACAGACAGGAATTTTGTCGCTGGCTTCCCTCCCCTTAGGTTTTCAAGTCATTTCTGTGTTTTGCTCAGTCTCTTGCTCCTGTCTCCTTACCATTAATGCCACATTCACTCTGTCTGATCATCTTACTCTCCATAAAGCAGGCACATCTCTGCCTGACTGGAAAATAAATCACTAGCTCAAGGAGGGGGGAAAAAAAAAAGAGACAAAACCAAAAGCCCATCCAAATCCAGATGTTTGCAGAGGGAACATGCATCCTGAGGCTAGGAAAGCGTTTGCAGTCGGAGTCACAGAATCAAACAGCACAGCTTGTCACACACTCCTGCCATCTACGGATCTCAATGCACGAGGCACAGAACAACTGATTAACCTCTGCGCTGCCCTGGGAAGACTGAAACGCTTTGCTTTTTGCTAAAGCTTTGAGATTATGGGATTCAACTGTATTAAACAGCTAAGAGGTTTTATGAAAAGTAAAACCAGATTCTCTCTCTCTTCTGATTTGGTATGCTGGGGTGGAATATCGTAACGCATGTTTTAACACCTTCCTCCTCTCCCTCCCTTCCAGCAAGCTGAATAACATTATTTTATCCTAATGGCTTACTCTGTAATAGCAAATAAAACAGCGCAGAGACTTCTCTCCCTTTCTGCCCAGAGATCCTGCAGCACTGTGCAGCCTC
>NW_020799130.1:3849175-3856449 GCF_003259725.1 Athene cunicularia
GGGGGGGGGGGGGGTGTAGATCATGAAACTGTGTCCTGGCCTCAGTGGAGTTAGAAGACTCTTCTTTATCTGTCCTTTCCACAAAAACCATACCATATCGCTCTGTGTTTTGTTTTTTTTGTACCTCTGTCTTGTGTTTTCTCTCTCTTTCTCTCCATATCTTTGTCTTTATTCATAATAGCCAAGGCATAGGCATATAGGCATCATATTTTCCCACTTCTCTGATATGATCTGCCAGAACAGAAATGTTCTAGCTGAGAAACTTCCTGAGAAGCTCAGCACTAATATCAGAGGCAACAGCTTGATACGGCAGCCGAAATAAAATTGCTTTTTCTGGGAAGAAACATTCTTCTGCAAAAGAGAGAGTGCTTGAGTTGATGCATCCGGAAATAAGATTAGATTGTTGTCAGGGAACTTGACATATTTTGTTGATCACAACGAAAGCTAAGGCAACCAAGAAAGAGTCAACAGAGGAGCAGCTTGCACCTGAAGAGCTCAGCATGCCTTATGTGTAACTGCTACCAGTACAGGGCTGCTCCTCCTGCTCTTCTTGGGGTGGAGGGGTGTCCACCTCAGACGAAGAGGTTTGAGGGGGGAGAGCAGATGGACTTCGTGAAAAGCTTATGCGGTGTCGCAGAACACTCAGTCCCAGTGGGAGTTTCAAGTCTAAGTCCTATAAGGAGTTGAAGTACTGCGATATGGGGTGTTTGCTCTGAATGTTCAGTTCAAACCCAGAGCAGCAGAAGTCACACGGGAGATAAAGGACTCAGTTCAGTGGACTCGAATGAGGAGGGTATTTTAGCTAGACTTGAGAGAGCTGGCTTGAAAAGAATCCTCCTTTAGCCAAAGAAAATCTGAGAAACCTCACAGTACTTTTTGTACGGAATCCAATAAGACATGCAAAAGCTGCTTCTTGCAAGGTTTGCTGATTTTGCTGTGAATATTTCACAGAACTGCAAGAGGGTAAAACTCACATCTTAAATCTAATTTTTAAGGTTGAAAGCCTCTTTACAACTTTTTATGAGTATGAGGGTTAAATGAGCAGTGATCTGTCTTTAGTTTGGCTTTTGCCAGCTTGGAATTGACCAGTGATTTTCTGCCTTCAGGGTAAGGATGGTTTTATTCCCTATGAATTTAACATACAGTGGAGATTTTAGAGAAAGGAGGTTATCAGTATCTTTGCAATACTGTGTTGTTGGGATGATGAGACTTCCTCCTACATCCCAGCTCAAGATCAGCTGAGACCCTAAAGTAAGATCAGTCAACATTTATTCTAGCTTGTGTACCTCAAAAAAAAAAATTACGTCTGTGAAAGTCCTGAAAGTATTTCTGGGCAAATGCAGCTTATGCCTAAAATATCTTCTATGAAAGTGCAAAATCAAGTAATTTTTCATTATAAAATTCCAGATTTTGCTAGCTTTTCTGGTGCAAAGGGAGGTTTAGCAGGTGACCCCCATGTCGTTATCGGAGCTCTGCCTGGCTGGGTGGACAGCTTGAAAAATAGTTCTGAGAGGTATGAATGTCCCCATTCATCCAGAGGGTGTTAGTGCTGAAATGTGGTCACCTGGAGAGTGGGGGCACTTCCACTTTCACACTGCAGCTGGAGGGTGAGGACAGGGCTACAGGACATGATATTTTTCTCCAGGATCTGGGATTGCTCCCACCCCCTCAGAACACCATGCAGTTTTCTAGCTGTCTTAGGTTTAAATACTCCGAGTAAAAATCTCAAAAGTGAATTTATTTATGGAGAGTATGTGACCAGTGCAATCTGGAAACAAGGAAATAACCAGCTCTGAGATGGCTCCATATGAAATGTAAAAAATCTATTAAATATCCTCTTTAAACACGACAGAATAGGCCAGTGAGAACGATGTGTCTCCTGACAGCTCAGGTAGGAAACGATTCCTGAGGCCAGTGAGCTGTGAAAGACTCATGTTTCCTCCCATTTAATTGCCCTGTAAAAATATGAAGCGAATAGTGCACTTTCCAAAGGTCACCTGAAAAATAGTAAAATCAACAAAATCCTTCCAGCTGGGATTCCTCCCCCTCCTCCCCTGAAAAGATGTAGATGGACGTGTCGAGGGCAGAGTCCTGCACCTTCCCCCAGGTCAGAGTAGCTGCCCCGTTGCGCTTTGCCCTGATGATTTATATGGCTTGAGACTCTGGGTATGACCCAGAGAAAGGCTCTGGAGTTGCCCATGGGGTGTTTGGCCCTGCAGATAGGAGAGACATACCCACAGAAATCACCGGAAGGCTGAGAAATGGAAATGGGCATTGCTGAGAAATGCAGCACCAAGTCATCTACTGGGCACCCTTGGAGAAGGTCCATCAGGGACTGGCTGCCAGGGCGTTGTGAAGAGTTAGTCTCATTGTCGGAGTTGGTTTGTGCACAGGGATGTACGTGCTCACACGTGCGTACTGATGGGGAAGAGGGGAGGCAGTGCCTGAAGGGCTTTCCCTCGCCAGAGGTGGCCAGTCAAGCCGTGATCTGAGCATCCACCAAAAGCCACCCCACAACTGAACAGGGAACGAGCACCTGAGGGATAGTGGCCAGAGGAGCTGCTCCCTGATGAGGGGTGAGTTGCTGTACTTCTCCCAGAAGGGCCATAGTTTGAGTACAGGACTGACCAAGCCCTCCCCAGGGCTCTGACCGTGTGTCTTGTATCCAGCTGGCCAGATGTTCTGCCACCTAAGCCATGCCTCCCGGCACAGACTCTGATAATAACCGATTTCTCTTAATCTGCTGCTTATCTTGGGTTTCCTACAAGATGAACTCTCAAGTACCTCTGTCGCGCTGTTATTTCCCGCCCTGACTGATTTATGGGCATAGACATGTTGGGTTTTTTTCTTAATGGAAAGCTGATCACCCCCACTACTCACTGCAAGTGATAGACTTTATCCCTGATCAATGGTGCACAAGAAAAGGGGAGGTGGATGTGCAGATGTGCCCTGGGCAGTGTAAGGGGACAGTGAGAAGCCAAGGAGTAGAGCTCAGGTACCTAAAGTCTTATCTTAGTCAAATCTCTGCTGTATCCCTTTTCCTGCTCCTTTCCATTTGTTATTTCATTTCATCATCGTTCCATGAAGTCATAAACATCTGAAACCTCCTCTGCTGTTCATACCTGCTTAATCTTCAACAGGAATGCAAGGAAAATCCACGAACTTTTACTCCTGAGGCATGAAAAGGAAAGAAAATTACTTTTGAATTACCTAGAGTTGTAGCAGAATGAGTATTACAGAGTCCATGTGAAAAATCCAGGCAAGATTTCAGGTGGATTCAGGAGGTATTTGCAGAGTCACTGGCCTTAATGTTTCCTAGGATGGGTTGCTAAATAAAGTTATATGTAACTTAATGGATGCAGCCATGTAGAAGATATCCCAGTGAAAGCATTGAGAATCATTTTCTCTCTTACAAAACTAATTTCATTAATCTTTTTCTTAGTCAATTAGCACAAAACTCTGCTATTAATATTAACCGATACAAGCCTGGAAGGTCCTTTACTTAGTAGAGAGATGATCAGAAGAAAATGGTACTGTTAATCATCTTTTAAAGGGCACCAGATGCTCACAAACCCAGCAACTGAGAGCATATACTTGTGTTTGGGTTTTTAAATTATGACATGCGATTTTAGAACAATTTGTAGTATAATTAGAACTGGTTAATTAAAGTGTGACTTGCTTTCAACATCAAACTGCATTTATGCTCTGGATTTGGAACCTGGGTGCTGTCTGGGTGGGCTTGAGCTGGTTTGCAGGGGCAGTCAGCATCCTCAGGTGCCAGGATGAAATCAGGTGCTTCAGAAAGCCCCTATTCAAGCCTGCTGTGCCAACAAAAGAGCCAGCCGCATTTTGTGATAGCTGATTCTATTTAATTTCTGTGGAAAACTTGATCAGGTGCTATGAGTCTTTCCTTTCTTCATGCAGCAGGTACTTGCACACATAAATGCTTTCCTTGCCTTACTGGAAATGGAAACGCTCTTTTTTGTTCTAGCAATAACCCTGATGGGCAAAGGTTCAGACCTCTGCTGGTAATTCAGGAAGGATCTGCTGTAGTGTTCCTTTTTATGTGATTTTAATGTGAGTAAGGTTTTCTTTTCTGTGCTTGTTTACTCAATGCAATAACACGTGTCTGTTCTGCAGCTCCATATGAACATTGTCAGTCTGGTCTGGCTAAAGACCCAGTTTAAGCCCTCATGGCTAATTTGGGCTGCATGGTAAAGGCAGACCAGAGTCATATAGCCAGTCTGGCTAGATCTTAGATTCACAGCCTGCTTCCCCTCCAAATACAGTTAAATGGGATAACCAGGGTCAAGGATAAAGCAAACTCTGGGATTCTAGCAACTTAATGTCATGTCTCTAATTGAAAATCTTGTCAGATGTCTCTCTCATTAGGCGTGCAAGCATTGAGATTAGTAACAATGCAATTATATTAATCCACATTTTAATATAAGCAGCAGAATGTTGGAACTTGCTGGTATTTATAAAAGAATTTATTTCACTCTGGGAAGGTTTTTTTATGCTCTTACCGAAAATTGACGTCCCTAGTCCAAAACTAGCTCTGGCTTGACTCTGAGCTTTAGTGCTACACTTTCAGCGTTGACAACAGACTATAACAATATTCCAGCCTCAATCTTTCCTTAAATATGGGTCTTCACCTCTCACCGCCTCCCCTTCCCTCAGCAAATAAAATCTGTAACTTTTGTAACCAGCTCCTCACAAGAGAGAATGAATATTGAGGATATTTTTCCACTCATCGTTTCCTTAGCAATTAGGAGTGATGAATAAAGTCAGCAAAGTCACATCTTGTCTCCATACATCTCCCTTGACTCTGTAAACTGCTTGAATCAATCGTCTGTTAGCAAATTGTTGGGACATTTACCAGAGTAGCAGATGTAGCTGGGACGTAGCTGGAAGAGTCATCAGCAGGTGCATCCCATCTTCTCATTCCTAAATGTTCAACTTTATAATGTGCTGGGATGCTGCAGCTCCAGCACAGGTGTGTGCTCCCTGCCTGCCCGGGGAATGCATTGCAGAGTGCTGGCGTGTTTCTGAATGCAGGTTCCAGCACTGCTAACCCTTAGTAGCCCATCCAGGCTGCATCTGACTTATAGGGACCCACATGGTCTCACGCCCGAAAGAGAAATGGAGTCAGTGCCCTTGTGTTCTGGGTAGTCTCCAGGTTGTAACTCTGCACTTTTGCTCAGTGTACAATCTCTAGGGAAAATCAAATACTTGAGAAACCCCAGAGGCAGAAGGAGTGCCAACTTCGGTGGCTATGGGGGAGATCTCGGGATGATTGGATGTTGTTCTGATTTTGTGGTTGTGTGCAGACCCGACGCCATCAGTGTGATATCTGGAGAACCTTGCTGATGGAGCTTCAACTGCTGTGAGAATTTAGGAAGACTTTAGAGAATTTAATTTGGGATTTAGCATCTTGTGTGACAAGGATTCACTTCAACTGACATGACATAGCAGCAGCATGGATGTCTGCGATTGAACTAGCCACCGTGGGGTCCTGGGGTACCTTTACAGACAGTGGAAAGAAATGGGCACGTAGAGGAAGAGAATCACATCTCCACTTTCAGACACAGATTTTTGATCAGGATGGTGAGTGGCCTCAGTTCCACTGTCTGTATTTCCTCTGGGATGTACCTATGCAGAGAGATGCTGCAATGGTCAGATCAGATACAGCTATTTAAATTCTTGTGAATTCTGCCCAACTCCAGGGAAGAGTTCCCTGTATGGATGTTCATCAAATGAGGTTTTAGGCACTTATTTGAGGGACACCTCCAGAGATCAGGTCAGCTGCCAGTCACCTGATCTGAGTCATCCTCTGGAAATATCTGTCTGTGTCCATTGACTGCAAAGGGAGCGTGTGCTCCAAACTTCATCTCAGATAGATTACATGGAATAAATCCAGACACCTGTATTTTTGCCTCCCTGTCTGGCCATGAATGTTTTCTTTCTCCATCATTTTGTCCACCTCGTTGCTTGAATACATGATCGAGAACACCTATCAAGTGCTCTTAATGTTGACAGTGACATTCCTTAGACTATAAAGGGAGAGGGAAATTTATCTTACTGAACTTCGGCTGTTAGTCATCTAATCTAACCTCCTCATTCAAGCTTCACTACCTGACAGTGGTGTGATGCCAGTGCCTCCCTGGTTCTGAGATAGGTGTCCAATTTAGGCAGGATCAGTCGCCCTCTGGAAGCATCCCTCTGCCTGTGCTGACAATAGAGCCAGGTTTGCTGGAGGAGATTAGATGTTTAACTGGCAAGCAGGCAATCTGAGTACAGTAAAGCCACCCTCTGCCTCTTAGATTGCAGGTCATCTTTTTGTTGTACATTGGTATCTTGCCTGGCACAGCAGGATTCTAGTACATGAGGAGAACTCTCGTATCTTAACATAGTACAAGTGATAGCAATAACGTAATAATTATACTAAACTCCAGAAATTGTATGTAGCACGGGAGGTGTGCAGATCCTGGCTGTTCATTAGTCATGCAATTACACCTTTTCCTTCCTTCGTCTTTGAGATTGTACAAGGTTAATTTTAAAATAGCCAAGAAAATGATCGAAAATGAGTATACAAGTGAGTCCAAAACCAACATGTCCAGCTGTTTCCTTCAGCCCGTGCTGTAAACGAGCTTGCTTGTTCTCAGAGAAAATGCTACCAATACAGCCTTAACTTATCAAGTTGCTAATGTCAGTGCTGTAACAATGGAATTTAACATGGGGAGATGTTGAACAGCAGGTTACTGCAAGTTCATCTCAAAAAGAAACCCTTCACTGCTATTAACAATTTTACTGTTCTTTGGAAAAAAAAAAAAGAAGAATGAGATCAAATAGTCATTACCTGAATTGGCCAGCAAACGCAAGACTAGAGACCAGGCAGTTTTTAGTAGGTCAGCTATCTATTTAAAGTAATTTGAATTATCTAAGGATAATTGAAATCCAGTGTTCATCCATTACTTTCACTTTTGGGTCTTAAATGATTATATCTATAGCTCTGCCTCACATTTATTTGGTGACCTATGAGACCTTCAGCTTTCCCGTCTGTAATAGGTCACAGTATTATTTTCCATCAAATTATAACATATGTAGTCACAGGTTCTTCAAATGCAATTGGCTTGGCTGTGTGACAGCTGGAAGGAAAGCTATTGCCTCAGTCTTATCTGGGGCTATTTATATTCAGCTCTGCAACTTAACACTCTTTTATTGGTGTTGCTCTGCTTACCAAGAAAAAAAAAAAAAAAAAAAAAAAAAAAAAA
>NW_020799130.1:3856499-3873824 GCF_003259725.1 Athene cunicularia
GCTGTTATTTCCCGCCCTGACTGATTTATGGGCATAGACATGTTGGGTTTTTTTCTTAATGGAAAGCTGATCACCCCCACTACTCACTGCAAGTGATAGACTTTATCCCTGATCAATGGTGCACAAGAAAAGGGGAGGTGGATGTGCAGATGTGCCCTGGGCAGTGTAAGGGGACAGTGAGAAGCCAAGGAGTAGAGCTCAGGTACCTAAAGTCTTATCTTAGTCAAATCTCTGCTGTATCCCTTTTCCTGCTCCTTTCCATTTGTTATTTCATTTCATCATCGTTCCATGAAGTCATAAACATCTGAAACCTCCTCTGCTGTTCATACCTGCTTAATCTTCAACAGGAATGCAAGGAAAATCCACGAACTTTTACTCCTGAGGCATGAAAAGGAAAGAAAATTACTTTTGAATTACCTAGAGTTGTAGCAGAATGAGTATTACAGAGTCCATGTGAAAAATCCAGGCAAGATTTCAGGTGGATTCAGGAGGTATTTGCAGAGTCACTGGCCTTAATGTTTCCTAGGATGGGTTGCTAAATAAAGTTATATGTAACTTAATGGATGCAGCCATGTAGAAGATATCCCAGTGAAAGCATTGAGAATCATTTTCTCTCTTACAAAACTAATTTCATTAATCTTTTTCTTAGTCAATTAGCACAAAACTCTGCTATTAATATTAACCGATACAAGCCTGGAAGGTCCTTTACTTAGTAGAGAGATGATCAGAAGAAAATGGTACTGTTAATCATCTTTTAAAGGGCACCAGATGCTCACAAACCCAGCAACTGAGAGCATATACTTGTGTTTGGGTTTTGTTGTTTTTTTTTTTTTTCCTAAGTGAGAGATCTGAAAGCAGTTAGCATTTGATTTATCCCACAACAGACGACTTACGCAATAAAGTGCATTCAACTTTTATTGCCACCTCTTAAAAGTGAGCAATTAAAGGAAAGAAAGAAAATCAGGTCATACTACAATCAACCACAGCTGTACAGTCGACACATTTCCCTGCAAAGCTGGCTGTGATATTGATGATGGAGCATTTTACTTTGGTCCCATGAACAACATTCACAACCACCTGCATCACTGGCGTAGAGCAGAAGTTTCTTTTTGCATTACTCAGTTAATCTTTTTTTTGTGGTAGGTTGCACATTGAAGGTATAGCTTTGGGACTGGGGTTATCTTCAGAGAGTCTTAAGTGTGTGCTAAGGTGGAAAATCTCTGATGCCACTCCAGCTAGATTTTTGGGACTGCAGCAAGGAGCTTCAGGCAAGAGTAGAGAGATGCCTAAACCTGAGCTGCTGTGTGCGGATGGCTTAGCTCATAGTCACGACAGCAGCAGAGCTCAGTGCCAAAAACTGAGTGTTAGCTCAGTGCCAAAAACAGGACTAAGAAGCGTTGGGGACATCGCTGGGTTTGCAGGCCTGGAGTATGGTAGTCTGCACAGCGCTTCCTTCAACAACATCCTTGCCATGGCTTTGCGGGAGAATGTTGGGAACTGGATGATTTTGGTGAGAGCTGCACGCGGGGGTGGGCAGGGGACAGCCCGTGGCTGCAGCTGGTTGGGGCTGACCCGGCTCAGCCCTGTGTGTCGGTGGAGGAAAAGCTTTCAGGCTCGTAGCAGAGCTAACTAGATCCTCAGCTCCATCAAATAAGCGTTGCTGCTGATGGAAGGGACCTTTTTTCTTTGAGCAGGTGCGGTGGGCCCCAGCATAGGGACAGTCAGTGAAAACATCCCTTGCTCCCTCCCCAGGGGCTCTGAGTGGCGTTGGTGGGCTGTGAGCTGTGGCAGCATTGGCGTGGGGACCCACCCAGGGAGTATGCGCCTTAACTTCCATTTGTCTCAGCTTATGGAGAGGGAGGGGAAACAGTTTTAAAAATGAATAGGGAGATTTATTTCTTTTTTCTTCATTTTATCACAAGAGCTTGTGCTGTCAAAGGAATCTGTCATTTGGGCCATCTCTCTCCGTGTCAGTCCCGCAGCAGCACGGCTGGAGAGGGGGAGAAGCAAGTGCAGGTGTATCAGCTGAACGACTGCTGTCTGAGGGGGGGGCCGTAGAGGTTGTAGCTCTCTTTTGGGGTTTTTTGGTTTGGTTTTGTTTTTTCCTGGAAGGGAAAATAGATGAAATATTTTATTTGAATTTATGCTGATGGAGATATTATTATTTAGGCAAGATCCATCACTGACTCCTGTAACTCCACAGAGGTCTGGCACAACAGCAACTTAGTAAACAAGCAAGACAATACAATATGATTTTATTAGCTGCTGAACTTTAGAAGCCCATGATATTCAGACAACTGGAGAATAGTCGATTTCTCACACATTTCTCCTGAGATGATCAGTAAAATCTGAGCATTTTGTCTACAGGACAAGGGGTATTTTGTCAGCAGCCTTAGAAGATAAGAACTATTATTACTTTTTCTTCCTTTAGGGATAAAAGACATAGAGATTACATATATCTATAGTCTGTGTTAGGCCTAAACTTGAGCTCATCCTCAGCTCAAAATATAGCTGGCAACCACAGGATAGGGATGGAAGGACGCCTGTGCTCAGACAGGAGCTATCACCAGATGTCTCTCTCTGTGGTGCAGACACTTGTATCTGAGCTAGGTGTCCAGATTGCCCTTGGAGTCAGAGACTAGGAATGTGATAAAACTAGGGCGAGAAACCATAGGTGAGAAAATGCTATCTTACAGAAAATTTGCCATCTCCTAGACCTTCCTTTCCTCCCTTCATAAGGTCTTTCCCCCTTAGTAAATTCTTCATGTGCTTAAAGCTTAAAACATTTTACAGAGGATGACATTATTTCCATGTTATTGAAGAGATAAATTGTGCCACAAAGAAATAGTAACTGTCCTGAGGTGATAGTACTGGTCAGTGTCAGCTTGGAGACGGGAACTTCTGACTTTCTCCTTGGGACTTAGATTTACAGAGCACTTGAGCAACTTCTTGTCCTGCAAGGATTCATCAGATTGCACCAACGCTTTGGAGCTCTGGCTCCTTTCTCAAGTGACCCCACGGGCTCAGTCCTGCCTCTTGAGGGCTATGGCACTGTCAGGGCAAGGGGAGACCTTCCAGCCTTGACCAGGAAAATATGTGGTGTTTGGCCAAACCAGACCGGTGCAGGATCAGGAGTGAACCCCGACGAGACATGCAAGGGTTAACTGTGCTGCTGGCTGGAGTTAGCAAAGCCTCCTCACCCTGACGGACTTTAATGTAATCCATGTCAAGAGGTTTGGCCAGGATTGTCTGAGCTTCATCATTTCTGAACACTTACCAGGTCCTTCAGGAGCACTTTGTGCAGGAGTAAAATTCGGGGGTCATTAAGTTTCCCATTAGATCTCAAGGAGACAGGCTATCATTGGGGCAAATGAGTCGTGGCACATGATTTCTGAGGTTTTTTTGGTTGTGTTTTGGGGGTTTTTTTGCTTTTTTTTTTTTTGTTTGTTTTTAAACATAAGATTTATTAAGGACTCCAAAACTCCAGACAAAAAGAGTTTCTTTTCCTACTATTGCACAAGAAATCAAAAGGTTAATCCTTGCAGGGATTCAGGCTATTGTGTTGATTGCTCCATCTTTTGTGAATCTTTTTGTTTATAGAAAACTTGAGAAATCACACAGAAGTGGTGAGTGTTGCAAAATGTCCACATCTCCCTCTACTCTCTCATGTACTTTATCCGTCTGTGTATTTCTCTCCCTGTACTTCTACATTTTCTATTTTTGTACAAAATAGAAGTGAAAAACAGTAAAAAAGGTTTGAAGTTCAATGCTGTAACTCCCAAATGTTTCTCCATATGGGATTTAACACCTCTCTCTGCCCTGTGGCTTGCAGGCCATGTGACACTATTGATATACCGGTACCATGGGATCACCACGGTGACCTGCAAAATGGAGATGCCAACCACACCAACAAGAAGTCTCATGAGCTGGGCAGGCAAAGCTGAAGTCAAACTTTTCACTTCACTGTGACAAATCTAAATGTAGCACATCAAAATAGACTTTCATTCCAGAATGAAGTGAAAAACTAGTTTTATTTGGGGGATTGAAGTGAAAAACTAGTTTGATTTGGGGGATTTTTTGCTATTGATCTGGGGTGATAAAAAGAAAAGGATATTGGGGAGTTGTGTGTCACTGTAGTAATGACAACCACGTTTCACTAGCAGCTTCTCTACAGAGATATTTCTTCAGCATGGGCTTTGCTGTAGTATTTCTGTACTTTATCATGGAGTTCATTATGCCCAGGTCTCATCCAGTGAGTCTCACCAGCTCTTGAAAGGCAGATCACCTCCAGAACTTCAGTAATGTGTTGAATTTAGAAGACAATTATTTTGATATGTAAATGAAATGATGGGAGGAGAAGGGTACCAGTTTTGAAATGCAGTCAAGGCCAAAGATAAAAAAGGTTTCTCATCTACTCTCCAATAATTGTTTTTTAAATGATGCCCTTGGCATGGGATACATGGCTGTTTCCTTAGCTAACTGCAGGAAAAGCCTCCTGTACCATTACCCCAAGGCTAGGAGGAAGGTCATGTAATTCACTTCTGCAATGGCAAAAAAATGGTGGTAAAATCTCTATTGAGTGCACTTAATGGCTCGACAGATTATTAATGAGATATGGAGCTTTTCAAATCTAATTCCCTAGGTTTAAATCCAAGCCCTGTCAGCAGCTGGAGAAAGACCTGAGGAAAATTAGTTCTCGGCCCAGCTCCTGGAAGATGAAAAGCTGCACAACAGTTGGCACTAATTAGTGCTTGCGTTGGCCCTCTGCTCCGAAATACCAGAGTGGGCCAGGGAGAAGTGAACGGAAGCTGTGGGGACCAGCCTCACCCACACACCCACCCTGCTCCCCAGGGAGCATCCCATCCTGGGTGTCCCGCCCGGGGCTCCCCGGCTGAGTCGGTCCCTAATCGGGGCAGCTGCTGCCCAGGCAGAGAGCACAAGGGGATCCCAGACCTTATGGTTTCAGTTGAATGAGAAAGGGTGGAAAAAGAGACCCAGGCACAGCAGGGAGAGTGCCAGAGAGGGAGAGGCAGGACCCACTGTCTGACCCTCTCCTGTCCTCCCTGCCTACCTTCTCCTCCTGGCCTGCCTTGTGCTAGCCTCTGCTTCTGCTCTGCACCTCTCACCAGCTGTAAACCTGCCTGGAAATTAGCGCAAGGTGCATTTTTCCCTTGTATTCATGAATACTAATTTTACCACTTGGAGTAGCCTGGATCCTGCTCTGAGATGTATTTCCCATCAGCGACTCTGTCTTAGTGTAAAAACCAATTAGGATAATAAATAAAGTTCAATATCGTACATGGAGTTTCTTTTGTCAGTGGCACTTAATCACTCAGTTTGGGCTCAGGCCAGCCTCCAGATCCAATCTGGAAAGCTGGAAGAGAGCAGGATGACGTCTACAGCATTCCGGTCCCTCAAGTGGTCCAGCCCCATTTCAGCCCTGCTTAGGTACCTGCCCTGGGTGGTCCCACGGTGCCTTGCTGCATCACTTGTTCTCAGTGGTCTATCACACCAGCCGTTTTTACTAAAAGAAACAAATACAGAACTTGGTGCACATCCTGAGCCAGAGCTTTCTGCTCCCTGAAATCCTCTGGCAAGGGGAGAGGTATCAAACTGATCTCAATCACGCTAGGACAGGCTGGAGTGTGTTAGGCATCCGTCTAATTGACTGCTCTTATCCTGAGCTAATACTACTTTTCTTTAGAGTCTTTTACCTTTAAATAGTGATCATTATCTGTAAAACAAACAAATAAATCAAAATTGTCTCTAAAAGCTACTACACCATGCTTAAGAGTGGGCAGTCCAGCTACAAGACCTCAGCCACTGCATTAATGCAAGTGAATGTCCAATCTCTTCTTTCTCCATTAATCTTCTTTAATCCACCGAGGGCTTGTAGGATTTCCAATAAGTGGTCATTCAATAATTTCTTCATTTCCAAAGAGGCAGAAGTCTGACTGGCAGTGCAAGCTATGGCACTGGCTCACTAAACAGAGCTTAGATTTCAGATTATGGGAGAAGAGGGAGCAATTTTTAGGTCAAGGGAAATACCTTTCTGGCAAAGGCATATAAATGTCATTCAGCGTGCAAAAGTTAAACCAAGGTTCTAGGAAGTCCTGGGATTTGTTTCAAAATCACGTTGCTCAACAACATTTGCAGGTTTTTACTTGACCTTTATTTTCTGAAGCTTTATGCAGCAGGCACTTCATCCTACTTTACTGAAGCCTTCCAGAAGTTAAGTATCTAGCCTAAGCCCTTTATAGACTGTAGAAAGAAACAAGCACAGCCTGATCCACCTGCCTTAGAACTGTATCCTGTCTTAGAGGGGGATGAAAGATGGTGGGGTAGGAGTCCTGCTGACCGTGTTAGACTAGCTGCTTAAATTTAAAATTAATCCTACACTGACATTATTTTTTTATTAGTATTAGTTTAGTCCAACTAGGTCTGATGCTGGAGAGAAATTTCCCTCGAAGCTGTTTTCAAGCCAAGCAGCAATATTAGACAACATGTTCCTTTAGAATAACTTGTCTGTTTATGCATAGGACTGCAGCAATACGAGAGAATATGATTCAACAGCAAAAGATCTGCACGGGTATTTCTCACTTCCAGTTTAATTCTGTTCAAGCTTATCTGAGATGTCTACACTTTTTAGGAGTGTGTTATTAAAAGTAAGAGAAGCCAAAAAGGCTCTTGGGGTGGTTAGGACATTAGAATAAGGGTCTTGCAGGGGTTTTTTACTTTTGCCTCAATCCAGACCTCCTGGACCCACGTGTAAATAAAAGTGTATCTCTTGTGTCAATGCAGTCTGTTCCTTTGGGGTTTTCTCACAGGTCTGTAGAGTATTTAAAAATATATATATATATATATATATATACCCAGCTGTAATATTGGTATTTTGGGAAGACCCATGGGAGGTCTGAGGGGCTCAGTCCTGGCTATGAACGAAGGGCAGCTGGAGCATGGGGTCAGCTCTTAGAACAGAGACTCGAAATGGGTCTGTAAACTCTGATGATGTGCCAAGGAGGTTGAGCTGTGAGATGAATTTTTGATTTAGCAGGTTTAAAAGCTAATGGGATTCAAGAGTTAGACCAAGATAGCATACAGCTATCCAGCCATGAAGAATGGAGCAAGGCTCAGTTAGTACCATAATAGCATCGTAAAGAAAAAAAAAGGGGAAAAAAAACACCCCAACCCTGGAAGTAAAGGTTTTCTTTTATTTGCATCAGGATGGAAGGGAGATATATTTTCTTGCTGCTGTCACAAACAGCCAGGTTGTCTGTGCTCTCTCCAAGCCTTGATTCCCTTTTCTCCACCGCTTTGTCGTGTCTGTTTAGACTGAAAGATCTTCAGGGCAGAGACAGTCTCTTAGAGGGGTTTGGAAGAGGGCAGTGGTGCCCTGATCTTGCTGGGGGCATGCAGATGGCACAGCACGTGAATCCATCAGGTATTTATACCGCAAAGAGATGCAGTATCTCCAGCCAAGAGTTGTCCATCTCCACTTTTAGCAGCTCAGCTGGAAAACAGAGGGTTTCCAGCTAGTGCCACACACCACGGGGAGCAGTTTCTCACCACGAGGACCTTGTCAGAGCGCGTGGCAGCTGCCACTCTGTTTCTAAACGCAGGTCTGTGGCCACAGCATGAAGTGGGGAAAAAAAGCACAGTCTGTGGCCAGCTTCTGTTTGTCCGCTCTCTGCTGTTGGAGATTCACGTGTTGCTGGGGTTTGTGCTGGCTCCCCAGCTGTTTGCACCTGGGAACGTCTCTTTGCTTCCCGCTGAGCTGTGTCCCAGCCGCCAGCTAGGAAATAAACCCTACAGCCCTGTGTTCGTTTCCTTTGGAGTGATTAATACTAAAAACGACAAGTAATACCCATGGGAAGTTTACAGAGAACATTTCCTGTAATTAAAAATAACGCCTGGGCGACCGCCTGTGGGTTGTGTTACAAAAAAAAAGTACTATTCCCATCTCTGCGTGTGTAAATCAAGATTGTAAAGGGAAAATATTGTAGTCAATGGATTCAGTGGCCAGGGAGGTGGTTTAGTTGCAGTTTCATTCTACAGTAGCAGTTATCTGCACCTGCTTTCACCAGTGCTCAGTCAGGTTCAGTTGGACGAAGGGGCTGCTTGGGGAAATTCCTAGGGAACTGGAAAAAAATGAAGGTGTCTGGGCACACAAGGAGATGAAGCTGGTTCTTGAGCATCAAGTGGTCTTCTTGGCACTTACAATGTGCTTCTGCGTGCTGCAGAATATCAGGTCCAATCCTGACCATCTGGACCAATAATCAAGGCTTCATTAGAAACCCAGATTTGTTGTAAATTAGAACATGTAATTAGAAAATGTGTCTGCTAATTGAGTCCCTTTGATGTAAGCTTCAAGATGTGACGCTGATCCCACACAGAAAGGGTTTTTAATGCCTTTTATTTATATACATTTTCCCCCATTTATTGTTATTTGCAGCTTGAACTCTTTGCTGATCAGAAATATTCAGAAATTCATCTTGCAAAGAGCAGTGTCACTTCGGCTATTTATAAACACGATGCTGGCACAAAATGCCATTCAGCAAATTCCTTTTTTTAGGTTGCTTCTTCCCCCCCACCTCGTTTTTTTTTCCCTTTCCTTTATATTTCCAACTACAAAACAAGAAGTTTCTATTTTAGTTCATGCAGAAATTTTCAAAGCAAGCCAAGTGTTGATGATTCAGTAGGTGGCACTCCTCCCTCTCAGTCGGCTCTCCACTGATGACAGCCCTGGCATGATAAGAAGGATTTTGCCTTCCTAAAGGTGCTTACCTCTCCTGAGTGGTGGGAAACAGGACTCTTGAACTCACGCGTTCACCCAGCATCCCAGATCACCCTCTGCAAAAAAAAAAAAAAAAAATGAATAAGCTCAGTTTAGCTCTCTGCAGTCCTCCCTGCAGTTTTAATTAGTAGCAGTGGCCTTTGCTTACGGTCTTGGGAAAGTACCACATGCTCTTGTTTGGTGTTAAGTGGCAGCCACTGTGCTTTGTCTTTGTACGGGGGCAGCTGTGAGGACTATTTCTGTTTCTGCAAAATGTTTCTGAGTTTCTTGAGAAAGGGAGCGCTGCAGACATGCACAATCTTATTACCCTTATATAAGCCAAAGGAATTAATTAAATAAATGCATAAAAATAACCTCTCAGAAAAACAGAACTGCTAGCATATAACTTAATTTCCTGCCACTCTCTAAAATCTGCTACAGCACAAAGCCAGGTCTTTCTAATGCTTCTCACCTTGTGAGAAAATATCTTCAGATAGAGAAGAAGAAAGTTTAACCCCTAAGACTCTGTCCTCTTTCCATATTAGGGTGACAGCTTCATTCTCTAAATTTTTAAATGTCTGTAAAATAAAAAGGAATGGGGATGAAAGCACAGCAGAGGAGCCACAGCCCTGCGGGTGCTGTGCCTGGCGCTGTAGAGCAAGAGGCCAGCTCTGCACGCCTGCCAAGAGCGGCTTTACCAGACCTGATTTTTCAAGATGTAGCAACAAGCTTCATGGGACCGACACGGACTTCCTCACAGCCGCTGCCGAACACGAAGGGACCAGAGCAGGATGGAAACCAGCCCCAGAGAGGTGAAGGAGGTGCTGCCAGTGTCGCATGAGACCGTGCTCTAGCCCAGCATCACTTACACCCCTTCAGGGGAATCACTGCAGCGTTCCACTTCATTCACAAGGCAGGAATCAGACCCAAAGGATTTTTGCAAAGGGAAGCTGGATCAACAGGATGGGTTTGGCACCAAACTCGGCCTGCTCCGCCAGGCTTAGCTCACTAGCAAAGGTCTTTTCTGGGGCTGCTGCATGGTGCCGAGCAGAAGCAATCAGAGCAGAACTGCGCGATTATCCCAATTTGCCAGTTGTCTCCTCTGCAGAAAATAGGGTTCAAGGAGCTCTCTCTCCTCTCTAGGCAAAAGGCATTGCTTCCCGGGATATTGGACCATCCCTGGAGATGCTCAACATCCCCAGCAGTGAGACTGGTATCTGGGTAGCCCCAGCTTGGAGAGAGCACGGCTGAAACAATGACCCAGCTCTGCAGGTGCCACAGGAATGGCAAACATCTCTCTTGCTCTGCTCGTGGGGGAAGTCATTCAAAACCCAGCTCAGCTACCGAGATTGCAGGAATGGCTGAGGATTTAGGTCTTAATGAAGCAAATGCTCATGGCTGCAAACCCCACTGTGACAACAGGCTGTATGTTGTAATCAGGAAAAATGCATATTGCGAAAGACACAAAAGCATGGCAGATGAGTTTAGTGTTCCTAATAAAAAAATCTAATTCGCCTAATCTGTATCAAACACTAAAAGCTACATGCTACCAATTATTTTCTTCTAGTTTTAATTTACAACAATCAGTTATAATGGATGAAATTAATTCTTAGTTTAATTTTGTTGGCTGTGTGCTTAGAATCCTATTTTTTTCCATCTCCCCTTTTTGTGGTGCTGGAAATTAGCTGCATCTAGCTTCAGTGATGCTAGTTAAGATGGAACATTGGTCCTAATTGTTTACTAATCATCACAACCTTTGGTGTAATTCAGTGTTTGCTGCAGCTTCAGTGTGGGTTTTAGTTTAGTCTCATTAGCTTTGCTTACCCTTTCAAATCCAAGGTTTTAAAATTAAAATGATAAACATTGCCATCTGTATCTTCCATCAATACATCTCTGTTTCCTTCACTTACTCGGGTCTCTCTTTTCCTTTAGAGAAGCCTGTGGGGTTATCTTAATTTCCAGTAGTTTAACTGCATCTGCAGACTCTTAGAAGTGGTCAGAAATCCTACACATCACGCTTAAACCTCCTCTTGCCGCCGATGGGGAGGGGCAGGGTGAGGACCGTGCTGTGGGGCGGGTGCGCAGCGAAGCAGCCGGGGGAGCAGCAGAGCCTGCACAGTCCCAGGGCATTTTCCACATCGGTAAGAGAGCTCAAAAGCTGTTTCAGAAGACATGAATGGCAAAATTATCCTCCGGGTTATAAGCTCTTGTGCTATGCAAATCATTGACAGCCTCTCCTTCTTAACTACACTCTGCAATTTCCTGCGGCAGCGGTGGATGGGAACAGCTGTTGCGTCGCAGAAACTCAGCACAAGCCTCCGAGCACCAAGAGGAGGCCTCTTCCCTGCTGAAGGGGCTGTGAAGGAGTTTTCCGTCATGCTATGCAGTATGCGGCGTAATTATCCCAAAAGACCAAAGGTTGCCTTCCCCTTTTGCTTGCAGGAGCATGGTTCGTATTTAAGCCTTAACAACCGTTAAATAAAACGCACCTACAGAGCTGGCTCAGAGGAACTCTGACAGATCGTGTTGGCTTGGTACTTGTTGACTTGAAAGTGTTTTCCAGATTTATCCTGATTTCCCTAGAATTTTGTTGTTGCGGGGAACTGGAGCAAAGTTCAGACAAAGTCAAAATGCTGGTATTTTTAAATACAACATCTCACTTTCTCCTTTCTACATTGCTTTTCATTCTGAATGATTATTTTTGCCTGGCAAGTGATAACGTATTACATCATCAGAGAGTCAGCTTTAAAGCCTGACACTGCAACCAGAATGTCAGCATTTTGGGTTTTGTTTTCTCTCTGACACTGAATGAAACCAGTGTGAAAATTGAGACCTCTGGGCAAACAAAACACCATTCCTCTGCTCAGCTTTAACAACAAAAAAACTTAGGAAGAGCTTATAGCACACTCGCTTGTTATCATTGCTCTATCTGATCTACATCATGTGCTCAGGGCAGCAGGGACCAGGAATACTTGTACTCTTGAATGCACACAGAGTTAAACCGATCAAATACACGCTGCTTTTATTTGCTTTAAGTGGCTGAGCTTATTTTGCTTTGGTGAAGACGCAAAGATTCTTATCGAGCTCAAATCACTCCTGCAGACTGACTGGTGCTGGCCGTTCTCCCCACACACCCAGCACCGAAGCTGATACATGGCACTGCCCAAGCTTTGGCATCTGAGAGATCAGTCCTGCTTGCCAAGGGATGCCACGGACAGTGGAAATGGCTGGGCCCTTTGTTTTCTTATTTCCTAGAATAAAATGCCAGACCCCAGGCAGTTTTAAGTGGAGCATCACCACCTCGTGATTGTTTCTGGATTATGCTCTTGATACCCAAGAGGTGTGCAGGTCTGGAGCCAGAGTTTCAAACCTCCCTTCCTCTCTCTCTCCCCTTTACTTTTTTCATCCCTTTCCTCACCAAGATTTTAGTTTGTAGTGTGGAAAAAACTTTTGAAATCGCGCTGTCACTGTGCAGAGCCTTGTATGCAGATGAATGGTTAATAGGTGCAATGCAGACGTAATTATAGAGTTATAAGAGCTTTATTTATGCTCTTCACATTAAAGTGATATCACACTATTAAATCTTCTTACCCATTAGCTACTCAGTGTGGAGAGAGAGAGAGAGCGTGTGTGTAAGTGAGGCAATCACAGGAAAATTTTCTCATTAGTCTCTTAAGAACAGTGAAAGACACAAAGAAAGGCGTATTTGTCAGTCTGGGCTGTTATGGAGACAGGCAGAGGTATATTATATACTTTGACATTGTTCCTCTAGAGAAGTTGGCACACATTACTCTGATGAGCAGAGCTGGAGGTCACCGTGTACCTTCCCCTCCTTTCTCGCACTTTTCCTGGGTTTGGGCGCTCGCCCCCTGACACCTCCCCTCAGACACCAGTCCCCTCTCACCAAGAGAAAGGCCCTTCCAGTGGCAGCTGGCCTGCCCAGAGCACTGGGGGACATTTTTCATGTGGAACTTTTTGTAGGGAGAGAAAAGTACAGATTTGGTAATAGCAGAATATTCGTTCTCACTGGTGTTGGTTTTGCCTGTGTTCTGCGTGATGCAAGCAAAAGCAGCCTCCCCCCACCCCAGATGAGATTCTTCATGGCAAGGGTTTCCCAACAACAGGAATCGCTTCTGAAATTGGAAATAATCCATGGGTTTGAAATTCCTTTTCAGCAGGTTAAACTTATCAAAGCTGTGTATGGGTGAGAAGGACCTATTTATTTTTTCACTGCTACACATCAGTGAAGTATTTTATTGAACTCAAAGCAGAAGCCTTTTGTTTTTTTCTATTTGCCAAAAAGTTCTAAAACCCTTTTTGGTTTAATTTTCCCCCTTTTTTTTCAGAACTGACAACTCGGTGACTCCATGTTCACCAGAAGCTACATGGAGGGTTTGCTTTCTGTTAAAGGACTCTTAAAATGTTCATCTGAAATTAATAGTAGAATATATTTTTTATTATGTGGTGTGGAACAATAAACCCAGATGTTCACTCTGCAACAGAGAGCTTGATGCAGTGATATAAATCTTTGAATTCATTTAGTTTTTATCTTTTGTCAGATGTGTAAGGACAGTTTTCTGTGTATGTTTTATCCAACTCAGTTTTTACTTGGGAAACCAAAATGAAGCTGTTTTGATCCCAAATGCAAATGTTTTAACTGGATGAAAATGCCGCAAATCCCAGAATCCGAAAGAAGAGCTGGGTCAGACCTTGGAGATGCTCTGATTTGGGGTCTGTTTCAGGTGGTTTTAAGTTTCTGGTTTCCTGTCTCCTGGATTAATGGGGCTGTGATACATATCAAAGCTTCACCCTCCGCCCCAAAAAGCAAATCCAAAGGGAACTGCTGCTGCTGAGGCTGCTTGCCAACTTTTGCGGTTGTGCTGTTTGCTCACAGCCATTTCACGGTGCATTTCAGCTCGTTCCTGAAGGAGCCAGCGGCTCCGGGGTTCAGCTGTGGTGGCTGCTCTCCTGGGCAGGTCTGAAGCCCCCAGAGCCCTGCGCAGAGACAGGCTGGTGCCAGAGTGAACTGAAGCTTCCAGCAAACCGTGTCCTGGAGCAAGAGTAGTTCGCAGTGTTGTCCTGTGGACAGTGCAGGTCCTAATGTGAACAACAAAAACATCGGTTTAACTGCTCACTGGCTTTGTTTTTCCTTCCCCACCATTTGTTTGATGTTGCATGTTCAGAGGATGCTGGTACATGTGTGCACATCCCAGAGGGACCTGGGGGGGCTGATGATAGCTGAACATGTGCCCAGGGGGCCAAGAAGGCCAATGGCATCCTGGCTTGTGTCAGCACTGGCGTGGCCAGCAGGGACAGGGAAGGGATCTGAGCCCTGGGCTCGGCACTGGGGAGGCCGCCCCTCGCTGAGTGGGTTCAGTTTTGGGCCCCTCACCCCAAAAAGGCCATTGAATGACTCGAGCATGGCCAGAGAAGGGCAACGGAGCTGGGGCAGGGTCTGGAGCACAGGTCTGCTGGGGAGCGGCTGGGGGAACTGGGGGGGTTCAGTCTGGAGAAGAGGAGGCTGAGGGGAGACCTCCTGGCCCTCGGCAACTCCCTGCCAGGAGGGGGCAGAGAGGGGGGATGAGTCTCTGGAGCCAAGGCCCCAGCGCCAGGCCCCGAGGGAATGGCCTCAAGCTGCCCAGGGCAGGGTCAGGCTGGCTCTGAGGAAGGATTTCTGTGCAGAAGGGGCTGTTGGGCGTGGGATGGGCTGCCCAGGGCAGGGGGGGAGTCCCCGGGATCCCTGGAGGGGTTGAAGAGTCGGGCTGAGCCAGCGCTGAGGGATCTGGGGGAGTTGGGAACAGTCAGGGTGAGGGTCATGGTTGGGCTGGAGGAGCCTCAAGGGCTTTTCCAACTGAGACAATTCTGTGATTCTCTGGGGTGACTGCGCTGGCTCTTGCATGGCACAGCTTATCCACAGATCACAGATTGTGCTGCAGAGCAGCAGCACCACATTTGCTTTTCAGGTGGGGAAACTGAGGCACAATCTACTGCCTTTTCATCAGAGTCAGGAAGAAACCTCACACCTGAACCAAAGTGCTTTCTGCTGGATCTCCCTTTCCTCTGCAGAGCCCTGAGAAAGTCCAAGTTTTTAAGAGGCTACAGAGGAGCTATTGCAGCCCTGCTGTGGAGCTCAGCTCTCTGCATCCCACAGCCAGGGCTTTTGATTGTCACCTTCCCCCATCTGTGCACGAGAGGGCAGGGCAAGGGGGAGGAACAGCAGGGCTGGGACAAGCTGCACAAAAATGCTGGGTCAAGAACAGTTCAGGAGGGGAAAAAAAGGGAGAAGAAAAGGCCTGTCATGTGCTTCCAGTAAACACAATATCTGACACAGAATTAATGGGGGGATTATGCAGAATCAGCATATACATTTCTCAAAGTGACTTTCCTCGACAGAAGGACACTAATCGCGCTTTCAGAGATCAAAGCCTTTAATCAACGTTTAAGCATCTTAAGTTTGTTCCACTTTATTAAATGAAAATAATGACACTGTGTTTTACATTACATTAAGGAGGAGGAAGATGCCCCAGAAAAGCTGCCTGTTTCCTCTCTCTGCCTAAGTCCTACCCTTTATAGCTGAGCACAAAATTACCTCCTGTCCCACAGGAAAATGGGCTTGGTGGCAGCTTAAAGAGTGTAGCTGGAAAAGGCAAGCCTGATCTCTGTCACCCATAAATAGATCAGATGCATCTCTTGACGTGTGGTGAAAGTAGAGTCCTATAGCATGGGCACATCCACAGCAGCTGTGCGTGTTCAGGGAGATGACAGGTAGTTCTGTGATGATTTGATGCGGTAAACCCTTTTTTTTTTTTTTCACTGCAAAACACAGAGTGCCTGATTGAGATCTTTAGCAAACTTATCCCTCTCCTGCTAAGTAGCTTGCACTTGCTGGCTGTGCTTGGGAAGAGTTGGATGTGTCCCCTTGGAAAGTGCTAAAATGAAACTTGTACATTTTTCAGTTTGAAGCTGTCTTGCTGATGATCACTTCTGAAAATGCTCAAGCTGGAAGTAAAACTTTCCCTTGGGTCTGCAATTACCTTTTTTTCCCCTCCAATTTTCCAAAGAAAAAGTTTAAAAAAAAAACCCCAACAGAATCTTTTATTTCCTGTTTCAAATTATGCAGCATTACCAAAGAGCCTTGAAACCAATTGTTCAAACAGGTCTTTGCTGTCTCCCGTGACAGAGGTCAAATCCTGCCCTTGCAGTGGCAGAAGGGCTCCGGGAAGGGGCGGGAGGCTTTGCACACCTTGTCTCTCCCCAGCACTCCAGAACACGGGAGAAAAGGGGCCTTTCTGCATCACGCTGAACTATCTTCTCGTCTGCATCCAGCACCAGTGCTGTCTCTCATGGTGCAGTGTCAGAGCAGAAAGGTCTGATCCAGCTTTCAATCACTCTCCTTGTTAATTAGGTCTTGCTTTAATAGGTTTACAACGAATAACCTCACCAGCATAAGGCAGATGTAACACCAGACACTCGATCTGTTGCAGTTGCCGTTTGCTGTCTGTCTCCCAGGTTCTTTTTTCTCTGTGCTTGCCCACTCCTTGGTCATTTTCCTGTGCAGAGCAGTGCGTTGGGTGCCCTGGGTTGGAGCGGGGCTTTGGGAGCCTGCTCCCCAGGTTTGAATGTGCTGCTGCTTGGCTCCTCTGCTCCGCTCCCCTCCCAGTCGCTCTGCCCTGGGGAACCACCGCTGCCCCCCAGCTCCGTTACGGTTCCCTTCTTGCAGGAGATGTGGTGCCGTCATGATGGATGCCTGTTTTCTATTGCTAGGAGAAAAAAGGGCTTTTTGGCAGATGGTTGCAGCTCCCCACCCCAATCAATAAATATCCACTGACGGAGAGATGAGCAAGCAGGATTGCAGGAGTCAATGTCGGCTTGGGCATCCAAGGCTGCTTTTCAGAGTGCTGTTGGCAGCTGCCGTCCTCCTCAGCACTGCTGCAGCACTCATTGGCAGCGCCAGCACATCTCGTGGGGTGAGCAGCAGGGAGCCCAAGGCTCTGCCCTTCAAGTCCTGGTTTTGCCCATGAGTCTCTGTATGACTCTGCAAGTGAGAGAGGGACATGGGGGGGTGATTGCCAGCCAGCTGAACAGGAGCCAGCAGTGTGCCCAGGTGGCCAAGAAGGCCAATGGCATCCTGGCTTGTGTCAGCACTGGCGTGGCCAGCAGGGACAGGGAAGGGATCTGAGCCCTGGGCTCGGCACTGGGGAGGCCGCCCCTCGATTCCTGGGTTCGGTTTTGGGCCCCTCACCCCAAAAAGGCCATTGAATGACTCGAGCGTGGCCAGAGAAGGGCAATGGAGCTGGGGCAGGGTCTGGAGCACAGGTCTGCTGGGGAGCGGCTGGGGGAACTGGGGGGGTTCAGTCTGGAGAAGAGGAGGCTGAGGGGAGACCTCCTGGCCCTCTGCAACTCCCTGCCAGGAGGGGGCAGAGAGGGGGGATGAGTCTCTGGAGCCAAGGAGCCAGCGCCAGGCCCCGAGGGAATGGCCTCAAGCTGCCCAGGGCAGGGTCAGGCTGGCTCTGAGGAAGGATTTCTGTGCAGAAGGGGCTGTTGGGCGTTGG
>NW_020799130.1:3873874-3905982 GCF_003259725.1 Athene cunicularia
TGTCCGTTCAGATCAGTGTTCACCACTCTCCCCCGTTCTTTATCTACCATTGCAGAGGCTTTTGGCTGCACTTTTAATTCTTGGCCTGAACATTTACACCTGCCCATCCAGATGGCTTTAGAGGAAGGAATTGGGCAGTCGTTGCCAAAACTCAGTTTGTTAGTTAGCAAGTCCAACTAACACTCTTTTATTAAGCAAATCGCTTTCCAGGGCTTGCAGAAGTTTACAACTTTGCTGCATATCAGATATCCACAATCATATACTTCGAGGAAAGTGAGAGATGAGATATAAATCTGTATTGTCATCTTGAAATGGTAACTTTTTCAATGTCTAAATCTTTTCTTCAGTCAGTACAACCTCTGTCTAGACACACTGGTACTATTATCTTCTCCTAAATAGCCCAGTCCAACGTTCATGTGTTGACAAGGTTGCAAATTCCCATCCAAAGTGACTTTTGTGCTGGGTGGCACTGGGTCCTTCTGAGGTTTGTTTTTCATAACTGATCATTAGCACTGTCTTTCCTGCAGTACTGAACAGCCTGATCTTTGCATGTCACATGTCATTAGGTTTATATCATTTAGCAAAGACATTAGTCTGCAGCTGCATGGAACTGTCTGGTACGTGCCACTTGATTTCAGCTTTCATGGTCTCACACTCACTTCAGGCTTTAAAGATCTTAATGTGATGAATCTGTGCCTCAGTTTACCTTCTGTACTTTTAAAAATAAAAGCAATGTATTTTTCTTCTAATCTTTGCTGTTTCAAGTTGGCAGCTGAGCCGTGGAGACTCTCACACGTGAACAATCAGACACGTGTGCAAGCACACCCCAGCACACACCCCAGCCTACAAGCAGAGGGAGATGTGCGTGGCTCTGTGGCCTGCGAGACCTGCTCTGGTGCAGATTCCTCCTGGGAGTTCAGACGAGCCTTGGCTTCACCTTCTCCCTGTGCACGGCGCCCTTGCTTCAGAGCCCTCCCATTAGGGTTAGTTCATTAACACTTGTAGAAGGCACCTGAAGCAGAAAATCGTTTATGAGCGTGTGGTTTGGGCAGTGGGGGAGCGCTGTCACAGCAGTTCGCTGGTTCCCATCAAACTGTCACCTCCATTTGGAGTTGGCCTTTTGCATCATCTGGGCATGGACACGATGTAACTCCCACCCTGACCTACCCAGCATCATCTGGGCTGGCTCCAAAGCTGCCGACAGATTTTTATCTGCCTAAACAGGCAAAGTGAGAATCCAGCAGGAGCTTTGTCCATGAAGGGACTGAGATAGATAATTTACTACAACAAACCTACTGTACAAAACAGTCTGGCCTGGTAGCTGGAGCACCCTGCTTGGACCTGAGCAGGGGACTGCCATCCGCAGGCAGAGGACAGGAACTCCCCTCCCCTCCTTTGAAGCTATTTTATTAAACATGTGGGCTGGTGAATAAAGATGGGGGAAAATGTTTTTCTCTCCCAGTTATAACAATCCCACTCCTTATGTCTGTGGCATTCACCACAGAGGGCTCAGGGCAAGACGAGCCAAGCTTTCCATTTTTTCCACCCAATGCACTTTTGTCTGGGTTTTGTCTCCCTATCAGTGAAATAACTGATGGTCTCAAGTTTGGTCCCAAATGGAGACAGCAGGTATTGCTCCAACATCCCCATGGATCCCAGACCTCATCAGCACAAACTGTTCAGCAGCTTCTGCTGCTCTTCAGGCAGCATCTGCGGGGACCTGGCAGGACAAGGCGCCGAGCAGAGAGCAAAGGGCAGGGGCAGCCTCCGTCGTTCCTCCACGATCCGTGTCTGTCCTTGGCAAGCGGCTGCACGCCTGTTAAATCCCATTGCTGGGAAGTGATGGGCTTGGTACACGCTGCCACGCCGGCTCATCACTTTTGTCACACAGTGACCTTGGCAGGTACTGAGTGTCTGGCAGCACTAAAAATACCAGCTATTGCTGTCTGTTAGAATGCAAAACCATGGGGCACCCCTGCAGACAGGGCGTGCTGGCGAGGTGAGGCTCTCCAAAGTCTCTCCTCTCCTCCTGGCAAGGCAGTATCTCTGTTTTCTTGTACACCAACTTAGTTGTCTTTGAGTGAAGTCCTTTTACAAAATGAAAATCCCCTTTTGGTGGAGCTTGGGAGAAACCCACAGTGACATGATTTCAGAAAGTGTGATGTAAGGGGAGATACAGGTCAAGAGAGGGGATGGATGGACGGACCCGACCCAGACTAGGATGGTAGGAAAGCTGAAAGGCAAGGGCAGGATGGTCCAGACAACTCAGCAGTGGGTTGGCAGAAGGCTCAGCAAGCTCCTGTGGTTCTGATGATTTTTCACACTGACTTTTTGCATTCTGTTCATGTTTCTTTCTATTTCTATACCTGGATCATGGCCAGAATGAAAAACAAGAAGAAGAGATAGAAAACTTAGTGCTTTTCAATTAAACAAGAAGCACTTTGCCATTGTAAGCAAGCTTATTTAGACATTAAATCAAAATCAAATGCTTGCACTATCAGTGCTACTTACAGTCTGATAATTAATGATGGCTTTCCCCAGCGAAAACTCTTCTGTGTTCTGTCAGCACCACTGTACATCTTTGATCGAAAGCTTTTTAAGTAGTTTCAGAAGCTGGATCTGTAAAATAAAAATAACACGTAGTGGTAATTCTCTGCCCAAGAAATAAATAATAAAGGCTTGTAACGTTTAAGTGTTGGATGTCAGCTAATCAACAATTTCAGCATCATTGCATGGTGGTGAGCTGAGAAATGGGAGACCGAAGGGTTTCCTTTGCAGTCATGTGGAAACTCTTTTACATCCCTCTGACAGCGTGAAGGAGTTTTAAAGCAGTTGTAAATTATTTTTGCCTTGTTTTCAGGACTTTTTCCATAACGTAAATGGTGGAAAGGGACCTTAGTGCTAATGAAAATCAAGCTCAGTTCTTCTTATGGCAATTCAAACCATCCCAATCGCATTTGCCCTTCCCCCTGCTTAGCCTTGGAAGAGGATAAAAGCAGAAAGGGAGGCAAAACCGCATGTGTTAAATTGTATGCATTAGTCTTTGCTAAGCAGAAGTCCCCAAGGTCGTATCCCATCAGGGGCCTGCAGCAACCAGAAGGTAACATGGACACCTCAGGAGATGGAAGTGACCTGCTAGGAGGAGAAGCTAACTGCAGGTGTAAGGGCTGCAGGAAGGTGAGAAACCTCAAATTGGGATGATGCTAGCAGATCTCACCTCCCCACTAATTCCTCCCCTTTCTTACAGGGACTGGAGTGGCCTCCATTCACAGAAAGGCCTTTCTTTTCATGCCCTTTTCCCCCCACTCCCTTCAGAAGCACCCAGGAATGCTGTCTCCTTTCCCACCCCTCCATTTGGAGGTAGAGTGAAGTCCCACCTAATGCTGTTGAGCAACACGTGTCTTCCCTCTCCATTATCAACCACCACGGCAGCGGGTGTGAGGACAGCATCCCTCAGCATCCTTCGGCCTTCCCGCTCCAACCTGTCTGCTGGAAGGAGCCTTCTCTTCTCCCATCAACACGCTCAGCAGAGTAGACAGCTGCCAAGTGCAATAATTAGGCCTCACCTCACTCCGCCTAGCACTGCCAGCTGCTGGTACAATTAAGCTGCATTATTTCTTTCTAAATTGAGAAGCGCTTCCCCTCCTCCCTTTGCTCCCCTCCTCCTTCCTCCTCCTCCCCCACGCACGCCGTGCGATGCGCGATGGTGCAGCTTCAGCACTTCCCAGCCCAGGCGGGATGCACGGTGCCAGGCAGGGTTTGGAGCTCAGTGCCGGACCTACCCTTCTACCTGGCTGAGAAGAAAAATGGGCTCCTGCCCTACGTGTTGGAGAGGGGGGAGGAGATGGAGCAGTGAGTAGCCACCGAGGCTTCCTCACAGCCTGTCTCCCCTTATCGCCTTCAAGAGGATCGACACCAACCAGAATGAAACTTCCCAAACACCCTCTCCTGCTTCCCTCCCTCTCTGCCCTGTTCCCAGTTAAGGAGATGTTGATCCCATCAGCACCCCGAGCAGGAGGGTAGGCTCTGTTCAGTCTGCTGGCACAGCTGCTTGTGTGATCATTTGCTCACCCCATTAAGCCAACGTAGGGCAGAGCAGCATTAGACAGTAGATCTTTGCGAGTTTGGTTCCTCTGGACTGGGAGTTGGAGTTTCAGCTCCTGCAGTAGATCGGTGTGCGGATAATATGGGAGCATTATGCGGATAATGTGGATAATAACGGTGTGCAGATGATACGGGAGCAGTAGCATCTTCAGAGAGGTGGTGGAAGCTGGGGGGCCAGGCTGAGCCCCAGCAGCCGGAGGAGTGTGCAGACTGTAAACCTTGGTGAATAACTAAGTAGAAAGAAAAAAACCCATGGTCTTTCTTTTCATTTGTCTGCAAACAGCAGGGCACACTGCCTGGCTGGTGACAGTTGCGTGTTTCAGTCTGTGCCCAGGAGCAGACCCATCACGCAATAAGGATGGTTTCATGTTGTTCAAGTGAGAGACATTCTCATCTGCCGTGGAGGACAGGCCATAGTGGGTGGATCCAGCATCTCCAGAGGAAACCGTGTGGCCTGCACAGAGGTGCAGGGCTTCAAGAGCAGGCTTACTGGACGTAGTTGTTAAGAATGCTTTCTCATTTGGCAATCATTACATCTCATGCTAGAAAAACACCAAATGACACGAAGCTATGGTCTGCAGCCCATAAAGGACCTATTCATTCATCTGAGTATGGAGAGATTTGGTTTTAGTTTCCTTTTTTGATTCAAATCAGGTTGAAATAATCGGAAGCCATTTAAAAAGCACGTTGGAGCAATCTGAGCAGGATCACGGCATGAACAGTTTGTCATGTTTCCTCAGGCTGTGAGAGAGGATTACTGGGGCAATCTAAAGCACCGGACTTTCTGGAAGTGACAGCTTGGATGCTGCTCACTTCTTGACCTTGTCCTGTGATTTACACACTCATTGAATCTGGTGTCTGGAGTAGATGAATTCTTTACAGTCATGGTTGTGTGGTGCAGTGGAGGGACAATAGGTCTGAATTTGTCATCTGAGGAGATTGTAATCACAGTAATTAGTAGTATTTGTAGATTTTAGTCTGGCTGGCAGTAAGATTTTACAGAGTGTATCTTCCACAGAACAATTTCTGTTACTTTGAGCAGATATAAACTGACATAGGTTCAGAATGACGTGGAAAATCAATAAGCAATAAAACTTAGCATGAAAACAAATAAATTATCCCAATCAGGAAAAAAAAAAAAACAACTGAGAGACCGTTGAAGTAGTTAGACAGATGAAGTCAAATGTCACTCCAAGACATGAGTAGTTGTGAAGTCAGAGATCCCAGGCTCCCTTTCAAAATATTTTCTCAACCTCTTTGTAGGATTTGGCTTGTTTCCATCTGCCAAACTCAGTCTGAATCAAGTGGAAAAAGATAGACAGCCTATAACATACCTCATCTTCCTAGAAGGTGATTTCCTTGGCATTACTCTTCCACAGGGAATTTCACAGTGGCTAAGAAAGCCCTTTGGGAGCTGGTTACTGCTGCCCACTAATTACATCTCTGCCGCCAGCGGCTCAGCAGAGGGAACTGTGGCACTGGGAGATGTTGCACTGGCCCAGCTTGAGACTTGGGATGAAGGGGAAACTGCAGTTCACGCCGGCGTGCATTGCAGGGAGCTGGGTTGGAGGCTGAGATGCCTCTGTGGGGTTTCTCTCACCAAGAGAGACTCTGCACAGCAAGACACCAGGAGTGTGCCTGGAGCGAGTCACCCTGCCTGTGCTGGGAACGGGAAACCAACTGGTATGAGTGATTAACTAATTAAAATGCATTAGAAAAATTTCAGTTGAATGTCTGACTATAACCTTCAACTCTGGCTTAGTTAGTACATAAACCTTGCTTCATGCCTTGTGCAAAGGAGTGAATTTAATGTGCTTGGACTTAATCTGCTCAGCCTACCAAGGAGGTTACCGACATGATTCTGGTGCCGATACCTCCCCTCACATGACTGGACTGTGATCATCCATTTGTATCTTACGGGGCACTGAATAGGTTTAAGACTAATAATTTAAGTCAATATGAACTGGCTAGGAGAGCTGCTAGGCCTAGATGCTGTCAGGAGTGGCTATTATACGAGGAAACAGCCTCAGCCAGTTTCCAGCAGCAGAAGAAATAATTTTTTATTGCTCATAATTATATGTTTTTAGCTAAATTAATCACTGGAGTTGATCTAGTATTTGGTTCAATGGAATTGCACCATGCTACACTTACTCTGAATTTGACCCTCTGGCTTTATGTGAGCTAAGTCTGTGGATGTTAATTGTGGTGGGAGGAAAGAATAATCCACTGGTTAAAGTCCAGCTGGGTGCTCTGGAGCAGAGCTGGCTGGGCTGTTGTGCTTGGTGGCTATTGCAAAATATGGGGGTTGACTTGATGTGAATTGTGTTTTCTCCAGATTTTTAGAAAAAATAAAACAAAAAACAAAAAAGCAAAGAAGAAATCATTCCAACTTGAACAAAACGTTTGCTTCATTTGGGGGAGATTGTGAAGTCTTTGTTGTTCAATTGTCTAGAAAGACATTGAGTAATCAAATCCTATATCAAAATAAAATATCACAATGTTTTGATAAGGAAATCTGAGGTGGGGGAAGAGGGCCAGCAAGCTGAAGTGAATGAACTCAGCGCTAGCTCATGACATACTCCAGGTTTACCGGAATCTGGGGTTTTTCAACATAAAACAGATGAGCCCAGCTGTATTGGAAGAGGTAACCTCAAGTCCTTGCCTGTCACAGGCTCCTTGAGGGACCTTGGGTGCGGCACTTTGCCCTTTAGACCTCAGTGAACAGCAATTTTGAGAGAAGTTCCAGGGAAAAAAAGTAAAATCCAGTGCTTTTCACAAACGGGTAATCCATATAGTCTTTATGTCTAATCTGAAGGTTTTATTTAGACCAGTTCTTTCTGATTTTGACCTTTTCATCCTTAATTGTTTTCTCTCTTTGTAAGTTAAGTTTTGAGTTGGAAAATCAGCCTAAACAGAAAACCAGAGCTTTTAATTAATCCTGTCAAAACAGGTTGTTTCAGACTTCTTCCAAAACTTTTTGAACACTTAAAATTACAGATGAGTCAAAATGAACCTTTTCCTTCGAAAAGTCCTCGTTCCAGCACATCAGCACTTCTCCATGGGGGAAAAGGCGAGGGAATTTCCTGGGCAGCTTCTGAATGTTTCTGGTACCTGCAGCAGCTTTTTAAAACCCTTTCACATACTTTCACTTTTACCCTCCCACACACACTGCTGAGAAATAAATCCTTTGGAAATGGAAATCAGGCTTGAAGTAAACAGATTAGTAATGGTTATTTGGTAACACTTTATTAATTAAATGTCCTAAATGCATTTAAACCTAGGCATTTAATTTAGATTTATAAGGATAATTTAGATTTATAAGAATCGTTATTATACATTAAGTACAGTAAATGCCAATTGATTTTTATAGACAATATTTACTGAGGTGTAACCACACTGCAAAATTTAATTATCTTCATACTTAGTTAAAAGGACAGTACAAAGGTTTCATAACCAAGACCTTGTGTAAGGGCTGGCAGGGTTGGAAGCTGCTCCTGCTAATCTCGCCTTAGAAAGCCAGCCTTTGCCCTGCCCCATATCTTCTGGAGTCTTTTTCATAAATGCCAAGTAAAATGCTCAACATGCACTTTTCAGTGGGAAAATCTTTGCCCTCAGTGTTCTCTGGCTGACAGCTGCAGCTGGGCAGAGGGCAGCGCGCAGGCGGTGTTCCCAGGATGGAGAGGTTGGATGTGGAAGCCAGAGCTGGTCCCCTTCAGCATCCTTTGTGGTAGAGGGAAGTGTAATGGATCCCATCAAGTATTTTCTGCCAATATGGGATGTCATTAGGCCCCATTCTTAATAGGAGAACTTAATAACTTTTAGCATCACTCATAACAAGGGCCAAGGTGTAAGGAAAACAATGTTGGGGAAGCCGGTGGAGCCCATGGTTGTAGCAGAAGCCCTTTCTGACTCCTGCCATGGAGAAGCACTGATTTGTCATTCTGGAACTGTTTGTGGAAAAGGAGCCACATCAACACAGTTCCATACTGGGGAAAAAATTTTAACATTTTCAAGTTGTTGTTGTGTGTGGTTTCCAGAACAGAAGGTATTAATCCATGGGTTTTTTCATTTTGCCTTTGTGTTCTTTATATAAATATACTTTTACCATCTGAGCAGCTTTCATTTTCTTGTTAGCCTGTGTAGGAACTAATTCATAAATCAGGGCAGAAGCAACCCAGAAGTCAGTGCCTGTGTGGATGCTGGCCAGACCCATCAGAGGGACCACAGCAGCCAGTGCTCCTGGGGAAGGAGAGCAGGGAGTGCAGTTCCCCAAGCCCTGCTGATAAAACCACATGCAGAACCAACATTTGCAGCAAGGTTAAACACAGCCTGAATAACCAAGTCTGTAGTTCCCAGGCCTTCAGCAGTGGGAACCTGCAGAAAAATCATTTTCACTGCTGTTTTCCAAGATGGAAACAATCATCAGGGCAGGGACGGTCTGTGTGGGATCTCTTGCTGTTTCATTTTGCAAAAATTTTTACAAACGTTTGATTCATTGGCAGTTTAGGAAGGCTCATGTTCCATAAGCTTCACTTTGAGATTTGAGCAAGCACAAGCCCAGAATCTCAAGCAGAGGCCAATGAGTCTCACCTGTGTTCACATCAGCCCCATAAATCAGTCCAGACACTCAAACAAGTTCATGAACCTTCAGAAAACTTTAAACAAACCTGGGCTGAATCTCCAGGCTAGATGCACAGTTCTTGTAGGAAATAATTCATAGGAAATAATTCACAACATGCAGCTCAGAGGGCAAGATAATGATTTCTAAAGTGAAAATAACATAAAGCATAGATATTATATGGAATAAACACATTTTTAATGCAGTTATGCTGAAGACTTTGCTGTTGTAATCTTGGAATGTAAATTTACCTGCTCTGACCATCCTGACTTTCCCCCCATTTTTCTCTCTCAAACATGACGAGTACCCAAAGCCTTCAATTCTCATCACAATTAACAGTAATCCCAAGAGCTTTAAAACCTCCGCAAAACCCAGCCCATGCTGTATATTCTGTATTGTATCTCTTTAAGATGCAATATTGCACATTTTCCAGATGAAAAGTGATCCACTGCTGTACGGGGTAATTTCACAGCTAAATTGCTCAGTGGTCGTAAGGAATAACAGCTCAGCTGCGAGCCAGTGCGTCGGGCAGGGGATGAGCATATGGCAGAGAGGGTGCTTTGAGTGGAAAGATATTGTGCATGGGGAATCTAGCAAGCAAATGAGATGATCCTGGTGAATCTGTAATTGAGATAATTACTTGGAATATAGATATTGAGTTTGTGGAGGAGGAGCTTCTCTGTGTGTGCTGGTGCATCTATTCATGCATTTGTGTGCATACATGAATATTTGAGCTGACTTGCTGGTTGCAGATCAGGACCCAGATGAACTCAGTGATGATGCTTTTAAGGAGGCCAGGCTTTTATTCCTAAAAATGTGCATCCTCATATGTAATATTAGAGAAAGAGCGATGGTTAAGATGGACTTTAGTAAGGAGCAAGGCTAGGTGCCCACATCACCATCACTCAGTGGGAACAAGGCTCATGACCTGCTCTGGCTTCTTTGCAAATTCCTGGGATAATGAAGATGCAAGCAAGAATCATCATCTAAAATACTTCCCTTCTAGATGTGCTTTGGCCATGAAGTTGAAAACTTTCCGAAGTCTTTAGAACTTCAGAGGAATTTGGGTTTTACTTTGCAGCCATGCTTTCTTGTGTTTGTGTAGTACAGCTTGGGGTTGTGCTCCAGAGAGGCTTAAAGTCCCAGCCCCGTGTCTGTGCCAGGCTGTGCCCCAGCTGGCTGGCCGAGCCGCTCACGGATGGGCTCAGTGCCCGAGCAGTGCCAGCCCGTGTCAGCAGGCAGTCAGCTTTGTAGGTACGGGCTCTATTCATGCCCTGGGACCCAACGTGAGCTCTTTCGTGGCAGTTTCCCAGAGGAAGGAGAGCTGGAACCGAACTCTACTGTCTGCCTCTGCCATTCTGGTGCAATTCTGAACCACAACTGCTACACGTGGGCATCGCTGACTACTTCCCAGGGTGTCCCAAAACCTCAAACCTTGGCCCAGGATGTGCAGGCACAGCAGTGGAAGGGTTAGAGCTTGATGGCTTTGCACAAGAGCAATGAGCAGTGGTCCTGTGTCTGGACCAGCCTTATGCTGGGAACAATTTACTGCCCGCCCTTTGTCCTTGGGGTATAAACCAGCAAAAATGATACTTGGACAATGCAGCAGCCCCAGAAGTGAGGCTTTTCTTTTCATTGGCCTTGCAGAGAATGACCAGACAGAGAAATAAAAAGAGAGATAAATCTACTCACGCACACAAATATTGTGATGAAAATGAAGACAGTTCTGTCGTGCGAATGTTTTTGAGGAGCACAGAGCACTGGGAACATGTTCCAAATGTCAAATGTATTATACTCCAGCGCCCTTATTGTTTCCTATAATTCTCATCTAATGTCACCCCTGGCAACAATAATACAAGTCTCAATATTCGCTTTGATGTAGCCTCACTGAATATTTTTAAGCAATGAGGAAATTGCCAGGAGGAGTGAGAGAAGGAGGGGCAGGTGGGGCAGGGGTTGCTGTTGCACCCACCACAAGGGTGACAAAATAGATCCCCGAATTAAATCCATCAGAAAGATTGAGTTTTCAATTTCAGGGTCCCTGACACCTGTGCTGCTGAAGCCTGGATAGGTTCGCATTTGAGTTTTAATCATGAGGTTTGTCTCCATTGGAATACGATTAGGGAGCCCTGAGCTTGAAGCAAACAGATTGGAGGAGCACAGTGAAAGCAAATGCAGTAACATGAAGGGGGACAAATCATCTTAATTTTGCCAGGCTGAACAGAGCTGTCACATTACAAGGTCAGGCCAAAGCGAGCTGATTTTGTGGGAAGGAAGGATAAAATGACTAGAAAGGTGGAAAGTGCAAAGGGGCAGTATGGGCTTGTCCTCCATTATTTTATTACTCTTTTGACCCCAAAGGTTTTCATAAAGTTGATTAATGGATCTAGCAGCCAAGCCCCGAGGCCCTAATGCAGCCGTTACTCCATCCTCCGTCCAGGCACGCTCCGGCTGCTGCCTCCAACGGCGTTTGCACAGTTACTCTGCAGCACCATCACTGAGAGCTGGGCCGTGTCCCCCTTGCACCCAGCAGAACAAGGGTGGCATGGTGCAGGGAGGGAGCAGGGGAGAGCTCAGCTCCACCTCCTCTGCTGAGCACCAGGGGATCTGCTGAGCAGCATCTCTCCTCACCTCTGCCTCCCTCCACCCCAGGCTGGACCCATGGAAAGGTTTCCCAGGTTATCTCGGCGCCTCCTCTCTCCTGCCCACACCACGGCACTGGACAAGGAAGAGCCCATCCACCTCCTAGAAGCTGTGTTTCTGTGTGAGGCTTCTCTTCACACATGGTATGGGAGAGAGGACAATATTCTGCTTCAGTGCTTTGAGATGCTGCTGACAGAGTAAAACTTGGGTTTAGGTCCCCTAGGAGTTACAGATAAAACATTTCTCCTCCTGCAGGACCTCATCGGGGAGGCACGTGGGTGCCCAAGCACTACAGACAGGATCAGGACAGTTGTACCCTTTCCTATCCAAAATTTCAGGGTCAGCAGTTCCTCTCAACAGACTAGACCTACATTTGAAGAAGTAAGAGTAACTGGGAATTAGGAGCATTCAAGCTTTACTCAGTGCAGGCCCTACTTTTCAGAGCATGAACAAAATCTCATTAAAGTCAGTCACAACACAAAGTTGATGTCCTGTTGACCTGAAAGGAGGTTGGTTCAGACAAAATCTTTGCACAGGAAGAATGGAAAAGTTTTCAAAGCAATTAAATCAGAGAGATGTTTTGCCTTTCACTGTATTCTCTGAGGAGTCTCCTGGAGTAGATGCTGCGGTCTGTTTCGGATTGGTGCTGTCATGCCAGATGCCCAGACCTGGGAATGGACAATTTTGAGTCCGTAGTATTTACAGTCTCAGTGTGTGGCCTCTCTTCTGTGTCCTGCTGTCTAAACCGATTGCACAGCGTTTGTCTTATTCCAAGAGCCGTCATATGTGACATGGGCATAATGTTTCACTTCTTATTTCTCCCTTAAATTATAGGAGTTTCACAGAGCTCTGTGATTTGTGTTGTTGGTATTACAGGCATCAATCACAGCTTGGTTTTTTTCCCTCCCATCTCTAATGCCACAGGATTTCTTTCCTTCGCTGCTGTCCACCCTACACAGACCTACTGTGGATTAAAGAGGTTGTTGCTTGTGGAGGAGCTGGAAGGAAAGAGCAGCATAAAATGGTTAGAGGTTTGGTGTCAAATGTGTGAGCAAAAGAGCAAAATATTTTCAGCATGTACAGTTATAATCTGAATATCATCTTACGGTTATGTCCTCATGTTTCACTAGAGCAGCCACAGGACAGGAATTCAGGAGATGGGGTAAGGACCTGGTGGGCTCCTGCCCTTCTGTGAACTCCAGCACATCGTACCCCCAGTTACTCACCCCATCCCCTTTATTCCCTCTGGTTACAATTCTTGGACCAAGTTTCTCCCCGATCATAAATGGCTGGAAGTTTATGTTTTGTGGAGGATCTCTCTAGTAAAAGGAGACACAGACAGGATCTGCATGACTATTTATGTCTTGGATACCACATTACTAACATATAGTGAGATAAATCCCACCTGACATTCCCTTTTCAACTAGTGAAAACAGAATTTTGCCCTACAGAAACCATCTTGGGTCCTCAAATAGCCCGACACTGTCTGAAGTTACCATCCCTTGCTATTGAGTACAGAGGCTGTCTGGACCGACTGGCTTCTTAAGTTAGATGTCTCAGTTCGGTGCCACCACTGCACCTTGAAGAGTGGGTGTATGGGTCACACCCTGCAAAAGGGCCTTTGGTTGGAGTTGGGATCCCCAAACATTACCATGACACTGCTTTTCATCATCATAAACACGCACCACATCAGACTAACAGAGAATTAGGATATAAGAGATCTAGTATTTGCTTTAGAAGGCAATTTCTCCCTGCTGAAATACAGCAGCTTGATTTGGCCCCAAATCTTTAGCCCACAATAGCTGGTCAGATAGATAACTTTGCTGGAGTCTCTCTTGGAAAATCATCCCCTTTCTGGTGAGTGGCACAAGATGATTTATCTTAGAGTAATCCAGGGCCAGCATCCAAAGCGATGTCCTTTCCGTGCCCTTGGTCCTGCCATGCCGCTGAAATGCAGTAACGGCCAGCCACCTGCAAGTTGTTTTGATACTGCTGATACTTCTTATTCTCTTTGCCGCTGCCTGGGGGTATGCACCGATCTCTTAATACCTATATAAATATTATCCTTGTTAATCCCTCAGAGAAAAATAATATCAACAAAACTTATTACCATTTCCTGTGTGGCTGACTGAGTAATGTGAACCAGATGATGTTTATATTTAAAAAAATGAAAATGCCAATAAAAAAGTAATTTAAAAAAATTCACCTCTTGGTACTTTCCTATTCCAAATGGAGAAATAACAGAGATGTGCTGCATCTGCATGTTAAAATTCAGCAAAGACAAATGGTCTTTATTACAGTAGTCACTGACATTATGACCATGATGGCCGCTTTTCAAGGTGGCAGTCCTAATTTTAAGTGCATACCTAAATTTTAAGTATTTCTGTGGGATGAGCTTAATAAATCAAGAGCTTGTGAACATTTCTAGTGGGAGCACAGGTCAGAGCTACCAGGTCTCAGTTGTGCCCTTCACAGTGCTGAGCTAGAGAGAAAGGTCTGTTGCTGGAAAATGCCTATGTAACTCTTTTCTGTTCAGTAAAACCACGCTTACTTACACAGATTTACATAGTTCTGGAACTCATTCATCCATACCAACAACGCAAAATTAAAATAAGGGGGGAAAACCCCACTAAAATCAGATTTAAAACCCTCCAAACAGGACCAAAGGCAGCACTGTAGCTGTAGGAGCGGCCCTCTGCATGTTGCACAGTTGGGCACTGAGGGAACCCGCAGCAAACACCATCAGTAGATAATTCTCATCCCCTCTAGAGACAAATGTATCTGAGGGTTATTAGAGAATGTCTATCCGACCAGATGTTAAACTCTGAAAACTCTTTCCAATTTCCTCCTTTCACACCTCCGTTGCTTCCCGAATTTTTCATCTTTCATGCTATAATTATTAACGATTGATTCCTTTCATTAGATGATTTCTTTTTTTTTTTTTTTTTTTTTCTTTTTTTTTTTTTTTTTTTTTGATTTGTGGTTTTTGAATTCTGTAGGCAAAATCCTTTTTGACGTTTTTGGTCACAATTATAAAAGAAAGAATCATCAAGTACTACAAACGGAATGGCCAAATTATAAATCAAGAGTGCCCATAGTCTTCCAGAAATGAGAAAAATCAGGCCGCTTTTCTGACATGATGAAAATAGAGCTCTCCATTGCCAGTGTCTTGTGTTGCATCTGTCAGACCTCAGCCTTATCTGTAATTGTGAACTGGCTATTGTCCAATTACAATTCTGTTGCAGTTCTCCCAATAGCTGAGTTTTTTCCTTCGAGCTCCACTCTAGTCATTTGTGTGATCAGACGGGACTCTCAGCTCGCTTTAAAAAAACAATCAGTCATCTTGTCTTTATGGCTGTGAAAAGAGTAATGTTTAAAACACGGCTTCTTAAAGAGAGATAGACAGCAAGATGCTGGTATGAATTTCTCATTCTCTAGTGTATCTATTTATGCCTATCCACCTAGCTAGCTGATTGTCTGTCTTTCTAAAAATAATAGATGTGCTTAAGTGTAACGTGGAAAGAGTGACAGTCATTCAGCAGAAGGCCTTGCATCCTGTAAGTCTTATTTGAGCCTTTCTGTGAGGAGGTGGAAGGGTTTAGGTTTAGTGCTGGCCCTGTTGAAGGGGGTGATTTTCTCCTAGTCAAAGCCCTTTGGCAACTGAAGGGGTCAGCCAAATGAACATAGGAGGATTGGTACCACCCTGTTAGGACTAAACATCTCCAGGCCAGGCTCTAGCTATGTGAGACTGGGCAGTGGACTGTGCTTCATACCTCCAGCCAGCTTTTGCAGACAGACAGCAGTGGTCTTCCTCCCCTTGCCTCATCCTCCCCAGGCAGCTCCACCACCCAAGGCAGCAGGAGCAGCAGGATTAGAAAAGTTTCTTTCAGTCATTGGAATAACAAAAACTTCTCCGGCAGGCACACATCTCCAGTGTGCCATGAATGAAACAATTAAAAATGATAAAAGGTCTATCTTGGTTCTGAACACTCCGGTTGAGTGAAGAGATAAGTCCCCCTTTCATTCAAAGTCATTAACGGCTCAGCAATTTCAATGCCATTTCCCATCGAAATGTATGAATTTTTAATCCTTTAATTGCGTGTTATCCTAAACACCACGTGTGCTTTCTTCTTATTTATCCGCTTGCTTTTGTTGTTACAGGTAAATGCTTTTTTGAACTTGCTTTTATGGGGGGAAAACCGCATTGTTATCTCTCTCTCTGCAGGGAGACAATGGGGGCTGCCGGCCTCTGCCGGAGAATGGCAGAGGATGGTGTCTCAAGTGACTTCTCTATTCGGAAGCTGCCTTTGGAGGAGACGGGGCTGTGATCCTGGGATCAGCATGGAGGCCGGTGAGAAAAACAGGGGTTTTTTTCTTCCCAGTCCCTGAAATGGCTTTCGTGATAACAGAAAAATTAATTACTAGGGAGATTACTGAAAGAAATATTCTGCCGATATGATAACTGTGTTCATTGGAGACATCTGTTTGGTTTTATTTCTGAAGAAACTCCTGTGTTTCGCTCTTGGAGCTGTGAATGGCTGGTAATACAGCTATTGTTGCAATAAATATGCATTCATTTCCGACCTCAGGAACATTTATGGAGCTTTGTCTACCCTGAGTTGAATTTTTAGGAGACTGAACACAATGGTTCATGCCAAGATTGAGATCATTTTTTTTTTTCAAAGACTGGGGAGATTGGAGCCAGGGATTAACTCTAGATCGCAAGCTTTGTAATTATAATAGGACTCATTTAACAAAAATAAACAACAGAACAAACCATTCCTAAAACATCTGACATTTGCTGGGAGGAAGAATGAGCTGATTTTTCTTGTTGTGAAGGATCTATCAGTGGCCTGTGGTGACACACATCATATTTATTTTTGAACTGTCTTCAGTAACTTTCCTGTTGTGGTTATATTTGTTTCTTGCCCATGGACTAAAAGTAAATAGTCTGTGAAATTCCAGCTGAGTTGCAGATTTTGTCTGATATACCGTTGCTCTGCCTTTTACGTTCTTACATGTACTTCTACAAATTTGATATAAAAAGCTGTTAAATGAGAACTCTGATGGTCTGCACTTACCTTGCACTTTGCCACAAATTGATGACATAAATTTCAGGCCAATGAATAATGTGGGCAATGGAGTTGAAGGCCAGAAGATATCACAGGAATTATTTAGATGATTTCCTCCATAGCTCAGGTCACACATGGAGTAATTCTTAAGCTGGAGGACATTAGTCTTCACATTATGCAAGGCGTACTGGTTCAAAAGGTCAACTGTTTGGCAAAATTCACGTGTCACTCTTGTGTCCTGTGCAAGGAGGGAGGATACATTTGGATCTTGCAAGATTCCTTCTGTGAACTGAGTGCATGTCTCATAAATCTCAGAATTTTCCTCCATACTTGAGCCTATTCCTTTCTCTGAGTCAGACTTCCAGGGGTTTTTAGGAGAATACGAAATGTCCATGAAAGACAGAGGGCTGAGGGATGGTGGTTGTTGATTTTTTTTGCAAAATGGGAATGCGTACTGCTGCTCTCCCCACACGTTTCTGTTGGATTTGTGATGGATACTGTGAATACGAGTGTCACAACCCCCTCAGGGCTGTCACCTTGTTCTTTTCTTTGACCTGACTAGAACTCAAAAGTACCAAAAAGCTCAGAACTGCGCATTCTGGTCAAATTCTGCAGATTCAGCTGGTGTATTGAGAGTTTGGATAAGGGCTGGAGTAGTCTCACACTGATCTGAAAGCAAACATGACAAACACGGGGGCAGTTTATGCTTCTGGCTAAATATGCTAATTGCCAAAATCAGCATCAAACCACCTGTTACTATGTTCTCTTGTCAGGATTTGCTGTAACTAAGGTCTGAATTCACTAACATTTACAGTTTTTCATTGCTTTTTTGGCCAAGAACAGGGATTAGTAGCTGAAGCTAAAGGCTATACTTGTTTTTCCCAGCCTTAGAAAGACACAACATATAAAATTTCTACAAATCTCTGCCCAACCTTTGGAAGACAGTTTTACTTTGAATTGGGTCATTTGCCTTCTCTTAATGTAACATCATTCCATGCAGTAGTTGGAGAGGAGTTGTGGCAAGATAGGAAACCTGGGTGTGAGGCTTCAGATCCCCGTGAGCCATATCGCATGGACCAGAAGCCCCCTAGAATAGGAGAGACCTGGATCTAAGAGACCCAGGAAGGAAAGAGGAAAAGATATGTCTTGTGTGATTTTGTAATTTAAAGTCTCAAATATAACAGCAGAGAGCAAGCAGAAACATCCAGCGGTTGTTGCCAGTTCTGGACCTACCAGATGCATTTTGCAACCCTGCCTTTAATTCCATCTGACACCTGCAGTGTAATACAGCGCCGAGCCAAATCAGGTCCCAAGATCTCCTTGCTAATATCGATGGTAGTTTGCAAACCTCTTACAGATTCAAAATGTTAAATGCAATAAAGACAATGTTTCCTTAAGCAAGCCATTCACAAGTCAGGACCAGACGTATGCTTCACACTGGCTGATATCCAGCTTGACATGGCTGAGCAGGTACACGGATATTAATGTCTTTGTATTAGGATGCACAGTAAATATGATTCCAGCAATATCACAGGGACCAATTGGCTATTAAGCTAGAGGCTAAATTTGTTTTTTTTATGTTGCAATAAATCTTACTTTTCTACAAAGACTAGGCAAATATTAAATCAAATCACTTTCTTCTCTCCCCTCTCTTTAGTTATTGATTGGGGGTATTATATATCAACTAACCACAAGGAGAACATGCCATAACTTTGATTGATCGCCCGTATATTTCTGGCACTAATTCTGTGACAAGTGCATGCTTTGCTGCCCACCCTTATCTGTGCTTTATTTCAGTGGCCTTCTCCCCTGGACGATTCAGAGATTAAAAGATGGGAACACCATGATGTATGAGGTCTTTCTAGGTGACTTTCTGACCAGGGAGCTGAGTACCCTACTGCAGAGGAAGGCCAAAAAAAAAAAAAAAAAAAAAAAAAAAAAAAAAAAAATTGCTTGTGGAAACAGAAGGAAGGAACGTAGGTAGAAAGGAGAAGGAGGGAGAGAGACAGAGAGAAATATAAACAAGAAAAGCTGCTAGGTCAGAACAGTAAAGGTAGAATTCTTCAAATAAGATACAGTGAGTCCATCTCTAGGGTCAAAGAAATCTCTGTTCAAATGCAGGTTGCTGTGAAATGTTGTGTCTGTTACCAAAACGCACTGAGAATATGAGTGGTTTGGGGTCAGGATCACCTGCGAATGTATACGGTTCTTCGCCTGTTGCTCATCCCTCCAGCCCACACAAGGATGTGTCCAGGATCTCATTGCACTTTGGTTCTGAATCCTTGTTACTCCATTTCTGCTGCCGGGAGAACCCAAAAATGTCCCTGCAAGTGTGTTTCAGGTTTTTGTTGAGGTCAGGGAGACAAAATAATTTCTCTCACATGGCTATTTTTGAGATATTAAATAACAGAAGGAAATGATATTATGAATATAATACAGTTCAGACTCATCCCTTAGCAGATTTCACTTTGGTGGGTTAAATTTATCCCTGTCAGATTTCAAGAGCTGTCCACTGCTGGTTCCTAATGAATCAAACCAGCTCTGGATAACAATAATTTCTACAAATCTGCTTATCAGGGCTAAATGTTTATCCCTTTAGCTGCAAACCTCTTGATCCAAAATCATTGTTATAAAACATAAGCAGGGAGTGTCTGCAACAAGCATGTAATTGAAAGGCACTTATTTGCTCAGTTGTTAAAATGCTCAACAGAAAACCAGGAACAGCCTGTTACCTACAGATTCTTCTGTTCGATTCAATTCTACAAATTCGCACATGGGAGGCTTTAAAATCACTCCTTATGAAAAAAACCTGGAGGTACTGGATGAAAGCCATTTGGTGAGTGTGGGACACGAGCAATTTGTGCGGTGTGATAATACGCCTGCTGGTGAGATGAACATATACTTTGAATTCAGACCCAAGAATAAATCATCAGAGACAGGAAGAACATGGGAGGAAACAGAGACTCTAAAATAAAAGCTGTAGAAACATTACAGGGAAGCAAAAGTACTTGGGCTAGATCGCTGTCTGATCTAAGAGCAATGACAAAAAATGCTGACTCTGGTCTGTAATTAATCTGTTGGGGCTGGCTTAAAACACCTCTTGCTTAAATTGCATTGTATGGAGTAAAAGGATTGATCAGACTGGTACAATGTGATCAGACTCACATTATGGTATTTGGCATGCAACATCACAGACATCTCCTTCCAAGTAAATGCAGTGAAGGAAAATAAAAGAGAACCTTCAAAGTGGTACCCGTTAGCTGACTGTATATGAAAACCATTGCGGCAGTACTAGAAGATGGTCATAGACTGGTTTTGCAAAATTTCCATATTGTCTGTTAATTTAAAGAAGCTGAGAAACAATGCACCATGTGGGCTCCTCTGAGTCGCCTGCAGATCCTCCGTGTAATACTTCCTTTTGTAATCCTAGGCAAAATTATTGCAATTTCCTCCGAGGCCCACCAGAGAAGGATGGTGGTGTCTGGAGGAACCAGCTTGGTGCATCAGTAGGGAGAGCTTCAAGGGCTCTCCAGGAGGGATGGGGTTGCCAAAGTCACCCATTAGGCCAGGATGGACCAGCTAAAGACAAGCATTTAGCTGGAAAACAGGCTCTCGGAGGGCTCAGAAATGCCCTAGGCCAGTGCTGCTGCCCTTGCAGGACTGCAGGAGGGGCCACGAGGCCGCTCCAAACCTGGTCACTGAGAACATGATGGGACGTGAAGTGGCACATGGCCCATTATCTACCATTATTTTCAGGTAGACTGGACCTATGTTATTTACAGCTCCAAAAACGAACAGTAAAACCTTGGCGTTCATTCATGTGTGTCACTTGGCAATTTGTCTACATTCAATATTGCTTCAGTAGCATTCATATAAACAAATTAAGGGAGGAGAAAGCAACAAATGCAGCTTAAGACTAATTCCCCTCCACCCACTGAATCACTGAGAGCCTTTAAGAGTGTTCAAAGCCAAATTACACTTCAGTGCACAGGATTTAATTTGCATCTGCCAACTTCAGAAGGGGGATTTAGTTGGATAGGGCATTTGCATTCCATAAAAGGAGTTGATCTCTAATTAAACTAATATCATGTTTGAGTTTCCACAGTGATAACTGGGAAGACAAACCATGCAGGTCTCTGCAAGAGGAGGGAGCAGGCTTGGTGCACAGGACGAGAATGACTCTCCTTTTAAAATGCCAAATGCAAACGAGCCTATTTCAGTGTGTTAGGAGGGGTTGCCTGTTGTACAGAGAGAAACACTTACCTTGTACTTACAGACCCATACAAGGTCTCTGCACCATTTATGTAGCACTTACACTCAGAAAATGCTCCCAGCTCACTCTGTTCCAAGTGCATTTTGCCAGGCATTGAAACTCCGGCACGGTGTGGGCACACTCAGCTCCCACAGAGCGCCTGATGGAGCCCAGGGACTTGCAGGATCAGGATTCTTTCCTGGAAAAATTTAAATATCTCCTCTTCTGTTCTACATGCTTTAGCTTTTCTTTGTATGTGAAGTAAAAACAACTTTCTATTTTTACTCTTCAACCTTGATTAGGACACAGCTTGGTATATGTTCACAATTTTAATCGCGTCAGTTGAGCGAGTGATGTGATGGCTTGCAATTAAGTCAAATAAGTCAGAAAGTGCCTGTGTTTCTCTGCATACCAGCATTCCCAGGCCCACCCACAGGATGATGTTGAGTAGTCCTGACAGCCAGATTCCATTGAGCAAATACAGAAAAAAAAATATATCAAACAAGTTACCAAAGATCCATTTAAAAATTTTCTTTGGTTATGCTGAATCAATTTACTTGTTTTCTAATTCCTGCTCAATGCTAAGAGGAAATTCTTTCAGGCCACAGGAGACAGAAGTATTTCTTACCTACCATCAAACATTCAGGAAAATCAGTAAACTGTGGCAATTATTTTCACAGATCAATAGATTTTGAGGCCAGATAGGAACACAATTACAACCATCAAGTCTGATTTCCTGCTGTACACTGTCACAGAGTGATTCCTTTTCTGAGCCAAACAACACGGGTTTAAACCAGAATGTATGTTTTAGCAAGACATCCCGTCTTAACGTAAAGACACCAGATGACACGAGAACAAATGTAGTATCATAGAATCGTAGAATGGTTTGGGTTGGAAGGGACCTTCTCCAGCTGAACCCCCAACTCTCTCAGCCTGTCCTCACAGGGGGGGCTCCAGCCCCCCCAGCATCTCCGTGGCCTCCTCTGGCCCCACTCCAGCAGGTCCGTGTCCTTCTGCTGTTGGTGCCCCAGAGCTGGACCCAGCACTGCAGGGGGGTCTCCTGAGAGTGGAGCAGAGGGGGAGAATCCCCCCCTGGCCCTGCTGCCCACCCTGCTCTGGGTGCAGCCCAGCACACCGCTGGCTTTCTGGGCTGCCAGCACACGGTGCTGCCTCACAGGCAGTTTTCCACCCACCAACACCCCCAGGTCCTTCTCCTCGGGGCTGCTCTCAGTCCACTCAGGACCCAGCCTGTGTCTGTGCTGGGGATTGCCCCGACCCATGGGCAGGACCTTGCCCTTGGCCTTGCTGAACTCCATGAGGTTGGCACATCCCACCTCCAAGCCTGTCCAGCCCCTCTGGATGACATCCCTTCCCTCCAGCGGGTGACCACACTGCACAGCTCGGTGGTGTCAGCAAACGCGCTGAGGGTGCTCGATCCCACTGTCCGTGTCACCAACAAAGATGTTAAACAGCGCCAGTCCCAGTGCTGACCCATCACAACATGGCATCATCCCTCGGTTAGCCTTGTAATTATAAATTACCGACCTTCTTATAATAAAACGTGGCTATTTATTTCCTCCTTTAATTCTTCTAATATTCATCTTTGAGCTACTGAAGGCAGTCTGCTGGGTTAGGGAGCTGCTAGCATCAGATGGGCACCCCATAGAGGCCATTCTCCTACAGTTTATCTCAGTGATCAAATCAGTTTACTCTTAGTAGCAACATGCAAGTCCCTTCTGAAGTCATGACTTCATTGAGGACCAGATGTCGCACGTCTTTTGATAGGATATAGAGGTGCTGGGGCTGCATCTCAAGCCTTTGGTCAGACAGCGAGTGTCCATCTGTCCCGGCAGCCAGGAAGGGATGAGAGATGTGGTGTTTTCTGTGTGCCAGCCCAGACTGCAAGCTACCCACACATTGTCTGGTTTTCCCCCAAACCACGGCCAACAGCTAGATTAGTAGAGCAGCCCCATCAGGCACAGAGGGAAATCCCAGTCTCATTAAAAGCAAGAAGTTTTTGTTTTTATGTCTGATGGGACTGACATTTCATTTGGAAACTTTAGAGATGAGAATATTCATAGTCTTGTTATGCATGCTATACACAAAAACTCCAGTTTCTGATGAAAAGCCCAGCTCCAGATCCCTTTTACATAGTTAATTTTAATATCATTTTTTTATTTCACAGTGGAGTGCATCTGGCTTACAATACTTACCCAAGTAAATATCCCATTTCACCTCTCTCCCAGGAAACAGATGTACATAGATCAAACCAAGAAAGACGACTGTTTATTTTTTCCCCTGTGACTCAATCCTGTGCATATGCCACAGTGTGTGGCATTTTCCACTCCTCAAAGAAAGCAAAATCACACGTGACATTAAAGCTTGGTTTTCTAGAAGTTAGTGTTTTTAAGATGAAAGCACCCAAGGAAAATATCCTTTGGACAGAAATGAAACAGGTAACTTTTCAAACTAATGAGATATTTGTGGTCAAGTTCTGATCTCCATTACAGTGATATGAATCTGGGCTAATTCCCTACAGAAGATAAAAGCCCCTTCTCTGTCTGCTGGGTAAAACAAATTTTCTCAAGATATAAGCTGTTTTTTAAAAATGCCCTTAGTAATCTAAGCCCCCAAAACTCTTGGGATTTGTATTTTCTGAGCTTCTTAAAATAGCAATAGGGTGGTTTGTCCCTGGAGCTCCCCCCTCCCCTGGTGCTCTCACCTTCCATGGGGCCTCTTGGGAGAGGAATTCCTGGGTCCCAGCTCACAGCCTGCACACCCACAGCCATCCCTGTGGGGAAGGAGGGTTTCCCCTTCAAACCGCTCTAAGGGGTAAAAAAAATTTAAAAAAAAAATAAATAAAAAAAAGAGCAGGGCAAGCAGAGCTTTTTCACTTTCTCGAAGGAGAGAGACCCTGCTCCCCTGGGAACCAAAGGCAAAGATCCCCCAGACTCCCACACCTTGGGCGTGCAGATCTGACCCACACCACAGACCGAAGGACAAGTGTTGCCCAGCACCGAGGCATGAGGAGCCCAAATGCCTTCTCTTGCTTTTTATTCCCCAGAAGAGTGATGGGAGCCAGCAAAAGGGGAGGGAAAACATATTGTCATGGTGCCGCAGGGCAGCCAGCCTCGTAAATGGCGGTTTCTCACTAAATAAATAAATAAAAGGGAATTGTAATTGTGGCTCAGCAAGCCTTCAAAACTATCCAAATATGCAAACTTCCTCATGAGGAAGTGGGGGGGAGAAATGCAGCTCGTCAACATGCTTTGCATGCTAAGGCTCCTGTTGTTCCAGCAGGCTGCTGGAGGAGATTATAAAGCCAGCTTGGTTTCACAGCAGGATGCAGGGGGGCATGGAGGGGGGAAAAAAACTACCTGTGCGATTGCAATTAACATAAATTAGCAGGGTCTGCTCTCCAGAAATAAACCAACAAACACAGCATTGGTGGGAACAAAGGGCAGCGCAGGGCCAGGTTGTTTCGTGTTCACAGTTGAAACCGGGAGGGTGCAAATGCTGGTGGTGTCCATGGGGAGGACACTGCCTCCAGCCAGAGAGATGCCTCCAAACCTCTTCAGAGGTTCAGCAGTCGGTAGGAGGTGTGGGAGCGTTGAGTCGTGCGTCTGAGCTCCCTGTGTCGGTCCCAGAGCATGAAGGGAGTCAGCAGAGGTTGGATTCATCACCCCAGGATCACACCTGGATCACAGGACAGAGCCCAGTGCCTCTGGGAGGTGACAACTCACCAGTCCCCTGCTAGATAGCAGATGAATCCTGGCCTTAGGGTCTAATTTCAGGAGCTGTTTGAGCACCTGTAGCTCGAGCTGTAGGCAGGAAGACGAACTGGGTACATGAGACATCCTGGATATAACACCAGGCATCTGTTTGCATCTGGAGGTGCCTCAGCACCTTGACAAACCTTGTCATTAGATGCTCCGAGAGGCTGATTCCTCGCTGGAAAGCAGAGATGGCAGCACTGCCCTTCTTCAGAGCAGGGCTCGCACATCAGCACGCGGTAGGTTGTAAAGCGTGTTGGCAGCAGGGTCCTGGGGCTGGCTACGTGCGCTGCAGAGAGGGAGTGTGACGGCGGAGAGACGGAGCGTGACCTGACGCTGGGGCTGTCACTGGCAGATGCAAATGACTGCCCAGATTTCTGAAAGGAAAGGGAAGCCGGGCAGGAGCTGTGACAGGAGGTGGCTTCCCGTCTGGGCTCATTTTATGCGCTGTGCCTTGCCTGGAGCTGGGGCTCCTCTTGGGGTCTGAGCAGCAGAGCCTTGGAAGGTTTGGGAAAATAGACATCTCTAGTCTGGTGATCTCAAGATGAGCAGAAAAGGTCCCTAATCTATCCCTAAAAAGTCCTAAAAGTTGTGGTCAGATGGCCTCCCGCCAGCTTTTACTCCAAAGGAGCAAAATCCCATATATCTCATTTCCTGCAGTATATTATCCCAGAACAGATCTGACCTCAGCCCCAGCTTTACTCCACTAAAATCTGTGCTTTTCCGTAGCTTTATAGATAGAGCCCCCAAAAAATCAGGAGTAACTCATATAATGTGCTGTTTTTCAGCCCTTGGTTCATATCTTCAGGTGGAGACCTCAGCAGCACTTTATTGATTTACAACCAGCAGGATCAGGTCTCCTTTTCATGCGTAAAATATAAAAATTACTGCTTTCGCTACTGCTTGTGTTATCTCCAATTAGCTGCACTGACATGATTTGTTCTCCCGTAGTCTTTGTTGCATAACTAATCACAGCCAATAAATATAAACACAAAAAAATAATTAGCTTAAATCAGCTAGCCGTACACGCCAAGCACATCCATTCAATAACAGAGAGGACACGCAAATTTCCTGAGATTATTACATTTTATTCTTATTTCTGTTTGGGGTTTTTTCGTGCTTTGGGTAGTTAGGGGGTGGAGGTGCATCTGCAAGGGCTGTAGCCATGGTAACGTACACCCAAATAAACAATATTGGCTCTCTAGGTAATTCAGTGTTTAATTCCATGTCAGTTCTGTTTATCGCTTCATTCCAGAAGATCCTAACATTTTGACATTCCCAGAGCATATGTCTGAGAATTAATGAAATATTGAAAGAAGTCTCCAACAAGGGCTTTCACTTGCAAGGGGGGAGGATGAGCAGAGACCCTGATGCTGCTTCTTAATAGCACTAAAGATGCCACCCCAAGGATTAGATTGCTGGCACTAACCTAGTAGTGGTAATTGATGGGGACATAATATTGTTTCTGTGAGATGCTCAAAACCAAACCTGGGATGGGCTGGCTCAGGAGGACTGGGGAGGGAAGTAATGGCAGCTTTTATCAGATTCCCAAGTGGTGCCAGGCTGATGGCTCAGCAGAGACATGGGGCAGAGATGGGGCCCCAGGGACTGCCCAGCAGCTCACCCGGCCTGGCAGGGGCCAGAGGCCGAGTGCTGGGTGTCAGAGGCAGAAGAGGTATCCGAGCCCTCAGGCCAGCTCTCAGTGATGATCCCTATGCCCTCACCTTTGCATTTCTCAGATGTGTTAGCAGGATCAGTGCACAAGTTCTGGACTGTCACAGCTTGTCTGAATCTGGAGACACAGGCTTTTTTTTTTAACTCCACAGTTGTCCTTCTGGGCAATTCCTGTCATCATCAATTGATGAAAAAGCATATTTATTGCCTAAAAGATTTTTGGCTGCTATGCTTACCTACTAGAGCACAAGACTATCCAGCCACAAAACCTAGGTGAAGCACTGCCAGCATTTACAATGCAGGCAGTCTTAGCTTTTATTTAAAAATAAACTGGACGTTTCCAGCCTGAAAATGTGAGCAGCTCTACAGTGGGCTGAGTATCTGAGACAGCAGATGAAGAGAGCCCTCTGTTTATTATCTCTGCGAATCTCCTGGTATTTCAGCTCTGATGACTTGGAAGGTAGACACAAACTTTTCAAATGTGTGGGATTAGTGATGCTGCCCATGAGATACTGTCTCTGTGAGAGCTATCCTTTTACACTTAATTTTTAAATTTGCTGGGTTTGTGGTTATTGCATCTTACATCACCGTCTTTATTTCATTTGCTTTATTTCCCTGGGGCTGAGCTTTGCTAGCAAAGTGTCCACCTGCAGAAGAAACACAGCAGGAGCCAGGTGCAGGGGGAGTAACTCTACTGAGGATCTTTCTGTGGGTCAGGTGAAGATTATTGGATCACTAGATAATCTCCCCAAATTTCTAAAACCGGACTTAATTCATACTAGCATCCGTAAATGCGAATGCTTCTCTGAACTGTCCAGACTCCCTGACTCTGAAAAATAGGACTAGAATTCTCAGAGGAAAGAGCCTTTCTCATGAGAACATCTGCGCTTTGTGTGCTCCTTGTGATCAAAACTGAGAGGTGAAAAAAAAAGTGTAATGAGCCTGGGCCATGAGCTCCTCAATAGGGATTGATCCAAAGGCTCTTTCAGATTGAATTCAGCTGCTGCTGGGTTCAGGGCTAAATTAGCAGTGCTTTAGATGGAAGGGGCAGGATGAGGCTGGGGATGCTGAGGTTGGCAGGGCTGTTATGTGTATTGTGCTGCAAGATATCCCCAATTAGACTTCAGAGGACTTACAGCAATATTCAGCAATTAATAGGGGTTTTTTTCTGGTGGATCTCAGGTATGTGAAAAGGTTTTTTTCATCTCTTCAGCATGTTGCTGTATTCAGGTAAATCCCCTCTAGGTGTAAAGCTGAGGGTTTGCAGGAAGTTCTGGGCATGTACTTTTGGCCCTGGCTATTTATGTTGTGCTTAAAATGTTGAGTTCTCTCATGCAGAATTGAAACATTGTGCAAATATGCCAATTTACACATCACTTTCTATGGGAAGTTGAATTGTTTCATTTCAGTGGTCTCGTTTCATTCCAGTGGTGTCCTAAATCTGTTGTTTCAAGACACTAAATCTGCATTTTTTTGTCTATGTTATTGTTATGCTTCATTTCTTTTGATCAATTTTATTATATCGTAATTCACATTGTCTCATACTTCAGATTTCATACCACAATGTTTAGGATCATCTAAACAACACTTTTACTTCATTGGAATGATAAGTTTTGAAATTATTGAACTCTGATGATGTAGTTGTGTTGAAACAAGCCACCATGTGGTGTCTAATATAGAAATTGTTCAGAATTCCTGCTTCAGTGGGGTTTTTTGTTATTATTATTATTCTTCAGGCTTTTTCTCCTCAGCCAGAAGTTCCAATGGGAAGTGGCAACACTTCCCGAAGGATGGAAATCCTATTTTCAAATGAGTTGCAACCTTATCTCACAGTTAGCCTGGGATTTTGCAGGGAAGAAGTTCCCTTTCAGTACCAGTAGTTTGTGAATGAATCCTTGGGATCTCACAATATATTCCCCTTTCCTGAGATATCAGTCTAGTCACACATGGGTGTGTGATGACGCCATTTCCAAGGTGAAGCACTTCACAGGTTTTGACAGCACTCTGGGGTTTTTTTAATTTTTCATTTTGCTGTAGCAGCTTCATTTTCCATAATCTTACCATCTGGCACTAAGAAACTGGATAAACCATCCTTACACACACGGAGAGCTCAGGAGAACTGCTGATTACACGGCTGGGGTTTCAAAGAATCCATTTATGGATCCTTCCAAAATGAAATCCTTTGGGCAGTGTCCGGAGCAGACAGCGACTCCTGCTCTCACAGACTGGACCCTGCCTCTTCCCGAGCTCCAGGGCAATGCTTGTACAAGTAACAAAAATCATGCTATCAAATTCCTAGTCCTTCAGATTATGGGCAGACTTAAAAAATGTGAAGTCATCAGAGCTTTTTAGATTTTTATATTAGCAACTTGCATGCAAATACATGCAAATAGATGTAAATAGACAGACACTTTCTGCAGCCCAGGTTATTAAAGGAGCTGCTGCTCATAAGAGGATTTTCATAATAAGGCTAAGGATCCCACAACATCTATTAAAACACGGTTACTGTAAATTACACTAAATATGGGGTTGTTATCCTTGACAGAGCTTTGCAGGGAATTAAGCTGTTTCTCCCACATCATCTCCTGTCTCTTCTCCATTTCTTGCAGTAACTGGTAGGGCAACTCAGTGTGGAGGAGAGAACAGTTCTGTGGCTGCAATATCCCCTGGGACAGATCCAGCCTGCGGGGAGGCAAGAAAAATGCCACTGGCTGGTTTCACAGAATCACTCAGAGGAGCTCCTGACCTCTGGCTGGTGGCCTCTTGGGCAGGAGCCCCAGGAGGGTGGGCAGAGGGGGGGTGGCCTCAGCTGTGCATGACACTTGCAGCATTATTAGAGTCTCACCTGCTCTTTCCACAGCTCATTCCCCCCTTCCTTCCGCCCTAAATGGGGTCATTCACACTCAGGCTTAACACGCTCCATCACAAACACCTTCTCTCTTGTCTCCCTTTCCCGCTGTCCTCCGCCTTCCCACACTTCTCAGGGTGTATGTTTGGGGGCTCCCCTGGCACTACCAGGCTGGCCATACTTTGAGAAGGAAGCGAATCCCTTGAAAGGCTTTAACATAGCCCAGGAAACCTTCCCTTCCCCAGACTGTGACCACTTGTTGCTGTGCACTGGGACTGAAGAGACAGACTGGCTGCAGCCCAGGTCATCCCAGCATTCTCTGGAGCGAGCAACTGGGAAACCAGGACTAGTTTTTTCACTTCTTGTGTAATAATCCACCCAGAATAGGATTACATTGCCCTGGCAGGGCTTCAGGCTGACTATCCCTGATGTTCCTGCTGGGAGCACTGGATCCCTTTCTGCTTCCGTCTCCAGGCTGTGAACAGCCTGTTGGAACCCCTCTGCTCGCCCGCACACACCCACCGACAGCCCTTCAGCCCAGGGGCTGAGCCTGCTGCAGCTTGTGCCCGCTGTTACGCAGAGCAACGTCTGCAAAACAACAGTGTTAAAACAAAGCAGGGTTTAGTCATCCCTACAATGTGCGGAGGAAGCAGGGAGACCCCCACGTGTGTTTTTCCTTGCCCAAGTTTAACCCCTCCATCCTCAGCTCAGGTCCAGTTTGTTCCTCCATGAGCTGTGAGGAACAGCTTGTGTTTCACACAATACTGGCTTTTTCTCCCTTGAATAATGTCTTCCCAGTCTGTCAGATCTCTTTGTAGTGTACTGTGGGCAGCTTCTGTCTCCAGTCAGCCTCCTACCTCCCGTTGCCTTTTTTACTGGGGGCTACACACTGCATGGGGGAAAAAATATCCTTTGATGTGAGGAAGGGGTAGGATGCCATGGTCCAGGTGGAGCTAGCACTAGATCCAACCCAGTCCAGCCGTTGTTCTTGGTGCTGCTTTGAAGCTTTGTACCAGAGGCTGTTTTATCTGCGTCTGCTTTACCTTTCTTGCTAATTCTTCAGGAAATGTTTTGCAGCTTCCTTGTATTTAACTCTGACCAGTCTGGCAGGAACTGTTATGAAACCCAAGTAGGAAACCAGGTCATTGGGGATAAAAATGAAAGTGTGTCCCCAGTTTGCCACGGCTGCAAACAGCTGGGAGCTCCCTGGGGTTTGCAGAGCGCTCCAGTCATCTTACAGAGATGGCAAAATTGGGGAGTTCACCACCCCAGGCTGCTTCAGTGGTCCAGGGGGGAGAAAGAGATGTCCCAGAGGGTTGTTTAGAGCACAGGCTTTGACATCCTCATCTTGAGCTGATGTTGTAGGTGCCTACAGCTGGCTGAAGGCCTGTGTAGATGCTGTCCTGCTGCAATGAGAAACTGCTGTAAAGTGTCTTGTGCATCAAACCAAGAGCTCCAAACCCCTCTGTCTTTCTATAGCGATGTGGGAGGATGACATGTGCTACATCCTAGCTGTCCCCTGGGGTGGCAGAGGTCTCGGGCTCAAACTTTTGAGAGGGAGGAAGAAAGAGAGGATCTTCTCTTAAGTGGCATGCCTATTAAATTACCTATTCCCTAAAAAAGATCCCAAATCTTGGGATTCAGGTGAGGATAAATATATGCGGTGACAGAAGAGATGAGTGTGTGAGGAGGATGAGGAGAGGGGAAGGAGAGGAGGAGACACCAGGGCTGTCATATGTGACGTTTAGCTCATTCATTTTATTACAGGGAGGCTTTGTGTTGAGGAGCATGAAGCAGCAAACCCCTGATCAGCTTCTGCCCCTCCAGACAGGAGCTGGAGCATGCCCCACATGTGCCCCTCTGACACAGCCCTAGACCCAGCCCTCATCCAGACCCAAAGGGGACTGGCGGGGGTCCAGCGCTGCACCCTGGTTCCTATTGCCTGATTTGGGTGGCAGATGGGCTCTCGTCTGGCCTTCATCTGTGCTCTGCCTTCCTCACACCTTCACAAGACACATTGGATCCTGACGGGATGAAGACATTAGCCTGGGTCTCCCTGCTGCTCTCCACGGGAGGCACAGCAGAACCGTATGTTCAGATTTTGAATCAGTGCTGGGTGAGCGTCGGGGAGCTCGCACCTCTCTTACCGGGCGAGGTACCCGACAGCATGGCAGGATGTTACAGCCATACCAAACTGTCAGAGGAACTTACTGCAAAATTGTGCACACACAGCCGGAGCGGCGGGAGCCACGCTAACCCGTTTAGCTTGCGGTGGTGCAGGGGCTGGGAGGGAAGGAGCATCCTGCTGTTCCCAGACTTTTCCAGCACTTCAGTCCTGAGAACCAGAGCAGCGTGTCACTAGCAGGGAGGGTTAACAGGCCGTTGTCCAGGGGGCCGTGGGACTCGGACTGCAGGCTCTGCCCTAAGCTCCCTGCACAACGTGGGGCAAAACTACACGGTACCCACTTTTCTGCAGAAGATGTTTTCTCCTCCAAAACTATCCCTCAGTTACGCAAATATGGGCTAATCACTGCGGTAATCTACTGGGGCACCATGAGGTGATATTAAGAGGCACTGTGATCCAATAGCCTCGGAGTCGGGCGTCCTGCCGGCGCCGCAGAGCCGTGGTGGCACCGGGCTCGCCTGGCAGAGCATATCAGAGCAGCAGGTTGTGGTACGGCCACACCTCATGGTTTATTCGTGCCCATGAGCTCCACTGGCAAGAAGAGCTCTTCTGTCCTTCGGTGCAATAGCGCGACGGATTAGAGAGTGACAGGGATGTTTCTGGGACCCCACATGCTCAAGGAGCAAAGTCAGAAGGATTTGCTTGCTGGCTTTGTGCTTGTGAGGGAAATCATCTCCTCTAGAGCAATTTGACAGGCTGTGTTCCAGCATCCTTGGCAATAAGGTGACCTCCCACCCTGGCTTGCTCCTGAGGCGCAACAGGAAGAGCCACTTGTCTTGCACCTTTTCTCTGTAGTTTAAAAAACAGCTGTTAGTGAAAGGGAGCTTTAACAGACTGTTAAGAGATCTGTAAATTGAAGGAGCATCTGCTTAGGAAATTGTTGGATCACAGTCAGGCCCAGAAGCAGCCTTACAGCCAGGAGGCTGGGTTTACTGGATG